>NC_132787.1:74673540-74977790 GCF_048418805.1 Vulpes vulpes | reverse complement strand
GAGATAGTTTAGACTGTTTACTAGTGGCAGGCAATTATGTACCTGATATTCCCTGTAAACAGTACTGTTCACTTGGGGCAAAGGTATATTCGAAGTATAACTATCCAGCTATCATATAGCCCAGCCCAACACTGTGTCCTGCCCGAGATGATTTAGATTCTGCTAATAGCAAGTTCAAGTCACCTCAGCAGCAGCATTTTGCTAATGTGAAGCCAAGGTCCAATTCTTACAAGACTGGTGATTGGGATTAGCCATGTAAAGGAAACTTAAGTACCAGAAAGAACCTATAAGAGAGAATACTTTCTAGAAAAATACTTCCAAAGTATTCAAAGGAGGACCTCTCAGTGGTTTGTCAGCAGGGTCAAAAGGGGTAAGACAGATTCAGCAATCCATGGGAATTTTGTGGGTTTTTTTTAATATGTTGGGCCCAAAGTCTCCATTTTCCAGACCTTAATTTAAGGTCTCCACTAGAATAGGTGTCCTGTAGTTAAGTTGAGGGCAGTAGTGATAGTGTGGGACCAGGTTACTGAAGTGCTCCAAGATGACAGGCAGAGCCAGGTGTTCTGCAGCCAAGAGAGGTCTAAGGTATTCCTTCACCACGAGCCTGGGTCGTTGCTCTACTTACATGGTCGTGTAGTTGGTATATCCAGTCCCTGCAAGCCACTGGCTCCTGTTCATGAATCACTGAACACATAGCAACATACATTTTGGAGGGTTTATTTAGGACTAGCACGATTGACTCCAACTGTCCATTGGGAAGAGTTTTCTTTTTCATGCAAAGTTGTAAACACTTGTTTTCTGTGACTGCATGGCTGCAGGGACCAAGCACATTCCACTGGCCTTTAACTTGGCTGATCCATCTATGAATGGGGCCCAGGCATCCTCTGAGACCTTGGTGCACTAGTGCCCCCAAGAAGCTGGAGGCGCTGGCACGAACTTTTCCTCTGGGGTCACTGCATCTGGGGATGTCTGATCTCATTTTTATGCAGCATCATGACTCTTTTGATGCCTGGAGGCTCCAGCCTGTGGAGTAGCCAGTCACTGACTTTTGCAGTTTAAAAGGCTCACAGGTGGGGCATCTGGGTGACTCAGTGGTTGAGCATCTGCCTTTGGCTCAGGTCATGATCCCAGAGTCCTGGGATTGAGTCCCACATCGGGTTTCCCACAGAGAGCCTGCTTCTCCCTCTGCCTGTGTCTCTGCCTCTCTCTCTGTGGGTCTTATGAATAAATAAAGAAAAAAAATCTTAAAAAAAAAAAAAAAAGACAAGAGAAAAGGCTCACCGGGACTAACTGGTCAGAGGGGGTGGGCAGTGCAGACAGACTGTGGGACAGTGGTCTTAAGCACTCCTGCCCACACCAGCTCTTCCATCAGTGAGGTAGGCTCATTCCCACATCCTGTACTGCCTCCCCACACCACAGGGCCTGGCTGGGGCACCTGCTGGGTCCCTCACGGATATTCATTCCACTGGCGCTGTCCTTGTAGCATCTGCCCAGTGGGGTCTCTTACCATCAAGAGAAGTTCTACACATACTTGAAATAGCTGTGTGTCCCCACACTGTGGAGAGTGCATGACCTGGATACAATTGTTCCTGTGGGCTAAGGTCATTCTTGAAGGGGACTCAGCTGGGAGTAACTAGCAGTGAATACCTTGGCAGGTTGAGGAGTGAGTCCTGATAGGGATTCAGGGAAGTGCCCGGAGGTCTACTACTCACCCTAAAGTCATTGTGTTCATACTGCCACCACAATGAGACTCCAGCAGGCTGTCACATCATTCTGGGAGGCTAGCCACTTCTAGGAGATACGGCATGTGGTAACATCAGGGAATTCCATGATTTGGGCACACAGCCCACATTTTTTTGTCATAAAATAGTGTCTCGTGGCCAAATAATTTGTGGGACACCATTATAATTGAATAAGCATTTGTAAATGTACATACAGTGATGTTGGTAGAAGTGCTGTGGGCAGGTAAACAAATCCATACCAAGAATATGTTTCGGGATGCCTGGGTGGTTCAGCGGTTGAGTATCTGCCTTTGGGTCAGGCCATGATCCTGGAGTGCTGGGATCGAGTCCCACATCAGGCTTACTGCATGGAGACTACTTCTCCTTCTGCCTATGTCTCTGCCTCTCTGTGTGTGTGTGTCTCTCATGAATAAATAAATACAATCTTCATTAAAAAAAAAAAAAAGAATATGTTTCTGTTCACTTTCCTTCTTTGCCCACCACAACCACATAGGGGAGGTCAATGCAGATGTGGTAACAGTCATTAGCCCTGCATCTTTCAAATTTTTATGGAACTAATTTCTGCAATGTCCCAGAAGCACAGAATTTTGGGGTTTTATCTTGGCTGTAGGAGGCCTATTCAAGGACTTCATTTGGCTGTTCTTACTGTAGTAGACCTATTCGTCTGGTAAAGGAAGCAAGGCTGGCAAAATAGCCGCACGGTGTGTCTGTGATCCCACCTGACCCTCTATGAGATGGACTCTGGCCAACACTTATCTTTCTGTCCTCTCTAATCCTTTCTCCAATGAATCACAGTGCTCCAGGGATTAGGCTCAGATAAGCACCAGTATCTACAAATGTGGCTTTCAGTAAAATGAGCATAGACTGAGATTAAAGCACCTGATTCCCAATCCTCTCTCTTGCTAGGCGTGTATCGGGAAAAATCCTTAAACTCTCTGAGCCTGTTTACTCATTCGTAAAGCCAAAAATATTCTTCTGATTGTTTCTTGTTTGTGCTGATATGATAAGATTACACATTGAGTGCTTTACACCCTGTCTAGGATACAGCCTAACACCCATGACCATCCACTTCTTCCAGAAAGCATAAAGAAGAATAGAAATATATATATTACTATCTATGAGTATTTTAATAGCTCATTTTATGCATTTTTAATAATTTCTCATTTATTTCTAATTTTTTGTTACTTCTTTTTTTAAAAGATTTTACTTATTCATTTGAGAGAGAGAAAAAACACGTGAGCATGGGCAGGGGGTCAGGTAAAGGCAGAGGGAGAAGCAGACTCCCTGCTGAGCAGGGAGCCCAGGACCCTGGGATCATGACCTGAGCTAAAGGTAGATGCCTAGCTGACTGAATCACCCAGGTGCCTCTTTTTTGCTTCTTAATAACAGAACTTAGGGATAGGAACTTAGGTCTAGGTCACTCATTAGGTTGAATGAATATTCTTATGTGACAGATTGGATAATAAGGACCAGAGAATCAAATGACTTGATCCTTATCTTCCAGTAATTGAGCTATGAGATTTATCTCTTACTTCTTAACATCTAATCTGTACCCCTAGTCTAAGATTTAATTTGGGAAAGATTTTATAAAAGTTCATAAGACTGTAGAAAATATGTGCTCTAACCATAGCTTGTAGCAGTGTGAATTGGTAAAGCATTGCTGTAGAGCAAATATTGTTAAAACACCGATTTCTGGATGCCAGCCTTAGTTTGTGATCCAGTAGGACTGCGGTGGGGCCAAAGAATTTGCATTTATGATAAGTTCCCAAATGATGCTGATCCTGATGCTGCTGGTCCACAGACCACACTTAACTACTGATGTAGAGTATTCAGAGTTTTCTGTTACTTTTTTTTTCTTTAGAGAGAGGGAGTAGGGGAGGGGCAGAGGGAGAGGGAGAGAGAGAATCTTCAGTAGGCTTCATGCCCAGCGGGTGGGGGGGGGGCGGTTGGATGGGGATGGGGAGGGGGAGTACGGGGTTGGGTTGGGGTCGATCTCACAATCCTGAGATCATGACCTGAGCCAAACTCAAGAGTCTGATGCTTAACAAACTGAGCCACCCAGGTGCCCTGAGTTGTGGTAACATTTAATTGAAGCCAGAAAAATATTCATAAACTTCGACCCAGAATAAATGAAGATGAGCAGCCCCCACCTCAACATTTGCTTCGGATGCTCCTCAACTGATCCCCCAGGGTCTTGCCACAGCCCCTCCTGGTCATGTGGATAAGCCCCTCAGCAACAGTAAGCACAGCGGAGGCCTGACTCATGGGGGCAGGGGGTAGCCAGGCTCTTAGGGTGTGGCTAAGGCAGAAGAGAGGAAGGGCATTCGGAGGAGCCCCAGCCCTTCATCCTACTTAAGCGTTTCCCATGGCCAGTGTAAGCATCTAACACATCACAGATTTGACTGATTTATCTCCTTTATTGCTTGACTCCCTCACCCCTCTACAGTGTAAATTCCCTAGAGCAAGAATTTTTGTGTTTGGGCCAAGAACAGTGCACGAATCATAGCAGGTGTTCGATAAGTACTGATTGAATGAATGACTATACACCCACATCTTTATGTTTATGATACTGTTTCTATAAGGATCTGCAAGGAAATGGCAGGAGACCTCCTGTGGGTAAGGGAAATGGGAGAAAGAGTGGGAGTGAGCATAATTTTCACTGACTCTGTTCAGCCTTTGAATTTTTCCTACCCATTGTTAAAAACAAGACAAGAGGCTCCAAATAAAATTGTTCATGCTGCGCCCCACATCACCAAACCAAGAGTGACAGAAAGGGAATAATACTAAAGCAGTCGATCAGGAGTCACCTGATCAACACTAGTTAGGCGACCTGCCTGAGAGACCCCTGCCATCCCCTAAGGGAAATTAACCTTGCAATACCCTATCCATTTTTCCCCCTAATATGACTTCCTTCCCTGTTCTTGCCCCTTCTGGCTATAAAAGTCTTTCATTTTGTATAGCTCTTCAGAGCTCTTTTCTGTGTGTTAGGTTGAATGTTGCCAGATTATAATTACTTTTTGCTCAAATAAGCAATTTTTAATGTGCCTCAGTTTATCTCTTTTTAAGATTTGTTTGAGGGATGCCTGGGTGGCTCAGCGGTTGAGCGCCTTCCTTCGGTTCAGGGTGTGATACTGGAGTCCCAGGATCAGGAACTAGGATCGAGTCCCACATTGGGCTCCCTGCATGGAGCCTGCTTCTCTCTCTGCCTATGTCTCTGCCTCTCTCTCTCTGTGTCTCACATGAATAAATAAATAAAATCTTAAAAAAAAAAAAAAGATTTGTTTATTTGAGAGAGAGAGAGAGAGAAGAGAGAGCACAAGTGGGGGTAGGGGAAGAGAGAAAGGAAGGAGACAATCCTCAGGCCGACTCCCTGCTCAGCATGGAGACCCATGAGGGGCTTGATTCCAGGACTCTGAGATCATGACCTGAACTGAAATCAAGAGTCAGATGCTCAACTGACTGAGCCACCCAGACACCCCTATCTTTTAACACTATGTATTTTACCTAGCTAATCAAAAATAAGTTTGATCCTTATTCTTCTTATTATTTTAAGTAAGCTCTACATCCATTGTAAGGCTTGAACTCACAACCCTGAGATCAAAAGTCACATGCTCTATCGACTAAGCCAGCCAGCTGCCCCTAGAGCCCTATTATTGATTAGGAAAAACAAGTTGTAAGAGAAATAATGGGGAAAAAAACATAAGGACCACACACCACTAAGTATGGTGAGATGGTCACATGGGGCTGCTTGAGAATACCCCCAGACAGGCTTGAGGGAAAGCTCAATGCTTACTGAGTGTCCTGCCATGTGGCCTACGTGGCCTGGACCTGAGGCCCCACCTCAACCCCTCCCTGTGCCTGGCCTTGCCCCAGACTAACCCTGAGTGGGTGGTTCCCAGAGTTCCCTCCTGGAAACCAGAAGTTTCCAGCCCTTCCCACCCACCCATCTTAGTTACAAGTGTCAAGTAACAGCAGTCGGTAGTTAATGGTGGAAAGAGAGACTTGCCTGTAGCTGCTTCTGGAAGGAAAAAGTACCTCTAACCCCCATGAACTAAAAGGCCAAATGAGCACCCAGAGGTCTAGAAGGGAGACAGAAGAAAATACATAAAGAGAAATGGGAGGAGCTGTGCACTAGGTGTCATGTGATTAGTAAGCATCTTGGGGTGGGAATGAGGGGTTACTGGGAGTGGGGTTAAGGAGCTAGAGGTCCCTGAGACCAAAGGAGGAAGCCCAAGTGGAATCACCGAGAGAAGCAGCTTGGAACTGGGAGAGCCAGACAAGAGATCTGTTAGAGGAATTTCAGAAAGAGAGACAGTAAACTGTAAATGCGCTCTGGCTTTGTTCAGGAGCGCCTTCCACCTGAGGTGACTGCCCAATCTAATTATTTATTCAATAAATGTTTGCTGTTGTGTCAGACCCTATGTCAGAAATAGGTCTTTCTGGACTTATCCAGGAAGGCCCGAATATCACTGCCCCGTAAAAAGTCTCTAGAAGACCTCTTCCATGACTATTGGCCTTCTTGACCTCAGCAGATGTGGAAACTCTAGGAGAGGGGGGCCTCCTTCCCCTCTGGATCTTTCTGTTGCCTCTGACCGCACAGCAGCATCTGTGCTTGCCCAGCAGAGGGCAGCCAGAGCCTGGGCACCACTTTCCTAGCAACTTGCTTAGGAAACTGGACAGATGGGTACCTAGCCCCCTCACTGCCCACTGAAGCTTGGGCATGGTGCCCACTTGCTGGTGGCAGCAGCCCGAGAGAAACAGGATGCACCAGGAGGCTGTAAAAAAAAAAAAAAGGCTGTTTTGAATTCTAAGCTGTGGCAGCTCTGCCTGGCAGATGCTCAGCCCTGGCGCTGTGCCACATTCACCCTCTCTAGGGTCCTGGGATGAAGGATCATTTCTTTCTCATCCCATTGCAGGCTGCTTGCCCCGTTTCTACTCGTTCAGGATCTGGTTTTCCAAGGCATAGAGTCCCCAGAGCTGGAAGGGACTTGGGAACTGCTGGTCTAGGAGTTGCCATTTCAAATAACTTCAAAGGCAGGCAGGGAGCCTCAATTTGTCTTACTGACTCAGGGTGAGACGGTGGGGAATGACAGTGGCTGTATGAGCTGGAGACAAGCCTGGCCAAAGCACTTACATTCACTGGGCTCCTCACCAAGAGGAAAAGAAAACACCAGGGGCTGCGCTGGGACGCTGGCTTCCAGGCCTCTCTTTCATCTTATGGTAAGAAACTGAGGTCCTGAGAGGGAACACAATTTGCCCAAGATCAGGCCCGATTATTCCCTTTCTCACCAGTGGGGTCTCTCTGGTGTCATTCCCCTTTTTCAAACTCGGTAGCTGGGCATGATTTGGACTTCCAGCTCCGCCTGCCCTGCGGGCTGCTTGGTCCTGGATTACTTCATTTCCTTCCTTGGCCTCCGATCCCCTGTTTGGAGAAAGTAGCCTCCCCCAGGATACAGGGCCCTCCTTTTCCTCACAGTGAGTCACAGCTTCGGAGCTGACTTGCGGACAGCTTGACTCCAAGACAGAACTTCCCTCCCACAGCTTTTTCCAATGAATACCTCCAGCTGTGGCACACTGTGGCACTCCACTTCCTCTGGCCACCTCAGGACAGCTAGAAACTTCTATTTACTCAGGTCTTTTACTCCTTGAAATGAGGCCCTATGGAGAAGTACCCAGGGGACTTTCAACCTTGATTCCCCAGATCTCACCAAGAAGTAATGCCTAGCGGCATGAAGTGCTGATTCCCCACATGGTGTGAAGAAGGTCCCAGGGATACAGCATGTGTCTGTAATGGCTTTGCAAGGATTGAGCATGTTTTTTTAAAAATCCAGTGTTGGGGCACCTGGGTGGCTCAGTAGGTTAAGTGTCTGCCTTTGGCTCAGGTCTTGATCCCAGGGTCCTGGGATGGAGCCCCACATCAGGTTTCCTGCTCAGTGGGGAGCCTGCTTTTACCTCTCCCGCATCCCCTGCTTGTACTCTCTGTCAAATAAATAAATGAAATCTTAAAAAATTTAAAAATAAAAAAAAATTAAAGTCTTTAAAAAAATAATAAGTTAAAAAAAATCCAGTGTTGTACAAGTGTATCCTCAACGCAGGCATGCTGGCATTTTCACTCTGTCCAGGTGAATCAGCAGGCTTGGTGGAGATGCCTCATTAGGGCTCAGCCTCCTGAGTGGCAGGAATAGGGCTATGGCCTCATTACCTGTCATAGAGACACCTTTGGTACCTGGGATGGAGCCAGTCCTGTGAGGAGTGTCAGTTGTTCTCACCATGAGTAATCTGGGTGAGGATTATTAGCTCCTGTTTGCAAGCACCTCCCAAGCAGCTGTGCAAAAGATGATCAGGGTCCTGAAAATCCCATCTCAAGAGAACATCATCTCAAGAATATCATTTGGGGGGAGGAAATAAGGGCATTTAACTACTTATTCAAGGGAAAAGAAAGAGAAAAACTGAAAACTAGACTAATGAGATTAGTTAGCTGTAGGGCATGGTGAAAACAGGATGGAAAGGCCAGAGGGAATGAGGGGGATGATGCTTCTCTGAAATATCTTCTTGTTCTGACTTGGCTTTTGGAGCCGTTTTGATTTTTCAAAAAATAATTTTATTTTCATTTCAAAAATAAATAAAAATAACATGAAAGTCACTAGGATGGGGAAACCCCTAAAAACGGGATATACTTTGAAATAAGTAGTAAAGAATGCCCTTTGACTTCTATCTCACATTCCAGTGAAAATAATTGTTCCCTTATATGTTAAACATTACCCTGCAGTTCACTTAACCTGTGCAACATCTCTAAATGGTAGGTGCTGTTACGATCCTAGTTTTACAAGAGAGGAAGTCATGCCTCAGTGGGATTCAGGAAGCTGCCAAGGTCCCAGGGACTTGAACTCAGATTTTGTACCAGGTCTGTAGGAGGTCTCAGTTCTCAGATCATATTATATTCTCAGCTCTGTGTCAGACACAGAAGAATGAATTAGCCCCCCCTGGGTTCTAAGAATCTACAACCTTAGTAATTAACATTTAACACCATGAAGCTATAAAAATAGGGAAATGAATTAGTCCCTTCTCATTCATAAAGATGTAAAGGCCATAAAGATTTCAGGAATTCTGAGCATTCCTTGAGGGCTGGCTTCCTGGAGGAGATGAGATCGTAGGTAGGATTCAGGTTGGTGTGGGAAAGGGGGCAAAGGAATTTCAGGCAGTAGAACCCACTGAGAGCAGAGGTGCAGGAAAGGGGTTGGTGCGGGGAGCCAAGAAGACCAGACTTTGCAGAACAATGGACAACATAGAAGAGTGCATACGTAACCTTCTTGGAGATGTGTGGGGGTTCAAAATCAAGCTGAACATTATGGGAGGAAGGTGTCCACAGTGAGGCTGGGATGAGGTCAGTGAATTCTCACAGGCCCTAAACGTTAGCCCTTTCATAGCTGTAAATTGATATTTGATATTTGTCTAGACTCTTTCCAGTTAGTAGGGGCTCAACGAAATTACTAGGAAAAGGTAGACACTATAGTCTGGATCAACAGGTTCAAAACTCCTTTTGCATGCAAAGGAGAAATGAAATGCTAGCTCTTTTGGTTGCTTTTGCTCTCCTCTTCCATCTCTACTTCCTCGGCGGAGATTCACAAGCAGAAAGAGGAGCCACTCCCAGCTTGTTTGCTGAGCGGAAAGGCAGACTGTTAGCCTTGCACCAGTCTCAAGCCAGCCTGTGGGCAGCCCCCGGGCTATGCAAGGAGAGGTGTTAAGGGAAAGCACTTCTCATCTCTTCAGCTGGAGGGTTTAATGCTCAGCCAGGATAATGAGAGGAGACAGGGAGAGCAAGCAAGGAGGCTGGGGGACACAGAGGGAAGGAAAGCAGGCGAAGCCCAGTGGGCAGACACCAGTGCTGGTTCTGGCTAGGTTGCAAAGTGGAAACATGAAGAAAATCAAAATCTGGACATTTGTATCAGACGAATGGTTAACTGTATATCCTAAGTTTTTATCAGCACCCATATTCAGATAAACTTGAAAAGCTTATCTTGAACCCGGGACCATTACAACAATAGCTTTCAAATTGCTGCCCTCAGGACACCTGGGTGGCTCAGTGGTTGAGCGACTGCCTTTGGCTCTGGGTGTGATCCCGGGGTGCTGGGATGGAGTCCCACATCAGGCTCCCCACAGGGAGCCTGCTTCTCCCTCTGCCTTTGTCTCTTGCCTCTCTGAGTGTGTCTCATGAATAAATTACTAAAATCTTAAAAAAAAAAAAAAACAAATTGTTGCCCTCCGTGTGGTGTAGGGTCATCCCCTTGTGAAATAACAGAACTGAATCTCACATCTCTCAGAGGATGAAGTCATCATCTGGCCCCTTCTGATCTTTTCATAGCTGCCTGCTGCCTGTTCCCTCCCCAGCACCGGCCCCCAACCCTGCCTCGGGGCAGCCTCACCAGCCCCAGCCACACACCACCTCCTAGGGGAGCCCGGGGACTCTGGGGTGAGGTGGTGGCTCCCTCCTGGGAACTGGGAGGAGGGGCGCCCACTCCTCTGTCTGTGTGGTTTTCATATCCTGTTCCCAGTGACTGTTTGTCTTTCCACCCTCAGGCTCAGAGCTTAGTCTTGCTTTTTTTCTGTACTAGAGCAAGATACAGTTTTTGACAGTATTTGTTTAGTATTTGAGGAATGGCCATTTTCCCTTACAACAATGTGCCTTAAACTTTTTAAACCACAGCTCTCAGTAAAAAATATCTTTTACACCATGACCCAGTTTACACAGACTCATCATACACACACCTAACTGAAACAAAAGTTTCAAGAAATAATACTTACTGTGTTAGATGCACTCTGATATTTTCTCTTTTATTTCTCTCTCTTTCCTTCTCCTTTAAAGTGTTTATTGGGACTTGCAGGTGCAAAGCCACAGTCCTAAAGAAAAAGAAGCTGTTGTAGCTCAAATGAGAAGAGCTTCCCTTCCAAGCCAGGATCAGATTAGGATTAAGCTGTAAACAAATGAGGGCCTCAGCCAGCCCTGATGTGTACACCAGAAGGGCCTTGGCCTTATTATGAAGCAGAGGGCTGGGTGGGCTTTATTAACCATTGATGGACCTCAGCGCGGGGCTACTGTGACCATTGGCATCTTTCCTGTTTGGACCCTCACAGTTTTCCGTCTTTCCTTGACATAGCCATCCCCACCTCACAAAGAGTTCCTCCCGTGGCACTCCGTGCAGACCTCTGTGATTGCTCTTATCACGCCAGACCGAAATGTAAGTCTTTTCCCCGTGGCTGGCTGCTCAACTGAATTCCTGGAGGGAGCCTAGCTTTCCTATGTCAAGAAGGGGTTGGGGTGTGTCTGAGATGAGTGGCTGCACTCTTGGGGTCTGCAGGCGCTCGTCTCTTCCTGACTGCGGCCTGGGTAGGGGGTTGCCACGGGCTCAGGGTGGTGAGAGCAGGGAGAAGCAGGCAGGGTCAAGCCTCTCTGGAGCAGGATGGGCAGGTGCTGCCCACAGGCAGGAAGCAGTGGTGGCTGGAATTCAATAGGGAATTTACAAAACTCATTTATCTCTTCACTTTGTATAGAAATCTCACAATTTAAGAAATGAAGACGAGGGACACCTGGGTGGCTCAGCAGTTGAGCGTCTGTCTGCCTTCGGCTCAGGGCGTGATCATGGGATCCAGGATCGAGTCCCTCATTGGGCTTCCTGCGGGGGGCCTGCTTCCCCCTCTGCCTTGTCTGTGCCTCTTTCTCTTCTGTCTCTTACAAATAAATAAATAAAATCTTAAAAAAATAATAATAAAGGAAGACGATAAGCCTGAGCTTCAGGGTAAACTTTGACACTCGAAAGCAGGCTCTTGGGACTGGTGACTGGAGTCACTGATGAACTAATTAGAGTCGCAGGTGGAGGGGCACCTAGGGGACTCAGTTGGTTAAGCGTCTGCCTTTGGCTCAGGTCATGATCCCAGGGGCCTGGGATCAAGCCCCGAGACAGGCTTTCTGCCCATGGGGAGCCTGCTTCTACCTCTCCTGCCTGCCCCTGCTCTCCTCTCATTATCTCTCTCTGTCTCTCTCACTCACTCTCTCAAATAAATAAAATCTAAAAAAAAAAAAAAAAAGGAACGGCAGGTGGCAACCAATGGCCCAGCACCAGGAACACAAAGGTGACCCAAGTCTTTCCTGGCTAGTTAATCCAAGCCCAGAGACTCCAGAGCTCCCACCTCTTCTCTTCTCTGTTATACATCACCCTGAGCAAGTAAGGAGAATACAGGGACAGAGGGTGGTGAATGCCGTGTCCCTCCATCTCTCAATCCAACATGCTAATAGTCCTGGTAGAAAATTTTCATGTAACTGTCAGAAATGACACAGATCATGACACATCAGTAGCACATAAATCACAGCACTACAATGGGACACGTAAATTATGGTTCTGCTTGTCCTATGATGGGGGTAGCCACACTTTCACAAAGAAAGAAACAACAAACATTGCTAGCTCCATTCTGCACAGGGCCCAACACCACAGAAGGGAACCTGGCATCTGATTCCAGAACATTCCAGCTGGTTTCTGCCTGCATCTGGGCCCCACTCCCTTTGTGTCTTTGTTCTTTCAACCTTACTGAATGCCTTCTAGCAGGATAGCACTGTAGTGTCTCCCACAGGGGAGGAAATTTAACTTGCAGAAGGATTTGCGCAAGCAGCTCTGCAGGTTAAAAAGAAACAAAAACGAATTCCTCTTAGCTGTTTGCCTAGTTCTGCTTTCTGTTACACACCCAAGTTATAATCCACGGTAAGCATTATCACATGGGGAAGAGAACCTGGCCCTTGTTCCCTCTGAGCTGACCTCTCTCGTGTAACTAAGGTAAAATGAGAAGGCCGTGGCCTGAAAAGAACAAAGGTCTGAGCAGAGACTTTGGCTCTGCCACTCACAATCCCTGTAGTCCTGGGACGAGACTGACTCTGAACCCAATTTCTTCTCCTCTGTAGCATGAGGACAGCCATGCTGCTCCCCAGGCCACTGCAAGGAGGGGAATGAGGGGATAGAGTTGGGAACAGCTAACCTTTGTGAAGCTGATAACTTTCTGAGGTGACCACGCAAGCCCACTGGCTTCAGGGCAAGGAAGAGAGACAGAGGCGGTGAGCCAGACCGGACAGAGTAGGCTTTCCCCATTGTGAATCAGTGGAAAATAAAGCTGGGTGGTTGAGGGCCCAGTCATGGAAAAACCTCAGCCAGACGGAACTGGCTGCATTTTGTCCTGTAGGCAGTGGTAGCAGGTGAAAGACTTCATGAAAGTAACGGTTTGGCAGATTAATCTGGCCTAAAGTCTGGTTGGAAGCAGAGTGAGACTGGAAGCTGGGAAGAGCGGTGAGCAGCTGGACTTAGGAGGCTTAGAAGGACCGGGGCGGGCAGCGGGGAGCAGGTGTGAGAGGCAGGCCCCAAGAGGAGTCAAAACTGGGTTTCTGATAGCTCTATATATTCCCCGCACCGCTTCTTTCTTTCTCCCTGTCTGTTTTTCTCCTTCTTGTCCCGTCCCCACCCCTACCCCCACCTTCATTATCAGCCCTGTGTCCTTCTACCACCTAAGGAGGCAGGCAAATGTGGCCCAGCAAATGCTGCTGATGATAAGATGCTGCCTGGCAGGCCTTCCTGGGTAAAGCTGCTCTGGCTGGCATTGATTGGGTCATGAGCGGGGAGAGCAGGCCCACGTTTTCTTTAGTATGTGAGTGAGAAAAGCTACTGCAGGTTAGACCTCACAGGAAGCTGGAGCCAAGTGACAGCACCTGACATCAAGTGCAGTACAACTGGGTGGGTGAGAAGAGAGGTGATACCTCTATGCTGCTGAGGCCCATTGCTCCTTCTACTCTAAGCCAAAGAAATCAGGTCACTCGGTTCACTTGCCAGACACTGAGGGACTGACTGCTGCCTCTGGGGGGATCAACTATAAAGAAATGTTCATGAAATAGTGGCTGAGACAAGGCACCTGGGTGAGGATCTCAAACTGGTAGCACCTGGGCTTATGAATTTACCAGTCCCATCCTAGAAGGCACAAAGAAATACAAAGATGTCCCAGGGGCACCTGGGTGGCTCAGTTGGTTAGGTGTCTGCCTTCAGTTCAGGTCATGGTCCTGGGGTCCTGGGATCAAGTCCGGCATCTGGCTCCTTGCTCAGTGGGGAGTCTGCTTCTCCCTCTGCCTCTCCCTGCCTCTTCCCTTGCTCGTGCTTTCTCTCTCTCTTTCTGTCAAATAAATAAATAAAATCTTTAAACAAAAACAAACCAAAGATGTTCCAGGAGCTTCCAACATCGCTGGGAAAACTAAAACAAAACAAATACACAGGCCAATACGTTGGGCATACCAGACCCAATGTATGGGGCAGACACTGGTATTTTGAGTTGAGCTTACACAGGAGTCTACTCCTAATGAGGTCATGAGAAAAGGGTATGTAGAAGTCAGGGGCAACTTGCTGGAAGAGACAGTTCTCAACTGGAGACAAGGTAGGGATGCTCCCAGATAGGGACAGGCAGGAGGAGCCAGTGTTGAGAAGGTGCACATGCAGCTCAGGACCTCTGAGGTGTTTGCACAGGGCGGTAATGATGAACACAAAACACAATCCAGGAAAAGTAGGGGGTATGTGGGAGCTGAATTAGGGAGAAATTTTTTTAAAGATTTTATGTTTATTAAAAAAAGATTTTTTAAAAAAATATTTCATCAGGATGCCTGGGTGGCTCAGTGGTTGAGCGTCTGCCTTTGGCTCAGGGTCGTGATTCCAGAGTCCTGAAATGGAGTCCCATATCAAGCTCCTTGCAAGGAGCCTACTTGTCCCTCTGCCTATGTCTCTGCCTCTCTCTCTGTCTCTCATGAATAAATAAATAAATAATTTTAAAATATATTTTATCCATTTATTTGAGAGAAAGTACACAAGCAGTGGGAGAGGGGCAAAGGGAGAAGGAGACTCCCCACTGTGCAGGGAGCCCAACCATCAGGACCTGAGCCAAAGGCAGATGCTTAACTGACTGAGCCACCCAGGTATTCCAAGATTTTATTTTTCTAAGTAATCTCTATACCCAACGTGGGGCTTGCATTTACAACCCTGAGATCAAGAGTTGAATGCTCTACCGACTGAGCCAGACAGGTGCCCCAGGTACTTTGACAATGTAAAGACTGGTGTGCAGAGTGGGAGTCAAAGGATCCAAAGGGTATCAGGGAAGCTTGGAGCATCTTAGAGATGCTGTTCTAGACTACGACAGGAAAGTCATCAGAAGGCAGCTGCTTGGGGTGGGGTGCAAGAAGTTGAAAGAAATTTTGATCTAAACGTGTTACATTTGATGGAAGAAATATGCAGCTGGCATTTAGGATGGAGACAGAGGGATGATTCAGGGCAGCAGTGGATTAGATGGGACTACCATGGGAGATGAGGTGGGGCAAGGTGGAGAGAGAGACAGGTAGGGGGAAAGGGGAAAGAGCAACCAGGAGAAATCAGAGGAGGAGACTAACCTGGAATTGAAGGGGTGGAGAGTAAACAGATGTCAGCAGAGAAGGAAGAGGTCTGTTAGCATTATCAACTACAGGATCTTCCAGAAGAACAGAGCAGAGAAAAGCCTGGGGTTTGAAGCTAGGAGGCGACAGGGATTTCTGCTGGTGTGGAGAAGGGGTCAACATATCTCAGAGTCAAGGAGAATGGGTGGAGAGGAAGGTAATAACAGGTACAGAGCATTATCTCAAGGAGCCTGTAGTAGATAGAAGCCACAGTGGGAACAAAAGGAAACCCATGAACGTTTGAAGGTAGAAGGAAGGATACAGAGGTGAGAGAACTAGATCTAGTCAAAGTAAGGGATAAAATGAAGAAGACAGGACCCAGAGGAGGTGCAAAAGGTAGATGGACATGCTCACCTTGGATTTCACAACTTCTGCATCTCCTTGTCCCTCAATGTTGGGCCAGGTCCTGGGTACCCCCCGCCCCAACCCCCCTCGCTGTCCATGGTTCTCATTCTTGTGGTTAGGCAGCAGAAGGAAGGGTGGGGGGGGCAGGCTGGGTTCTTCCCTTGGATCTGGGACCCAGAGCACCAGCAGTAATCCCTCATCCCCTTTGCCATGGATTCCTCCCCTTTTCGCTATCACAGGGCCCGGTTAGACCTGGTGGCTCTATACTCTCCAGAAGGCTGTACACAGTAGGGAAGCCTCTGACCCCTGTTTTAGGTGTGCAGGCACAAACAGGCAGACCAGAAGTGAAAGTAGTGTGACTACAAGGAGGAGGGATCGAGGATGGGGTTAATTGTAGGAATTCTCAGCCACATGCTCCCAGCCAGCCTTTGCTGAGACGATGAGTAAGTAACTACAGATGTAGAGCTCTTAGCCACAAAGTTTGTGCCTCTTCAGGGTCTGTTCACCTACGCTGAGACCATAACAACCACCACCCCAACAGACCCGGCAGAGGTAGGAGCATCAACAAGCAAGGAGGTGGTGGTGACGATGACCTCACCCCAAAAGCAAACACATCCTAGGAGGGGAAGGAGGTGCTGGCTCCCAGGGTGGCTGGGGGAGGCTGTTCTGGAGAGTGCAGGGTGGGAAGACAGAGCTAAGCTGGAAGGGACAGTATCAAAGGAAAGGAATGGTGCCAGAATGACAAGGGCTAAAGGGGAAAAGGGAAAGCCCATTGCTGGGGCTGAGAGTCCAAAGGGTTCTTTCTGGCCCAGCGAGAAGACTCTCTGAAGAGGTAGGCTGTATGGATGGACATCTGGGTGGGCCATTAGGCCCTGACATCGTGTCATCTGAGGGAGATCTAAAACATTCTGAGCCTCGAAACTGGCATTTCCCATTATATGGTGGGTGGGCCTTGATATTTTAGAAAATGAAAACATTCACACGGCCAATAGCCCAGCTACTCTATCCGCCCTAGGGTGTGCACGTGTACACATGCACACACTTTATAATGGACTCTTATTCAGATATTAAAAGAATGAAGCAGGGCATCCCGGGTGGCTCAGTGGTTTAGCACCGCCTTCGGGCATGATCCTGGAGACTCAGGATTGAGTCCCACGTCTGGCTCCCTGCATGGAGCCTGCTTCTCCCTCTGCCCGTGTCTCTGCCTCTCTCTCTTTCTCTCTCTCTGTGTCTCTCACGAAAAAATAAATAAAATCTTAAAAAAAAAAAAAAAAAGAAACAGCTCTATCTGCAATGACATGCATGCAAAGGTATCTAAGAAAATGTTAAGTGAAAAGAACAGGTTGTATCCTTGTACATGGTAGTGTTTCATTTGATTAAAAAAAGAATGATGTAGGGCAGCCCGGGTGGCTCAGCGGTTTGGCGCCGCCTTCGGCCCAGGGCATGATCCTGGAGACCCGGGATAGAGTCCCACGTCTGGCTCCCTGCATGGAGCCTGCTTCTCCCTCTGCCCCTGTCTCTACTTCTCTCTGTGTGTGTCTCTCACAAATAAATAAAATCTTAAAAAAAAATAATGATGTATATTATATATTATAGAGAAATACAAACATGTTTGCATGTGTATATCACAAGGAATTAAAAACACTTTATTGAGGTATGACTGACATACAACCAGATGTATGCATTTATGTATAAACTTGAATTCATAGTTATTTTGGGGGTTGGATTAGAAATTTGGGGTTCTACGGAGGGCCACATTTAACTGGATAGTCTTCAGTGTTAAAAAACAAAATTCAGGGATCCCTGGGTGGCGCAGCGGTTTGGCGCCTGCCTTTGGCCCAGAGCGCGATCCTGGAGACCCGGGATCGAATCCCACGTCGGGCTCCCGGTGCATGGAGCCTGCTTCTCCCTCTGCCTGTGTCTCTGCCTCTCTCTCTCTCTCTCTCTGTGACTATCATAAATAAAAATAAATAAATAAATAAATAAATAAATAAATAAATAAATAAATATAAAAAACAAAATTCATACAAACCCCCTCCTCCAAATTTGGGGCTCCTGGCTCAATCAGGAGAACATGTGACTCTTGATCTTGGGGTTGTGAGTTCAAGCCCCACTTTGGGTGTAGAGATTACTAAAGAAAAATAAATGAACTTAAAAAAAATTCAAGATCAAATTGGCTTTGTTCAACTGTCCAGGAACCAGGCGGAAACTCATCTAGCAAAATAGGAAGGAGCTCCAAGGAGTTGCACAAAACAGAAGGATTTTATAGGCAGAAACAGAGGCAGATGGGGGTGGGAGAGTGGGTGGAACAATTAGCAAAAGGAAAGAAAGGATATTTCAGGCAAGGTTATCTTCCCTTAGGGGGAAGAGCAAGGGTCTTACTAGGTGGATTACCTCATCTTCCTTTGGGGGATGGAGAGGGCCCCTGTGACAGATGACCACATTGGTGCTTTCTAGCAAATTCCTGGCTAGTTGGTTAAGACCATATTTCTGGGAAAAGTTGGAACTGCCATTAGATTAAAGATTAAGCCCCAGTTGGGTGACTTGGCCTAGCATAAGTGACTCCATTTAGGGCCTGGATTTTCTTTTTAATATCTGCATGGTGTGGTTTTTAATAGCAGCATATATTATTTAGCTTGATAGTTTCAGTGACCACATTTTGTGAATTAGATAGTCGGAACACAAGGCTGATAAATACGAATTTTTACGGGGACAATGGCACAGAATATCTGCAATGGAGGTCATCCTAGAAAGTGAAGTACACTCTCCTTTTCTTCTCTCTCCCTTATCTGGCCTGGAAGTCTCACTCCTGTAAACAGCTTCTCTGGTGTAAATCTGGAGGGAAAAACGTTGGCCTTTGGGTTATTCATTCATGGACTCCCTGCCAGGGCCTACTGTGCCAGTGTTCTAGGCCCTATTCCCCTACTTACTATCTGGCTGTGGGCTCTTGGCATATCCCTGTAAGATGGAGTAATAATACTTGTTCTGCCTATGAAACCATTTAAAAGCATAAAGTTGAACAAAAATCAAAATGGATGCACTAATGCTTCAGTGAAGTTTAATTTCAAAGGCACCTTTTTCCTCTGTTCTGCAAACCTCCCATCTTCCCTGCTTAGCCTTTTGTTTCAGGAACTTGGTGCCATCCTGAAAATGACTAATGACTTAGGGGGCTGGCAGTACATGCACTGATTTTCCCTATTAAACCCCCCAGCCCTTTCCTCTGGGCAGGCTTGCAGTCTTTGAAGGCCATAGCCTGCTGCTGGGCAAAGCAATAAAGCTATTATTCCTCTTTATCCCAACCTCTATCTTCACATTATGTTTTGGCTCCAAAGCACAGAGTAACAACATCTATATCAACAGATAAAATGAAAAAGCTTTTGAAAATACTGGAACTAGGAGGGTAAGAGTCCTATATACAGATTTGAGGTTTTTATAAATCATTATCAGAGGCATTATCCAAGGTCACAATTAAAAATTTAATTCCTGGAGCACCTAACTGGCTTTATTGGGGGAGTGTGCAACTCTTGATCTCAGGGTTGGGAGTTTGAGCCCCATGTTGCATGTAGAGAATACTTAAAAATAAAATCTTGAAAAAGGAAACAAACTTAAATTCTCTGCAGTTAGTATCCAAAATCTATAAAAAAACTTAAACAACTCAACATGCAAAAACCAGATAATCCAATCAAAATGGGCAGATGACTTTTTTTTTTAGGATTTTATTTATTTATGAGAGACACACAGAGACAGGCAGAGACATAGAGGGAGAAGCAGGCTTCTTGCAGGGAGCCCAATGAGGGACTGGATCCCTGGACTGGGATCATGGCCCGAGCCAAAGATAGAGGCTCAACTGCTGAGCCACCCAGGTGTTCCCAAAATGGGCAGAAGACTTAGACATACTGATGGCTCACAGGCATATAAAAAGATGTGTAACATCACTTATTATCAAGGGAATGCAAATCAAAACTACAGTGAGGTATCACATCATACCTGTCAGAATGACTGAAATCAACAACACAAAAAACAACTGTTGTCAAGGATGCAGAAAAAAAGGAACCCTCTTGTACCCTTGGCAGGGGGAATGCAAACTGGTACAGACACTGTGGAAAACAGTATGGAGGTTCCTCAAGAAGTTAAAAATAGAATTATGGAATTGGATGAGAGAATGAGTGAAATAGGTGAAGGGGATGAAGAGTACACATATCTTGAGCACTGAGTAGTATATGGAACTATTGAATCATATTTTACATGCAAAACGAATATAACATTGTATGTCAACTATACTGGCATTAAAATATAGATAAATAAATAAATAAACAAACAAACAGAATCACCATGTGATCCAGTAATTCCACTAGTGGGTATTTATTATTTTTTAAAAAGATTTTATTATTTTTTGTTCCAATTTTTTAAATTTAAATTCTGTTTGCCAACATGTAGTATAACACCCAGTGCTCATCACATCACCTACTCTCCTTAATGCCCATCACCCAGTTACCCCATACCCCCACCCACTTCTCCTTCAGCAACCCTCTGTTTCCCAGAGTCGAGTCTCTCATGGTTTGTCTTTCTCCCTAATTTTTCCCCACTCAGTTTCCCCTCCTTCCCAATGGTCTCTTTCACTATTTCTTATATCCCACATGAGTGAAAACATATACTTGTCTTTCTCCAATTTCACTCAGCATAATACCCTCCAGTTCCATCCACATCAATATAAATGGTAGGTATTTATCCTTTCTGATGGTTGAATAATATTTCATTGTATATATACACCACACTTTTTTTTACGATTTTATTTATTTATTCATGAAAGACGCAGAGACAGAAAAAGATGCAGAGACATAGGCAGAGGGAAAAACAGGCTTCCATACGGAGCCTGGTGCAGGGTTCAATCCTGGGACCACAACCTAAGCCAAAGGCAGACATTCAACCACTGAGCCACCCAGCCACCTGCACATCTTCTTTATGCATTCATATGTTGAGAGATATCTTGGCTCCTTCTACAGCTTGGCTATTGTGGACATTGCTCTATGTACATTGGGGTAAATACTCAGTAGTGTAATTGCTGGGTTTTAGGGTAGCCCTATCTTGAACTTTAAGGATTTTATTTATTTATTTGACAGAGAGAGAGAGAGAGCACAAGCAGGGGGAGTGAGAAGGGGGTGCCTCAGGGCTCGAGTCCCCAAACTCTGGGATCATGACCTGAGCTAAAGGCAAATGCTTAACCAACTGAGCCACCCAGGTGCCCCTCACTAGTGGGTATTTATACAAGGAATATGAAAACACTAATTTGAAAAGCTATGTACACCCCTATGTTTATCGCAGCATTATTTACAATAGCCAAGATATGGAAACAACACAAGTGTCCACCATAGATGAATGGATAAAAAGAAGATGTGGTATACACACACATACACACACGCACATGCATATGCACATATGCACATAAAAAAAGATTGAAACCGGGATACCTAGGTGGCTTAATGGTTGAACATCTACCTTTGGCTCAGGTCGTGATCCTGGGTTCTGGGATCAAGTCCCACACTGGGCTCCCCACGGGCAGCCTGCTTCTCCCTCTGCCTATGTCTCTCTCTCTCTCTCTCTCTCTGTGTGTGTGTCTCTCATGAATAAATAAATAAAATATTAAAAAAAAAGATCGAAAGCTTGCCATTTGCAATGACATGGATGGATCTAGAGGTACAATGCTGACTGAAATCGAATCAGAGAAAGAGAAATACCACATGATCTCACTCATATGTAGAATTTAAGAAACAAATGAATTAAGAAAACAAAAGAGATATGTAGGAAAAACCCCAGACTCTTAACTCTAGAACAAACTGGCAGTTAGTTACCAGAGGGGAGATGGTAGGGAGATGGGTGAAATGGGTGAGGAGGATGAAGAGCATACTTGTCATGATGAGCACTGAGTAATGTATAGAATGGCTGAATCACTGTGTTGTACACCTGAAACTAACACCACATTGTATGTTAACTATACTGGAATTAAAAAAAAAAATGGAAAAATAAAGTTCAGTTCCCTGCAGCTGGCAAGGGGGTAAATTAAACGGACAGTCCTGAAACAGATGCATTTGGAAGTGACAGTAGGTTGCCCTCAGGAAATAAAGTAACCTTTGGAAAATAAAACTAGGAAGAATCTGTACATAATAGATGAGATCATCTACTACAGAAGCATTTCAGCCTAAAAGATGGTAAATACAGTACATAGGAAATTTGGACACCCAAATCCAATTAGTATCCAAACGTATTGCATGCTTGCTAAATGCCAGGTATAGTGCAAGCACTTTAGTTATTTGATCCTCATAACAACCCTATTATCTCCACTTTATAGTGGAGGAATGGGTGGCACAGAGCAGTAAAGTGATTTGCCCTCAGTCCTAGCAGGGAAATGGTAGAGCCAGGATTTTAATTTCAGATTGTCTGACCCCAGAGTCTATGTGCTGAAGGACTCCTCAGCTAAAATGGTAGGAGTACTTGCTCAGGAAAAGGGGGACTTAATATAGAAAAAAGGGGTGGCTTTTCAACATCGGACTGAAAGTCTTTAACATAATGTTCCTAAACTTTCCAGTAACAAGAACCATTCTTTTTCTGTAACTGCTTCTCAAGCTGTAATGTACATATGAATCACATGGTGACCTTGTTAAAATGCAGATTCTGATTCAGTAGGTCTGGGTGGTGGGACCAGAGACTGCAAACCGCCTTGCTTGCTGGTCTGCAGACCGCACTTTAAGGAGCCAGGCATTAGGCAGAGGGCTAGAAGGTCCCCATCATAGGAAATGGATTTGCCACTGAAAATGAAGAAACTGCTCAGATCCTTAGGCTCCCACGAGGCAGCTTCCAACTGCTGAAGCTCGTCTTTGAGTCCCCAAAGACCAAAATTTCTGGACCTGATGAAGCTCTGATCTCTCCCCCAAGTCAGACAGCTTTTTCTTCAACTTTACCCATGGAGCCCTGTAGGATTCTTTTCTCTTGCTGAGGAGATCTGAAGACAGGGTCCCTGAGCCAGCGGGGGGTGGGGAGGTAGGGGGTGGGGGTGGGGGAGCCTATGGAGAGCAGGAGGCGGGGCAGGGTGAGTAGGCTGGGATGAGTGGCCTGGCACTCTCTTGCACCCTGGAAATGTTCGCTGAGAGAACAATAATAAGGATGTACTGGAAAAGGAGTAATGCGAGCTGGGTACAGGAGTAGGAAGTCTGGCGTTGGGTAGAAGGTTGACTTTGCCTCCTTGGCTGTTGTGATCGTGGCTGGTCCTCAGTATGAAGTTCTAGATGTAAGAAAGAGTTTGTGTTTTGTGAGGGCGTGGGCTGGTCAATTTTGTTGATCTGCCAAATCCATAGCAGACTATTTGTTGAATGAATGAACAAATGAAGAGCTAGGGGAAGCAGCTGCAGTGCCTGGAGTCCTTATCCTCTACCTCGTCCTTGAGATGGCTATGTGGATGACTCACGTCCTGCTGCCCACTCACTTTCTCAGCCTAAAACCACATGTCCTGGGGTGTGGTGGCAGTGAGCTGACCTCTTCCCCCCTTCTGTTACAGGATCTTCATGACACACAGTTCCTGAGTTTCCAGCCAGCTGCCTTTTCTCCCTGCTTTCCGGGTAAGAGCTGAGAAATTTGGACCTTGGAGAAAATGGGTCCCAGTTCAGGTCTCTGGAGAGTTCTTTCCGAAGAAGTGTTCAACAACACTGGGCTGTCCTGAAGCTGGCTTGAAGGAGAACTAGAGACGTCAGGGCCATTTCTAGCTCTAAGAACTATCCCTCTGCCCCCTCTGTCTGGGTGCTAGGCCACATCACACCCAAAAGTATGAACTTAAAACCAAAGGAAAGAAACCAGGCAATGCCCAGTCAGGGAGGAGGCACATAAACTCTGGAATGGGTAGCCCTGTCCCTCACTCCTGGGATGGGCAGAGGAATGGACTGACCCATTGTCTGAGGCAACTAAAATCTGGCTCTTTATTGCTGTGGGACACTGGCCTGAGACCAGTCTCAACCAGTGTCTCCACATCAGATGCTGGCTGTCTGGGTACTTGAAAGCACCCTCCCCCTGCACTCCGTCTCTGTCTGGAACTTATCCTGGACCTGGTGAGGGCAGAGCCATGGATACTGGGTGCCCAGTTCTATTTGATGGGGAGTGGGGAAAAGTTTGAAGGCAGAGGGCAGCCACATCCACAGCAGGTGGGAAAGTGCTGGTGGCGACGGTGATGTGTGGTCCTAACTTTACTATTATTTATTATTCATTCATTATTATTGTTTATTAATTTATTCTGAACCTATTGCCTGTAGGAATTGACTACAGGTGGGTGCAAGATAGATTTCCTTTCTTGAGAAGTCTCAAGAGAACGGAGTTTTCAGTAACTCGAAGACTGGTCAGGCTACTGAATTGACTTTATTTCAATGTGCCCCTGGCTTCCTGCCTCCCCTTTTTACTCTGGGGAAACTGGAGACAATCTTGGAGTCAGGTGTCCTAGAAATGCCCTTTCTATTCCAGCAGGGTTTGAGGAGGCTTATATGTAGGCAGGAGAGACAACAGGATAAAAACAACAAAGTTAATAAAGATAAAGAGGAAAGAAAGGGCAAGTAGATGTGTTAAGTGCAAATAAGAATTAACACCTAAGGGCATCATATTTGCCTCTGCACTTACTGACAGCCAGGGAAGAAGCACCTATGAACTTGGAGTTTTTACATGTTGCTTCATTCTCTGTGCCTCGGTTTCTCTGAGTGTAAAATAAGGTATGGCAACCTGAGGTTTATGTAGAGTGTCACATGAGATGATACACACAGACCACCTGAAGCAATGTTTGGCACTTGTAAACATCCAATCAAACAATCATAGATACTATGACCTCATTCATCTGTGACCATAGCCAAGTGGAAGGGAGTGGTGGATAGAGGCGAGATGGTTTTCCTTTATTCAAAGGTTCCTACTTTCTTTTTCCTGCTCCATCCAAGTCCTTTTTTTTTTTTTTAAGGTTTTATTTATTTATTCATAGAGACATAGAGAGGCAGAGACATAGGCAGAGGGAAAAGCAGGGTCCTTGCAGGAAGCCTGATGCGGAGCTTCATCCCTGGACCCAGGATCACGCCCTGAGCCACCCAGGCGTCCCTCTATCCCAGTCCTAATGGACAGTCTCTGAAATTGCCTCGGATCCTGGTCTGGCTCCAAGATGTTCCCATTGCCACTGCAGTCCCTGCCCCTCCAAGTAGACTATTTCCCGGATACTTGCTTCATGCTCATTGAACAGTGACCTCAGATGCATTTCCTTGACTGCAAGTCTCTTTCAGGCTCAGCCTCCTTTTTCCCACTTCTGCAGGTCTAGAGGGGCTGGTGGGTCTGCTTTCCCAGCTCTCAGAAGCTTAACTCCCTTGAGTTAGTGAGGGATGGAAACATCTTCCAGAAAGCTCCTGTGCCCACAGTGCCAGGTTGGTGTTTAGCAGCATATAGTAGGCTGTCTTTCTCTGTCTTCTTTGAAGAGGATGGGTCGGGTCCTTTGGGCTTCCAAGCTGGATGGCAGGGACTTTGATCTACCAAAGATGTCCTATGCCCAGGCCAGTGAGCCCCCCATATGTTTTGTGCCACACACTGCCCTTCCCCCTCTGGCAGCAAGTCCCAGGATTTTGTGGCCTCACTTTTTTTTAAAGATTTATTTATTTATTTATACATGAGAGATAGAGAGAGAGAGAGCCAGAGACATAGGCAGAGGGAGAAGCAGGCCCCCCGAAGGAAGCCCAATGTAGGACTCGATCCTGGATCCCGTGATGATGCCCTGTGCCAAAGGCAGATGCTCAACTGCTGAGCCACCCAGGTGTCCGTATGGCCTCCCATTTTTTTTTAAAGATGTATTTATTTATTTATTCATGAGAGACACAGAGAAACAGAGAGGCAGAGATACAGGCAGAGGGAGAAGCAGGCTCCACACAGGGAGCCTGATGTGGGACTCAATCCCAGGTCTCCAGGATCATGCCCTGGGCTGAAGGCAGATGCTAAACAGCTGAGCCACCCAGGGATCCCGCCTCCCATTTTTTTTATCAGCAGTGGGAGAAGTCTAAAAGAGCTTGGGCTGGATTGTAGCTTTGACACCTTACACACACACACACACACAGCAGTGGGAGAAGTCTAAAAGAGCTTGGTCTGGATTGTAGCTTTGATACCTTACACACACACACACACACACACACACACACACACACACACACACACACAGAGCAGGGCTTCAGCAGGTAAGGACAGTCTAAAAGAGCTTGGGCTGGATTGTAGCTTTGACACCTTACACACACACACACACACACACACACACACACAGTAGGGCTTCAGCAGGTAAGGACAGTATGAATGCTGAGGTAGCACTAGCCATGTGTGAGAACTCTAGAAGAGTTTTTTTGCACACTAAGTCCTCACAATGGCCCTATCAAGTAGGAACTCTGCATTTCCCCTCTACAGATGAGGGAAATTAGGCAGAGAATTTATTTGCCCTTGGTCATATGACTAGTGAATAGCAGAGGAGGTAATCTGGCTTTACAGTCTGTGTTTAATCACTAGACTGAATGGCCTAAGATCCTAAAAGGTGTGTACCAACACCTTGACTCTAACAGATAAACATTATCATTAGGATCTCTACCCTCTTTTCCAAGTTTAGTGATAAGGTCAGAACCAGTGTCATTTGTGCATGACTTGGGGGTCCTACCTTCTCTTTCCACACTGTAACTTCTCTTACAGCAGAGTCCTACCTTTCCTCTCCTATGGGAGGATGAAGGTGTCAGGACCAAGGCAAGTCCAGGTCTCTAAGGGCTATACCCCACTGACCCTCTCTTCCATGGTGAGGTGGCCAGGACCCACCCCAATCTCCAACTTCTCTCTCCTTGTAACCTGGTTGGCAGAGGCAGCACTCTGTTGTCCTAAGGAGGAAGGAGAGGATCAGTCTAAAGATGTTGACAGAATTCATCTGTAATGCAAGGGGAAGTCTCTTTGAATCTCTGCTCCAGGGCTCTCCTATTCCTTACCAACCCATTCCAAGGGGCCTGGAGGGTGAACTCTCACCCTGATGGCTACTCACTGTGGCTGCCCCACCCCCTCACACAGAGGTTGTCCAGCAAGTATTTGCAAACTGGAAGGGCTAATACCACAGGCCAGAAAAAGTATGGACAAAATGAAAAAAAAAAAATCAAACAAACCACACATGCTGTAAAAAGTTCTAAGCAATTCCCTTACAAATAGCTGCTTTGAAAATTGTTTTTAAATTTTTATTATTTATTTTTAAAATTCAAGTATAATTAACATACAGTGTTACATTAGTTTTAGGTGTATAATGATTCAACAATTTAACACATTACCTAGTGCTCATCATGATGTGTTCTCTTAATCCCCTTCACCTATTTCACACATACCTCCTCCAACCCAAAATTATTGTTTTAAGTGGCAGAACACTAAGGACCTTTGATTTAATTTTTTCATAACCTTGAAATGAACTGAAGGTGGAGGGAGGAGTACGTTTTAAGGTGCCAGAATTACATCAGAATTGCATTCTTGGGTCATTGCTCCTGGACATGCCCTTTCTGTTTCAGACATGACCTTGGGACCCAGAGCTTTGCAGTTACTCACAGAACTGCACCAGATGTTATGGGCAGGTCAGGGGATACTTACCCGTAGTTTAAGCCCCCATCGATGTCCCAGACATAGCAATGGCTTATAGCATCTTTCCTTCCAGGATTCAGTGCCCTGCTACTGGAGATGGCAAAAAGGTGGGGAGTGCTCCAGAACATTCTAAGCCTGGTAAGTATTTCTAGTTGAAATTCTTCAATCTCACTACAACCCTGACAAGAAACCACGACTTTAATCTCCCGGCATGATTAGTTTTGATCTTAAGCCGCACAATAGAATGAATGCCCCCAAATACTCAGAACAAATCTTATTAATGTCAAAACTACATTACATACCCTGTAGGAGATCAGAAATCATTCTTTACATCAAAAGAACAGGAAAGCTTCTGGGATGCACAGAGAACGTCCCCTTACACCCTTTCCAACATCCTAAAACAAGCACTTTTTTTTTTTTTTTTAAATATATTAAGAGCAAACCGGAAATTAGCATTCTCTGCCTACTGAACGTTCTGGTCACATTCGCACACGTTAACTCATTTAAGCCCTGCCAACAAAGTAGTCCTGCCACTGTTAACAGTTTACATTCGTTGGCAGTGCAGTCGGAGAGATCTGGAATTTGCTCAAGGTGACACACTGCAGCAAGTAGGAGTCAGGATTTGAATCGGAAGCAGTGTCCTCCCCCCCCCCCCCCCCCCCGCACCCCGGCCCCAGCCACCACGCAGAAAACACAGGTCTACTACGGGGAAATTAATGATCCACAGCCTTTCAGAGGTTCTGCGCCATAAACGGGGAGACAACCTGGTCCTCGTGACTCTTCGGTGTCTCTGTTCTCACCCAAGTGCATGACTGCGGGAGCAAAGCGACCACGTGAGCCTTCTCCCTCCCCCCGCGCGGGCCAGTGCCTGTCTGGCCAAGGGCAAGTCACAGGTGCGCCAACGTGCCAGGACCGGATCCGGAGCCCGAGGGCTCGAGCTCCCCCGCAGCGTCACTGGACGGACGGGCGGGGACCTCGCCCAGGTGCGGCCTCTGGACGCGGCAGGTCACCAGTGCGCTCAAAGGGAAGCTGGAGACGAAGCGATCAGCACCGTGAAGTGGGGCCCGCCGGGTTGGGGGGGCGGTGCGAATGACCTTGGTCGCGGCCTCTATAACCCCACAGGACGGCCTCCCGCGGTAGCGCCGGGGTCCCCTACCAGCGAGCTACCCGGCGCCGCCACACTCGGCACAGATGCCAGGGCGAGGCTGCAGAGGGGGCTGGCCCGCCCCACGTGGACACCCTCCCCGCCGGGGGCGTGGCCGCCCGCGCGGGCCCGGCCAATGAGCGCCGCCGCTGGGCTCACCCGGTTGGGCACGCCGGCCGGGGGGGGGCTGCGCCACCCCGGGGGCGGGGCTCCGGAGCGGGGCGAGGCGCGGCGGGTCACGCGGGTCGCGGCGCCGGGCTATAAGTAGCGGCCGGCGGCGCGTGCCGCCAGAGTGATGGCTGCCGGCGCGCGCTGCGTGCTGCTCCTTCTCGGCCGCTGAGGCGCCCGCGGGTGCTTCCCGGGTGGGTCGCCAAGCCCCGCCGGACCGTCCTCGGAGCCTCCGCCCGGGCCGTCGCCTCGTCGCTCACAGGTGCGCGCGTCCGTGGCTCCAGCCCCCCGCCGCTGCCTGCTCCCGTCGTCTCCCGCTCGGCCCTCCGTTTCCTCTGGTGAGTGGTGGCGCCACCTTGGAAAGGCTTTCTTCTCGCTGCGGGGCCGGGCGCCCACGCCGTGGCGCGGGAGGCGGCCGGATTCTCGCCTCGATTCTGTCCTCCTCCCTCCCCCACCCCGCCGGCTCGCCCGCCCGCGGGCCTTTTTGGCGGTCCCCGGGCGGCGCGCGCGGGAACGGCCTTTTTCCGGTTTTCGTGGGAAGGGCGCGCGCGGGCGGGCTGGGCGGCAGGCTGGGCGCGCGCCGGCCGAGGAGGTCCCCGGCGCCACGTGCCCGCCGCCTGGCGCGCCCTGCTCGGGTCGGGGCCGGGGGCTGCGGGCGGAGGACGAGGTCTCCCCCGCCCCCCCCCCCCCCAGCCGCGTGGGCCAGCGCGGGGCGCCACACCGGTCCCCCGAGGGCGCGCTGCTATTGTTATTTCCCCCCCCTCCCCCCAGGATGAACTTGCGTCCTTTCTCTTCTCCGCCATGGAATTCTCCTCGCTTTTAGCCCTCCAGAGCCAAAGAAACCCCAGACAACAGATGCCCATACGCAGCGTATAGCAGTAACTCCCCAGCTCGGTTTCTGTGCCGTAGTTTACAGTATTTAATTTTATATAATATATATTATTTATTATAGCATTTTTGATACCTCATATTCTGTTTACACATCTCGAAAGCCGCTCAGTAATTCTCTTATAATTAAAAACAAAAAAGAAAACAAACCACTAGTCTAGAGAATGGCATCTACCGTGGCAACGCTGATTACCAGTACTATTGCTGCTACTGCTGCTTCTGGTCCCCTGAAGGTGGACTACCTATGGATGCTGATCCTGGGCTTCATTATTGCATTTGTCTTGGCATTCTCCGTGGGAGCCAATGATGTAGCAAATTCGTTTGGTACAGCTGTGGGCTCAGGTGTAGTGACCCTCAAGCAAGCCTGCATCCTAGCTAGTATCTTTGAAACCGTGGGCTCCGCCCTCCTGGGGGCCAAAGTGAGCGAAACCATCAGGAAGGGCTTGATCGACGTGGAGATGTACAACTCGACCCAACAGCTGTTGATGGCCGGCTCCGTCAGTGCGATGTTTGGTAAGTTCTTTTTATGTATTGCCCCTTAGTGGTGGGTGAGCAAATGGGTAGTTCCATTTCTGGGCTCTCCTTTTCAGATTTTTTTTTCTTCAGAACGTACTGCAGTCCTAGGAATTTTGTCATTTAATGAAACTTGCCTGTGTTTCAGGTTCTGCTGTGTGGCAACTAGTGGCTTCGTTTTTGAAGCTTCCCATTTCTGGAACCCATTGTATTGTTGGTGCAACCATTGGTTTCTCTCTTGTGGCAAAGGGGCAGGAGGGTGTCAAGTGGTCTGAACTGATAAAAATTGGTATGTTTAATTCTAAATGGTTTTTAAATTGTATTTTTTATTGGAGGGTTTTAAAATTTTTATTCTTGTTATGTGCTACCATGGCATTATATGAAATATGGTGTAAAATGGAGGGATAGGAAGTTTTGAAGATACAATATTAAAATTTAAAGTGGGTTTTTTTTTCTTTTGGTTTCTGATTTTCATTAGTTGACTTTTTTTTTTTTTTTTTTTAATGTGTTCTGTTCCAGTGATGTCTTGGTTCATCTCTCCACTGCTTTCTGGTATTATGTCTGGAATTTTATTCTTCCTTGTTCGTGCATTCATCCTCCGTAAGGTAATCTTTCACCTCTTTTATGACCTTTGATGGGATTCAGATTGCTGGCATTCTTGCAGATATGATTGGTATGGGTTTGGAAAGTTAAAAAATTTATGTTCGGTATATGTCTTATATGTTGCTGAGTTCTCTCAAAGAAACAAGTTTTCAATAATCAAGAATGCATTCAGGAACGGAAAATTGAATGAGTACTCTGGTGTGCCAAGTAATAGGCGAAGCTGGGAATGAAAAAATAAGGAAATTTATTCAGGGTGGCTTTGTACAGGTGTTTGCAGATGATTGCTTTACCTAAACCATCATATGCAAACCAGTTTGACTTATAAGCTTGGGGTTCAATGAGTCACAATGTCTCTTGTGTCTTTTCTTTTCTTTTTTTTTTTTTAGCTAATAGTTCAGTTGAGTAGTTTTGGCCTCCAGGTAGTTAGTTTTGATTATCCTAACCAGTTTATAAGTTTCTAGGTGGGGACTCTGTCTCTCACAGTGACTTGACTAATTTCTTAGACTAGGTAAAAAGAGCCAGTAAAGGTAGTTTTTGTTTTGTTTTGTTTTTCTTGGCAAAAAAAAAAAAAAATTCCAGTCATTTAATTTCCTGCCCCATTTGAAAATCCCTTTTGAGTGACCCAATAGCATTTCTTGTATCAAGAAGTCTGATGCTGGCTCCAAAATGCAGACAACAAGGGATGTTGTTGCTGGACTGAGTTACTTACTGAGTAAGAATAAATGCATTTTTCTCAGGAAACAAAGTTGTCCTTTTTCTGAGGTGAATAGCTCTTAACGGTCCATTGTAAGTTCTTAAAAATGCTCCTAAACTGTAGAAATCTGAGTGAAGGGAGATAGGTAGCTTAATCCCAAGGGGTAAGAATATATTCAGACCCACTTGTTTGGACTAGTTGTAAGCTGCTGTAGGGAAGGGTTTGTACCTCTAGAAATAATGACTGGTAAGTTGATTCATTAATCACTCTTCCTATGGCCTGAGTCTGGCAGGTATAGCAGTTGAATACTTGGAAAATTTGAAACGTGTAGTTGGTTGTAATTCGAGAGTAAATAGTTCATTGTTACTACTAATGGATTAGAAGTTTGGTATTGTTCTACTTCGGAAACAAGTGTGATGAGCACCTACCCTCTCAATCCCCACAACTGCCGTACCATATAACATGATTTTTAGATTTGAGGCTTACCAGTAGTCATAGGTCAGATTTTGCAATGTTCTTATTATAGCCATATAGCCTGCTCCATACTAGAGAACCAGGAGAATTAATAGGATCCCCTATTAGGGATTCCTGCTTTATAAAAGTTTTACACTGCGTCTTTGTTGATTATTGGGAAGCGGATTGTTCTGATTCTGGGGAGGCTTTGTGTATTACAAGACAAAACAAACTTGTCTTCTTTTTTGGAGGGATAATGATGGTGCTCAGAGATGTGAAGAGGGATTTTTAGTGCCCAGGATTTCTCATTTGAGAAATGCATGGCAGGTATTTTTTTTACCCACAATTGAGAGCTTAAGTTAAATATGTTAACTTCTTAACTATGTATTATTCATGTGGGAATGAGAATGGACATGATCAAGAATGATTGGAAAAGTGTTTAAAACGATATTGATTTTGAGGGACTTCTTTATCTCCAAACCCCCCTTTCCTTGTCATGGCCCATACATACCCTTTTGTCCAATCTATCAGTGAGTTTTTAGGTGATGAATGTGAATAGTTCTGATTACTGTTAGATTATAAATCCCAAGAAAAAAACATCCTTATGCTAGTAAGCTAAAGTCTGAATATTTGACCATTTAGATGCTTTCCAACTTAAGATTTTATTTAGGGAATTATAAAAAAAAAAAAAAAAGATTTTATTTGGGGAATTAATATTAAAATTGATTTTTCAAAATTTTCTGTTTTTTCAATGTCTGTTCAAGGGTATTGGGTAGTCTAGTAGTAGGAAAAACCAGAAAGGAGGTGAGGTACTTCTCCTTAAGGACTGGGGGGGCAGTAAACAAGAAATAGGGGAAAAGGGAAAGTTTTCCTGTGGAGTATTTAAATGCTAGTCAGAGAAAACTGGGTTCTTCAGCATTCTCCCTTTTGTTAAGAATCCCATTAAATCTAGGACATCTTTTCAAACTCAGAGGAGCCTTTTTCTTTAGACAAAGGCTTGTGGAAACATCCAGTATGTAAACAGTGGGCTAGTCTGGTTGAAGACAGGGAGTTATGAAGATCTTCTTTTCACATCGCACATAACTGGATGATGAGATATTTACATTATTTCAGGTGCATGTTAGATGGGTCATACAGTAATAAAAAATACTCTATAAAGTTGTTAACTGTGGTTATCTCTTGTGTGGGACCGAGATGAGTCGGGAGGAAGCAAAAGGGAGGACACAGTTTGTTTTATCCCCTCCCCTCCCAGCCAATTTATGATCTTAGCCTTTTTTTTTTTAAAAAAAGATTTTATTTATTTATTCATGAGCGACACATAGAGGCAAAGACATAGGAGGGAGAAGCAGGCTCCCTGTGGGGAGATCAATGTGGGACTCAATCAGGGATCCCGGGATCACACCCTGAGCCCAACGCAGATGCTCAAGCCACCCAGGCATCACTGAACTTAGCCTTTTTTTCAATTATGAGCCTGTGTTTCATAATAAACCATAGTAGCATCATTCATTCCCTACCTTCCCCCCAACTAATTAATTATTGGCTACGTTCAGGGAATATATAATTGGGCTATATAGAAAAATAAAACATAAGCTACTGCCGACTCTTATTAATTTGATTCAGTACCATATTAACCAAAAAGTACTTGAAAATCTGTTAAGGGATGCCTGGGTGGCTCAGTGGTTGAGCGTCTGCCTTCGGCTCCGGTGATCCCGGAGACTGGGCATCGGAGACTGGGCATCGAGTCCTACATCAAGCTCCCTGCAAGGAGCCTGCTTCTCCCTCTGCCTATGTCTCTTCCTCTCTCTGTGTGTGTCTCATGAATAAATAAATATAATCTTAAAAAAAAAAAATCAGTTGAGAGGTCCCTATATAATGTTTATAGAACCCTAACAGGTTTTGGCTTTGGGGGGCTTTTAAAACCATGGAAGTTCTTAGAAGAAAAATGCATGTACGCATCAAATTTATAACTTTATTGACTGTCCTTGGAGTGTGACCCACACTGTTGAGTTATTCCAGGATGCTTAACAGTTTCTAGGTATAGAATAGTTGCTAGGCCATAGCTATTTTTATTTTATTTTCCTATTTGTAGCATTTATTTGTTTGTATATTTATTTATATATTATATATGTATATTTAAAGTATGGCTACCTAAAATTCAAAGTGGTTTTCTGGTTTTCATTGCTAGAGTATGGAAGCTAAAATTCAAAGTGGTTTTCTGTGAGGGCTCATTTCTACTGATTTGGAACAGCATCTTCTGTTGTGTGCATCTCTGGCCTCTACCTCCCTCGTCCTAACGTCTGATTATCCTAATCAGAAGCTTTATTTATTATTTTTTTTTTAAGATTTTTTTTTTTAAAGGTTTTACTTATTTACTCCTGAGAGAGAGAGAGAGAGAGAGAGAGAGAGAGAGAGGCAGAGACACAGGCAGAGGGAGAAGCAGGCTTCATGCAGGGAGCCTGACATGGGACTTGATCCCCGGTCTCCAGGATCCCACCCTGGGCCGAAGGCAGTGCTAAACCGCTGAGCCACCAGGGCTGCCCAAAAGATTTTATTTTTAAATACTCTCTGTGCCCATTGTGGGGCTTGAATTCACAACTCTGAGATCAAGAGTCACATGCTCCACCGACTGAGCCAGCCATCCGTCCCTAGTCGGAAGATTTAAGAATCACTTTGGGTCTTTTTCTCAAGATTTTCTTTTGGATTGTGATCAAGACAACATTAAACCTTTGGATAACATCTTCAAAGTTTTCTTTGAAAAAGTCTTTCTGTATATTCATATCTGTGTTCTCTTGAAGTGTTTGATTTTAGTGTTTTCCTGTAGAATTATTACACATTTGTCGTAAGTGGAACTCTTCTTACTTCTAGTCACACTGGCCTTGCAATTCCTTAAACATTTTGAGTTTTTGCCTCAGGGCTTTTGTACTTGCTGATATCTCTGTCTGGAACATTCTCTCCCCCCCCCCCCCCAAGTGGCTTGCTTTATTTTTTTTTTCCACCCTTAGGTATGTACAGAGTTTGTTGACTTAACCACCTATGTCTTTGTACCCCTCATAGTCCCAGTGTGCCTCTCTTTCCATCACTTCCCTTATCCTTATTTTCTTCATAATATTTATTGCTACTTTATTCTGTACTGGAATGTAAATGTAAGTTCACTGAGGGCAGGAATTTTGTCTCATTTATTCCCATATTTTAGTGCCCAGGATAGTGTTCTGCAACAGTCTGTTTAATGAAGAGGAGACTTAGTGTACAGTTGATTTTTATCTTCGCACTTTGATAAACATTAATAATGGCATGTTTATTGATGTCTAGAAAAGATGATTGCAGGTAAATTCTGCATGTTTTGGTTTTAAGAAATCTTTGCAGACATGGTGAGAAATGTCCTAACATCTCAGTCTATTTCTTTCTTTTTAAAAATTTTATTTAAATTCAATTTTGCCACCATATAGTATGACATTCAGTGCTCATCTAATCATGTGCCCTCCACAGTGCCTGTCGTTACTGATTCCCCCCACCCACCTCCCCTCATATTTCTTGACATCTTTTTTTTTTTTTTCCTTGACATCTTTTATAAACGTATAGTACATCTCAGATGTATGTTCAGATTTACATCTGGACATCAGGTACCTTAGAACAGTGGGTCATGGGAATCCCTGGGTGGCTTAGCAGTTTAACGCCTGCCTTTGGGCCCAGGGAGTCCCGGGATCAAGTCCCATGTTGGGCTCCCTGCATGGAGCCTGCTTCTCCCTCTGCCTGTGTCTGTGCTTCTCTCCCTCTGTGTCTCTCATGAATAAATAAATAAAATCTTTAAAAAACAAAAAAACAAAAACAGTGGGTCATGAAACTGATTATTTGAGATATTCCCAGTCATTGGTATAGGTAGCCTTGTTAGAAATAGCACCCCCCCCAATAATTAAAAAAAAAAAAACAAGTAGAAACTTAAATTTAGGTAGATGTAAAAGATGAGATCAGCCTTGGTAGGGAGACTTCCAGGAACAAGGCCAATTGGGCTTTTCCTACTATTATGGAGGCCATTAACTGGCACTATAATTCTTGAATCTACCCTTTTACAAGGTTCTGTGGAAATAACTAACACCTTTTAAGGTATTGATCTTCATGATCTTTTACAGGCAGATCCAGTTCCTAATGGTTTGCGAGCTTTGCCGGTTTTCTATGCTTGCACAGTTGGAATAAACCTTTTTTCCATCATGTATACTGGAGCACCTCGTAAGTACATATCAAAATATTTAAATGTGAATTTAAAGTTGTTTATAAAACTTGCATTAAATGCCCAATTTACCCCTTTTTGCTTTACAGGGCTGAAATCTCCTAGAAGGTGGCTGGCCTGTGCCCATTTCAGAAGGCTGCAGGCTAGTGTATGCTGAGTTAACCTAGATAGTTTTTCAACCAAAGAGACCTGCTCAGATTCTAAATCACTACAGACCTTTACTCTTTAGTCTTCACAGGATCCACCGATAATATGATCTTCTCCCTCCCTTTTTCCTGTCTATTGTGCTAAAAAAATACTGGAATTATACTGACCTCGACTACTGACTACTGAAGAGTCATTAGTTATATCTGGTCTTCAATAATCGGTCATTTAGGACTGGTTTGCTGGATATTCTCATTTTTCTCTCCCAAATGGAGCTACTTTGGTTTCTAAGCATTAAATTTACTTCCTGAATCTGCTTGAATGAGAAGAGTTGGGATGTTTAACAACTGGTCTAAGTGCACTTGGAAGAAGAATTTTTGCAGCTATGAGGAAATAATTTGTGAGGATATAAAGATTGAAATGATAACTTTTATTTTGGGACTAAGGCAAAGTATGGATTAAATTATACATGTTTAATATAGCAACTGAAAAAGATCAGTCACTTGTAACAGATCAGGACAGTACGTGCTTTGATCAGTTCAGTTTTGCTCTCTAGGGTCATTTGACTTGATGGTCAAGTCAGTGACTTTTGATCTTTTGATTGTGACCCACTGGAAAAAATACATTGTACATTGTACATACATTGTATGTATACATTGTATACATATGTATACATTGTACATACATTGTACATACATTGTACATCTACCCAAGACACACGTGTATAAAGACCAGAGGAGGGAAAAACAAAATAGTATTTTTTTTTTTAAGGATTTATTTATTTATTCATGAGAGACACAGAGAGAGGCAGAGACCTAGGCAGAGGAAGAAGCAGGCTCCATGCAGGGAGCCCGATGTGGGACTCGATCCTGAGACTCAAGGATCACATCCTGGGCTGAAGGCAGACACTCAACTGCTGAGCCACCCAGGCATCCCAACAGAATAGTATTTTGAAGCTACTTACCCTCACTATATGCTGTATACTTATATTTTCAGACAGTTCTCTAGCTTTTTTTAATGCTCATTGGGGCCCACTAAATTGATCACTTTTCTAACTAATAGACTGTAACTTGCTTCTTAAACTTCACTGAAGTAATAAATCACCAAAAATGGAATTAGCTAAGTATTTTTAACCTTGTCTTTAATTTTAGAATAATTAGGAAAGAAAATAGACAACTTTATGAGAATATTGGTCCTACTTAGGAGATATAAGATTCCTTAACCAAATGGTACAGGCAAAGAAAAACTTGGATGCTACATTTCTTTTGTTTTAAATTGACTGCTTGTCCTAAACTAAAAAAGTCTTGTGAGGAGGCTCTGAGCACTGATGTTTTAAATGGTAGAGCAAAGCTCATAGTTCAGTGAAATCAGAAACGTAAACTTTCAATTGTTTTTAAAGAATGAACTTGGAACATTTTCTGTTCTTTGTGGATCATTTACAAGAAAAATTTCCCCTCTTATTTCGAAACCCTTTTGGACTTTGAATATAGGCAAATTTAAATTGTGATAGAGATTGATTAAATTTCATGTATATTTTAGTTAGTGTGACTAATCACATGGTTAGAATTGATAGGAATTAAAATGGAAAGATTTATAGTCACTATAGAAGCTTTAGTTTTGAAGAGACTATAATTTATATCTGATTTTTAAATATCAATCATTGGGACAAATAGATTTTCCATTTTATAAGTAATTTAATTCCTAATCAGAAGAAAAAGCAAAAGAACTGCAGGTAGCCAAGCTATTCTTGGATGAACTATAGATTATTATAACATCTTTTAGGCTTAATAGAATTCTATAGTGCATTGCTTCTGTCATTAGTCTAGGCTAGTAGCTTGGAGTCTGTTGGCATTTGAGTCATAAGCAGGTGAGGAATGATACTAATGATCCCAAAGTCAGGTGAAAAGTAGGCAAGTCTCTAAGATAGGGCTTGTTAATGAAATTACCACTAAACTATTTTCTTTTTGTGAAAGATAGCCCTTTGAACTATTCTTATCTTTTGATAGATAATATTCTGGTTTTCTGTATCTTAGCTTGATAACGTCTCCTAAGAGATAATCTCGTTAAAGGATTTTACTGGAGGGTAATACAATGGATGTGATAACTTCCACAGAGAATTCTGTCAGTATGACAAATGTGACTCTTGGGGACCCTTTCTTTTTTAACATCAAAATCTGTATGTGCAAACATAATGTGTGGCAGCTACCATCTGGAGTTTAGGGAGTGGAACACTTCCATTTTTTTTTTCCATAGCTAGTTGCAGATCCTCAGTATAGTGATTCTTATTATCTACTAAGCAAAGAAAGGAAAACAGCTAGTTTTCGAAGGAGGTTGGGATACTTGAATCTAACAGGTGTGGAGAGTGGAGGTGGAGGTGTGGGTTTTAGATGCCCATGGGATTTTTCTCCCCTCCTGAATTTGTGTAGTCGTTAGCACTATAAACCCTGTGGACCTAAGGCTGGCAGCAGTTAGAAAGGGTGATGGGCTGGCTTGGGGAACCCCAGAGTCCCCAGAGGAGGGTTTACACATTGTTGCAGGGGGCTGTTGCCCTGGGGTTTTCAAGATGCACCATTTTATCTCCTAGTGCTGGGCTTTGACAAACTTCCTCTGTGGGGCACCATCCTCATCTCGGTGGGTTGTGCAGTTTTCTGTGCCCTTATCGTCTGGTTCTTTGTATGTCCCAGGATGAAGAGAAAAATTGAACGTAAGTACCAAATTGTGACAGATCATTTTAACTAGCAATGTGCTTATTTCTTCTTCTGTGATCACTTAATAAAAATCCACTATTTGGATAGATTGGCAAAGTCAAAATTTTAAATGAGATTTCAGGATATGGCTTATTGTCCAAACTATTTTTGTTGACTTGTAATGACCTGAGATCTAGTCATAAAGAAATATTTGACAGTGCTGGGGACAAACTGTTTATTTAACCTACTTTTTAGTGTACCTTGACATCAGTTGCTGGTAGCAAAGAGAGATGTAGCTTAACATTAATTGGGAAGTGTGAGGATATTTTAATGTGTTAATAGGGGTGTAGGTACAAAATATATATATATTTTTTACAAAATATTTTAAAGGAGGAAACTTTGTCCTAACCTCTTCCGTGTGTAACTTCAGATTTAGACATGCAAAGCTGAGTCACATATTAATATCTGACTTTAGATTTGGCTAATTCTCAAAATTGTGGCAGAGATTGTAGAGGCAGACATTTTCTGTGTTAATGTGAAGGAATCATTTAGACCATTACTGCGTGCAATAGTAGAGTGTAATTAAATGGTGGAATAAATTTTGTCAGTGTCCGTCTTCTTTATATCTTGTATTTAGTTCCTTATTGGCTAAGATCTGTTAGAGTAATCTTTTTCTGCCCTTTTCATTTGCAAATGCTTGGTTAGTGATTTCAGGTTCCTCTTTGGGAAGTGGAGGGATGCGTGGACTGCAGGGGCACTAGGAAGAGTGCTGCGTCACACAGCTGCACTGAGGTGGCTCAGAGAGGCTCTAGTCTGTGCTAGCCTGCTTGGGCCGAGCGCATGGTGGGAGTGAGGCTTACATGACTTCCTGACCTCATTTTTCCCCTGGTTTGGGAGAAGATGAGACCAATCATGCTAATGTTTTATGTCCTGGTCTGTAGCTTGGTTGTGATGCCTGAATGAACATGTAAACATATGGGCCTTGGTAGACTGGGCAGAAAACGCTCCTGCCTAGTCATGGCATTTAGAACCGTAAGGCAGAACCTTAAGGCACACCTGTGTTTTACAGAGCTGGAAATTCAAGGTGGCAATCTTTACCGGCATTGAGCTGTGTTTGAGGGCATTCCTCTTTTAAAAAGAACATGAATTGGATGCAGTGTAAATTTTCAATCTCTCAGCGTCATGCTTTTGAGGTACCTTTCACCTCAGAATGGGTCAGCAGGGAACTAGGAATGGTTTTTACCCTTGTAATACCAAAACCTTTGTTTCGTAAAGGAGAATACACAGCAAAGCCCATAAAGCCTAAAATATTTTACTGTCTGGCCCTTTACTGAAGAAGTTTCTGACTTCTGAAGCATTGCTGATTTCTTCCCAAAGGAGAGATACATGATACGGCAACTGAAGTAGATAGGGAAATTTATCCTGAATTTTCACTGAAATATATTATTTTGAGATGGATTTTTTGGGGGGAGAAGTGAGATACGAAACAAGTGAGTTTGGTCAAAACCAAATCAAAAACCCCTTTTTTTCCTAGGAGAAATAAAGTCTAGTCCTTCTGAAAGCCCCTTAATGGAAAAAAAGAATAGCTTGAAAGAAGACCATGAAGAAACAAAGTTGTCTCTCAGTGATATTGAGACCAGGAATCCCATTTCTGAGGTAGGGTCTGCCACTGTGCCCCTTCGGGCTGTGGTGGAGGAGAGAACAGTTTCGTTCAAACTTGGAGACTTAGAGGAAGCTCCAGAGCGAGAGAGGCTTCCCAGCGTGGATCTGAAAGAGGAAACCAGCATAGACAGTGCCATGAACGGTGAGTGGAGTTTCTTCAGTGGGGAAAATAGAATTTTACTTTGTTACTTGTACTGGTGAGGAGGCTCACTGTTTGGACCTGATGCTTTTTGTATTTAGTGTTACTGTTTTGGTCTTGGCCAGGGGCAGTGCAGTTGCCTAATGGGAACCTTGTTCAGTTCAATCAAGCCGTCAGTAACCAGATAAATTCCAGTGGCCACTATCAGTATCACACCGTGCATAAAGATTCTGGCTTATACAAAGAGCTGCTTCATAAATTACATCTTGCTAAGGTGGGAGACTGCATGGGAGACTCTGGCGACAAACCCTTGAGGCGCAACAATAGCTATACTTCCTATACCATGGCAATTTGTGGCATGCCTCTGGATTCATTCCGTGCCAAAGAAGGTGAACAGAAAGGGGAAGAAATGGAGAAGCTGACATGGCCTAACGCAGATAGCAAGAAGCGAATTCGAATGGACAGTTACACCAGTTACTGCAATGCTGTGTCTGATATTCACTCGGCATCCGAGATGGACATGAGTGTCAAGACAGACATGGGTCTGGGTGACCGAAAAGGAAGTAGCAGCTCTCTAGAAGAATGGTATGACCAGGATAAACCAGAGGTGTCTCTCCTCTTCCAGTTCTTGCAGATCCTTACAGCTTGCTTTGGGTCATTCGCCCATGGTGGAAATGATGTCAGGTCAGTTGACTTGGAATCTCAGCATCACACTTTCTATTTTTATGTCACCTTATCCCTTTTATACGGCTATGCTGTGGCTTTGGTACTCAGACCACCCCATGGGACATAAATAGTCTAAAGAGGATGCGGTAATAGCAGTTACTGACTTAATAAAATATGCATTAATTTTTTTTTTTTTTTTTTACCAACTGTGTCTGGCACAGTTGGTAGAACACATGACTCTTGATCACAGGGTTGTAAGTTCGAGCCCCATGTTGAGTGTAGAGATTACTTAAAAATAGTCTTTAAAATACTTTTCCGGGATCCCTGGGTGGCGCAGCGGTTTAGCGCCTGCCTTTGGCCCAGGGCGCGATCCTGGAGACCCGGGATCGAATCCCACGTCGGGCTCCCGGTGCATGGAGCCTGCTTCTCCCTCTGCCTGTGTCTCTGCCTCTCTCTCTCTCTCTGACTATCATAAATAAAAAAAAAAAAAAAAAAAAAAAAAAAAAAATTTAAAATACTTTTCCTTTAGAGATTACAAAGAATGTTACTGTAGATGATAAACACAGATACTTTTCATGGAGAGATCTTCTTGTTTATTGAGATAGGATCCAGTTCTGTGATAGTAAATTCTGTGGACTGAGATGAAAAACTTAAAAATCACTGACCTAGGTAATGAAGTTGGAGGCTGTTAGTCTCAGTTCTGTGGTTTGTAAATTGGTCATTGGAACCTGAGTTCTAGGCTACCTGTTGGAAAATAGGCCACCAAATGCATGGGATTTTTCTCTGCGAGCAGCTTTCATTTTCTTCTGCTATGCATGTTGGGGTTCCATTTATTTCTATTGAAAGGACCATTTCCTAAATGAGCTTGACCACTTTGCTTTAAATAATCTAGTAGGTCATTTAGCAAACTGGACCTTGCCAAGTTCTAGTTCTACCTGAAAAATCATCTTTGTCCTCTTTCTTCTTTCAGCAATGCCATTGGTCCTCTGGTTGCTTTGTATCTGGTTTATGACACAGGAGATGTTTCTTCAAAAGTAGCAACACCAATATGGCTTCTGCTCTATGGTGGAGTTGGTATTTGTATTGGTCTGTGGGTTTGGGGAAGGAGAGTTATCCAGACCATGGGGAAAGATCTGACACCAATCACACCTTCTAGGTAAGTTGGTAAAGCAGATCTTAAGCTAATGCTCATTTTCTTAGGGTGTGTAATACTATGTAGTATTAACACACAAATGTTCAGCTAATGTAATCCAAGCTTGTGTAGGTTCCTGATAATTACTCTTGTTGTGAACTTTTTAGATTTTTATGTATTGTCTGGCCCTTATGCATGATTTTGGTCAAATATTCATCTCTGGTGGTCTCTTAAAAATGTAACTTTTCTGAGAAAGGGGTGTGTGTATGTGTGTGTGTGTGTGTATGTATGTATGTAGTGAATAGCTCTGTATACTTGTTTATTTGTCTTAGGAGCTAAGACTGTTTATTAAATTCTTCATAATAAACATGCAGACTTTAATAATGGGCTTCCAATAAAACTTGAAACCTCCAAACATTAAAGAAGAGGGAAGAGAGCCTGATTTAAAGTAGATTTCAGGAGCTATATAGCAAATTAAAGATGTTAGTGAAGGTTTTGTCTGAGTAGAGCACAGTAAGATTGTCTTAACTTTGAGGTAGGGTTAGCTTATAAAAAAAAAAACAACTTCCATTCTTGACAAGTAATCTTTTTATGTCTTCAGTGGCTTCAGTATTGAATTGGCATCTGCTCTCACTGTGGTAATTGCATCAAATATTGGTCTTCCCATCAGTACAACACATTGTAAAGTAAGTGTAATGTATACGTACTGTGTCTATTGGATGGTTCTAGTAATACTTTTGTTTTTAAGCGTGATACTGTGGTTTAGAAAGTTTTATGCAATTAAAGTCTTTGAAGAGTTTACAAATTTAGGACAAATGACCACAATAATGTAAAGGCTTATAATTTACAATTCCTTGGGTCAGTACTCTTACTTAAGCCAATAATGTATGTTATCCCCAAATGATGGCAAAAGTCCGTTTAGCCCATCTGTAAGGCTTACTGGGCTACTGAAGGGCAGCATGATTTATGGAAGGCATATATTCATAGCCTCTCAGAACTGAAGTACTAAGAATCTTGTTGAATTCTGAAGTTGCTTGATGGCCATATAATAACTATAGAAAAAGGAAGAAACTGGCTTCCTTGAGGCAATTTAAGTTGGTTCGTCATGGAGCCTGTGAGTCATCCTTTTTCTTCTAGGGTATCTCCAGGTGATTGGCTATATGAGGTCTAATATCTGCCCCCCTCTAGAATGATGTTTGGAAAACTTGAAAATTAATTTATTAAAAACAGTCATTATTAAAGCAGTTGATTACATTCCAGTAGCTCAGGAAAGAGAAAGGAAGTGTTTTCATCTTTTACCCCAATTAACACAGATTTAATGATTGGATTTTTATATTGCCTCCATCTTCCCATGAGTAATCTGTTTCTTAACCTGTTACAGACCATCTTTCATGGAATCTGTCTCATCCAGCAGTGGAGCTCCTTACCTATGTAGGGTCATATGTCTGTTACCAAAATATCATTGGCCTTTACTAACCAGTTTCCTTGATACCCCTTTCTCTGCTAGGTGGGGTCTGTTGTATCTGTTGGCTGGCTCCGATCCAAAAAGGCTGTTGACTGGCGACTCTTCCGCAACATTTTTATGGCCTGGTTTGTCACGGTCCCCATTTCTGGGATTATAAGTGCTGCTATTATGGCACTCTTCAAATATGTCATCCTCAGAGCCTAAAGCTATTTGAGATTAAAATTCATGTCAATGTTTGGGGCCACCTTACACATTCCTGCTCCTTTGAAGAAGGATCACAGTGTTACAGAAGACCGACAAGAGTCTTTTTAAAGTTTGGGAGCTGTGGGAGGGAAGTGTTACTTGTGCTATAATTGCTTTTGTGCTAAATATGACTTGTCTCAAACTTAGCTATGTAAAATAGCCAGGTTTCCACTGGTTCTTATTGAGGTCCCTTTTCCTTCTGGGCTGTGAATTCCTGTACATAATTCTCTACTTTTTGTATCAGGCTTCAATTCCATTATGTTTTAATGTTGTCTCTGAAGAAAACTTTTTTTTTTTTTTTTTTTTAAACCATTCAGAGTCATTTGACAATGTGCTCTGTTTTGGTGGTTTCACCAGCTTCTGCCCTAACATGCACAGGGACTTAACAACAGAAACATAACTGAAGCTTCCCTTGTAGTCTCTTAGAGAAATAGAGCCATTTGTACTCTGCCCTCCTGTCGGTAGTGGCAGGTTCCATTGGCATATGTGGGAACTTCTTATAGGGACGAGGTTCTTTGGACACTGAAAATTTAAGTTAGTAGTAACTTCTTTGCAAGCAGTTCATTGACTATTATTGCTAAAAAGAAGTAGGAAGAAAAAGCCTTCTGGCAGTCTGGGTTATTTAAGAGTTCTGGCAGTGTGGGATGGATGAATGGAGTGGAATATGAACTTTGGACAAGTTAAATGGGACAGCCTTCCATGTTCATCTGTCTACCTCTTAACTGAATAAAAAAGCCTACAATTTCTAGAAAATTTTGTCCTCATGGTTTTTGTTCTTATTTGAAGCATCTGGACTCCCAATGAATTAGCCCTAGGCCATTTTTAGGAGAATGTGAATATCTTAAATGGGAACTACCGACCCACTTAAGTTTCCCCCCACTCCTCCTTGTTAAGTTTGTGATCACAGAATATATATGACTGTTATAGCCTTTTGGCATTTTTCCTTGTAATAGCACAGTCTAGATACTTTCATGTTAGCATGTATAAATCTACTCATTGTTTGATAGCCACAAAGTTTTCCTGTTTGAATGGTCTGTTTTACCAGATCCTTTAGAGTGTTCCTAGCTTTGCTGTTATGAAGGATGCTAAGACGGGGGTGTGTATGTGTGTAGAGCTCAACTTATTTAAAAATCCTGTGTTGGGTTGAGTATTTTTTTTTTTAAGATTTTATTTATTTATTCGTGAGAGAGACAGAGAGGCAGAAACATAGGCAGAGGGAGAAGCAGGCTCCCTGCGAGGAGCCCAATGTGGAATTCCGTCCCAGGACCTTGGAATCATGACCCTGAGCTGAAGGCAGACGTTCAACCACTGAACCACCTGGGTGTCCCGGGTTCTTGAGTCTCATTCCTTTATCAGAACAGTTTATGAAAAATGCATTGCTTTGCAAACTAGGAAAGGAACTTGAAAGTTCCTGTCCTGAGAGTTGTGTTTTAAGAAGAGCTTTTGAGAAGCCACACTGTACTGCATAAAGCTATGCCTGCCTGACTTAATGCCTGAGAGAGACATTAGATCACTGGTTGGGTACATGCCATAGACTTGCTGAGTCAGTATTCACCATTTAAGGTCAGACACTGGGCTAAGCTTTTCATCTACATTTAACTCTCAGGACCTCTTTGAGTAAGTCTTACAGGTGATAGAACCGGCCTGGGGAGCTGTATCTTGCCCAGTATTACATGTTAGCAGAGAATGGACATCAGTTGTAGCCTTTGGGGCTGGTGGAATGTAGCCTTGTGACTTTTATTTGAGGAAGGAGGGAGGGGGTCCTGTATGGTAAAGAGAACTTAGCATTAATCCCTGAACTGAAGGTTTTGGGGGAGACACTCTTAGTTTTGGTATTAGCTTTCTTTCCTCGTGACCTGACACAAGCCTCGATCCTGTCTTCCTGTGATGAAATGAACTCTTCTGAGCATTTTCTCCTTGGCTTGGGAGAGAATAGCTGAGAAAATACTTGAATCAAGGATGTGTTTCTCTAGGAAGAGCAGCTAGATCTGGGGAAGAGGAACCCCAAGAGCTAGGAAGAGACCAGAAGAAGTTTGTATTTCTGGATACAGTAATACACACTGCCATGGGTTGGGGATACATGCTTTGGAGAACCTTGGTCTGTGTTTCTTGGGCATAGATATCTTTTTTTAAACAACGTTTTTAAAATCAAGGTTGTATGTGAGGTTATGGAGGAATCGTGATTCAGTAAAGCTTATAACAGAAATGGGTCTCCCACCACCATCTCTCTTTTCCTAATGCTGCTCCACTCAGTCTTTTTTTAAAAAAAGATTTTATTTATTTATTCATGAGACATACAGAAAGAAAGAGGCAGAGACACAGGCCAGAGGGAGAAGCAGGCTCCATGCAGGGAGCCCGACTTGGGACTCGATCCTGGGTCTCTAGGATCTCTTAGCTAGAGGTGGCGCTAAACTGCTGAGCCACCTGGCTGCCCCACTCAGTCCACTTGGTATTTGCCTCAGTGTTGCCGAATGATAACATGTTTGTAAAACTACTTGGCCCTTGGATGCCTGGGTGGCTCAGCGGTTGAGCATCTGCCTTTGGCTCAGGATGTGATCTCGGGATCTGGGATTGAGTCCCAGGTCGGGCTTCTTGCATGGAGCCCGCTTCTCTCTGCTTGTGTCTCTGCCTCTCTCTGTCTCTCATGAATAAATAAATCTTAAAAAAACAAACAAAAAACTACTTGGCCCTTCAGCTTTTGGCTTTTGACTTCCCATTGTGGAAAATGATGAAAAAAAAATTTTTTTTTTAAAGATTGTATTTATTCATGAGAGACACACAGAGAGGGCGGGGGGAGAGACACAGGCAGAGGGAGAAGCAGGCTCTGTGCAAGGAGCCCGATGCGGGACTCGATCCCGGATCACTCCCTGAGCTGAAGGCAGATGCTCAACCTCTGAGCCACTCAGGAGTCCCTGATGTAAAGTTTCAGTTGTCTTTAACTTTTACCATACACTGACCCAACCTCCCACTTTCACTGTATAATTGGGTCTTAATTTTGCTAAGATTATACTTGTATTTAGAAGCTGTTACTGAACTTATGAGCTTGTTTTTTTTTTTTTTTTCCCAAATTCATTTATTTGAGAGAGAGCACAAGCGAGAGGGGAGCAGGAGTGGGAGAAGCAGACTCCTCACTGAGCAGGGAGCTGGACTTGGGGCATGATCCCAGGATCATGACCTGAGTCCACGGCAGACAACCGACTGAGCCACCCAGGCACTCTGATTTTCATATATATCTTAATTGCCAATGGTTTTTTCTTGCCTCATGCCAAAATTTTGTTAAGTGCTCCAAATTTTGGTTCTTGATTTCCTACCTGTGGTGTGAAACTTGTTTCTTTGTAATACTGTTCTCTGCCTTTCTCTTCTCTACTTGAGAGATCTAAATCTCATCCATTGTTTCACCTGAGACACTGAGCTATATGAAAAGCTGAGAGGGGTCAGCTGGCTGTAGATTGCTGAGGTGTTGATACCAAACTATTCCTTTTGTGACAGATGGAGACTTTTGAGAGTTTATGAATAGAGTTTTTAAAAAATAACTAAAAGAAAACACTGGAACTGCTCATTGGCCATAGTCTTTGCCTTTGTAATGATTGGGCTTTAATGTAAACCTGTTTTGTTATATTCAGAGATGATGCTGGATTTCTCTCATCTGAGCATGCTGTGGTGCAATGCAGAATGCTACTTATTAAGAGGACAAGATGGTTATTTTCTGGGGACTGCTGATACAGCAAGGTCTCTCCTCCCATAGTATTATTGCTAAAGACCTAGATAGCAGGTTTCTAGTTCCCATTCATTCTATTTCTAGAAGCAAGCAAATGTTCTCTAATTGCAGGCTTGGGCTGAATGCCTCAACAGTGTTTCCCACTGTGCTAATTGGAAAAATATAATTCTGAACTAACTGTGTCCTGCTTTGCAAAATAATAGTTGGCAGCTGAGTTGCCACTTTGGTTCCTAAAGTAAAGTGGTGCTTTTTAGGTTAGCTCTAAGGATAATGGATCTTTGGAAATTCCAGGGAGAACTTTTTTTTTTTTTTAAAGATTTTATTTATTTATTCATTAGAGACACAGAGAAAGAGAGAGAGGTGGAGAAGCAGGCTCCATGCAGGAAGCCCGATGTGGGACTCGATCCTGGGTCTCCAGGATCAGGCCCTGGGCTGAAGGCGGCACTAAACAGCTAAGCCACCCAGGCTGCTCCAGGGAGAACTAACGCTGTGTATAAGGACCATTAGAGATCAAGCTTCAGCCCATACAAACTCAGTGCCTATTGATTTGGTACCTTTTTCTAGGAGCTTTTATTACATTTAATTTCAATTAAAATTTTTCAAGGGGCAGGTTCTGGGAATGTTAGTCAATATTTCCCATTAGTTGAACAGTCCTAGGAGATGCCTTGTATGTACTTTATAGATTTGGAAGGGAGATAATTTTTTTTTTTAGCTAAGATCTTGGGCTTCTGGCGAGCTTTCCATCCATATCAAATATGGTTAGCCTTGCCAGCTCTTTGGGAATACTGTCAGCTTGTGTGTATAGAGTTGGTGTGACACTTCTGTTTAGAATCTTTGGTTTTTCTCAAGAGTTCCTGTTAGAGTCACTGTCTAGTATAGAGAAGGGCTTTAAACTCAAAGTTTCCTTTGGAATCAGAGGTCTTAAAGGCAGTTGATTACCTCATGTGTGCAGTATAGTATAGTGGTTAGGAACATAAGATCTGGAGCCACATTTATCTGGGTTCTAATCCCAGCTTTAGCATTTGCTAGTTGTATATCTTGGAGGCTGTTTAATCTTTCTAAGCCTCAGTTCCTTGTTTAGATTGGTGATAATACTGGTACTTATGTCACAGGATTTTCATGAGGTTTATATGAAATAATGCATGTGAAGTGTGTAATGCCTGACACTTCATAAGCCCTTTGTAAATAATGTTAATGGATCTCATCCTCCAAATAAATATAGGTAATGTTTTTGATGATGTTCAACTTGACATTGATAACCTTTCCTCCTTGACTGGTGGGACAAATAATTTTTCTTAACTCGATCATCATTTCTTTTTTCTTTTTTTTTTTAAGATTTTATTTTTTAAAATTTATTCATGAGAGACACAGAGCGAGAGAGAGAGAGGCAGAGACACAGGCAGAGGGAGAAGCAGACCCCGTGCAGGGAGCCCGATGTGGGACTTGATCCCAGGTCTCCAGCATCACGCCCCTGGCCGCAGGCAGCGCTAAACCGCGGCGCCACCAGGGCTGCCCTCCATCATCATTTGTTTTTCTTTTCTTTTTTTAAAGATTTTATTTATTCATGAGAAACACACAGAGAGAGGCAGATAGAGGGAGAAGCAGGCTCCCTGCAGGGAACCCGATATGGGACTTGATCCCCAGACCTGGGGATCGCGCCCTGAGTCAAAGGCAGATGCTCAACCGCTGAGCCACCCAGGCGTCCCTCTATCATCATTTCTTAAGTCTAAAATAAAGGACCTAATTTTGGAGTGTCTTTGAGGAAAAGTACATAGGACTCTATAAATTGGGATTAGATTAAGCTGAGTGACAGGAAGTCCTAAGAACAGAGAAAAAAAATTTTTTTTTTGTTTGTTTTTTATAATGGCTGTTAAAGGGGCATGATGGTCATTGGGATAGATTCTTTCCTCATCTTCAGCATGGGACTATTACCTCAAGACTTAAAGACCCAAACATGCCAGTTTTATAATTGGTAATATTGTTTGAGCAGGAAATGCACGTAGTTTAAATGCTTTAGTAAGATATGTGTACATGCTGGGGGGTGGGGTGGGATATAAACCCCACTCTTGGTACTAATTTCTGCCTCTGAATCCAGTCAGAAGACAAATTATAGGTGTTTTAGCAGAGAATTAAAGAGCTAACAGTGCAACTGAAATGGCAAAAGGCAGACACAGCAGTATCCTAGCAGTAGCATACTGGGGAAACAAAGATAAGACGTTGGAAATATTAAAATCTTAGAAGCAGAAGAACCCCGGTGAAGGTGAAGCTGAAAAACTCAGACCTCTGAGGAATGGTTGCTGTGGGCTGGAGCAGGGCCCGAACCATTGAGGGCATGCTGGCGTATAGTGACTAAGGTCTGTGAAGAGGCTGATTCTGTGAGGGCTGCTGTATAGGAGGGGATTGCTGCTGTCCTAGTGAAACGTTCCTTCACCAGGAACAAGAAGCAAGCAAGGGGGAAGCTCCTTCCCCTCTGGTCTCCTCCTAACTCCCCCTAGTGGCAGACTGCAACAAAGAAGCAGCTGCAAGCCAATGTGGTTGGGGGAGTAGGTCTCGCGTCGTGTGTCCTGCACCCAATATCCCCACAAAGCTTAGAGGCTGAGATATGAGCTTATCCAACACTGGGGGTGCCTGCCAGATGTCTCCATTTTATTTTACTTTCTAGAGTTTTATGAATTCTTTTTCAGATTTTTTTTTTTAAAGTAATTTCTATACCCAATGTGGGGCTCAAACTTACAAACCCACGATCAAGAGTTGTGTGCTCAACTGACTCAGCCAACCAGGTGCCCCAGATTTATCCATTTCAGAAGAATCTTTGGAATTAATACCTGATCAGTGGAGTGAAAGTGAGATTGTGTGACTGTCCTGTGCTCTAGCAGTCTTTCACTCAGTTGCCTTAGTATCCACTGATGAATGTAACTTGAATCAATTACCACTAAGATGGTTTTAAAATGGTGATTTTGGGGGCACCTAGAAGGGTTGGTTAAGTGTCCAACTTTTTTTTTTTTTTTAAGATTTTTATGTATTCATGAGAGACATAGAGGCAGAGACCTAAGCAGGGCTCCCTGTGGGACTCAATTCCAGGACCCCGGGATCTTGCCCTGAGTCAAAGACAGATGCTCAACCACTGAGCCACCCAGGTGTCCCAAGTGTCCCACTCTTAATCTCAGCTCAGGTCTTGATCTCAGGGTCCTGAGTTTAAGCCCTATGCCCAGTGTGGAGCCTACTTAAAAATAAAATAATGGTGATTTTCCTGTTTCTCATTCCTTATATGTTTATTAGTTGACATTCTTTGGTAAAGGAGAACCTTTTCTTCTTCTCTTGCCATAGGAAATGTGGTTTTCACTTGGGTGGCCACATACCCAGCTGAGTTGGAGTTCTAATAATACTTAGGAGCTGGGATGGAACAGACACTGGTGTAGGCAGCTAACACTTAACAATTCCTGGCCTAAGCAGTCTTTTAGATCTACAATTGGGTCTATAATTAACTTGAATAGTAAAAGTGTTTAGAATAAGAATTGTGTTTTACATATGGAAGGATGAAGAAAAACAACTGGAATTAGTGTTTCAGGGTCCTCATTCTCCTGAGACGACAACATAGGCCAGTGGTTCTCATCATGGCTGCACCCTGGACTCACCTGGAGAGATGAGGCCTGAGTTCCAGCCTGGGGCATTAGGACGTCATAGGTTTAGATGTGACCTGGGTATCAGGATTTTGAAAAGCTCTCATGGATTCCAATATGCTTCCAGAGTTGAGGGCTCTGGAACAGGCAGCTTACATTGGTCACATGGAGTAAATTATCTGTTCCATTCCATTGGATGGGAATGAAGGAATTGAACTGGGTTTATTGGCATGCTTTGCTTTCATATCTGCACTTCCAGAAATCTGCCCACTGTTAGTGTTTGACTACATGGCATGTTTGTAAATTTGACTTCTCCCCTTCAAAGAAAAAAGTTCTCAAAATCCATTCTGACCCAGCTAGTCCAGATCCAGGCAACCAGATTTAGAGCAATTCTCATGACTAATCATAAATTCATTTGAACTTCTGTAAAAATGGAAACATTTTTGTATCTTATGCATGCAGTGAAGGAGAGAATCCCCAAATGAGTAAACACAAGAGGTGAAATGTCTCAGTAAAAAGGATAGAAGTTGTTACTAGTATATGGAGCCTTTGCCTATCCCCAGCATTGTGCTACATAATTATATAAAGTAGGTCTTTAAAACTTTTAAAATTTGATGTGAAACATTTAAGACACGGAAAAGGTTATATAAAGGATAAAATAATGAACACTCTTGTACCTGCAATATAGCTTAAGGTTCCAGGGCCTGGATTGTTTTCCCTTTTTTCCATTTAGGGCCTAACTACTTGTGTTCTTTATTCGTTATGTGATAATAGATAACCAGAGCTACAGGCAAGATAGAAACTGAAGGGGAGACATTTCTTACCCTTCATGGATATGGAAAAGTATATTTAACTAACATGTCAAAATTTGAGATCCACCCAATACAACTATTTGGTGTTTATTTTTCCCATGTTCTGCAAGTAGCACATTTATAAAATCACCTATCCATGACTCCCAATCTTTTTTCATTTTTCCATGTTCTGTTCTAGTCCTTGCTTTAATTAAATACTTAATTTCTAATTAATTATGCAATTATGAAATAGATGCAATTTAAATTTCCCATGTTAAAATTTTCAGATGGATTTGGTTAAGGGGAAATCACTGTTAGGGTGGTATAAAATTATTCGTAGTTCACGTTAATTTAGCACTCACTGTGCTTTAACTCATTTATACAATAACTCAGGAAGTTACATACTACAAATGAGAAGACTAAGTCAGGGACGCCTGGGTGGCTCCCGTGGTTGAGCGCCTGCCTACCTTCGGCCCAGGGCGTGATCCTAGAGTCCCAGGACAGAGTCCTACATCGGGCTCTCTGCATGGAGCCTGCTTCTCTCTCACTGCCTATATCTCTGCCTCTCTGTGTCTCTCATGAATAAATAAATAAAATCTTTTCTTTTTTTAAAAAAGACTAAGGCATCCTAGGGTTTAGGAAACAATGCAAGGTCACATAACCAGCACACTAAGTTATGGTAATGGAGACATTATGGTAATGGAGAAAGTTAAAGTACAAGAAACAGTTTATCTGTGGCCCTTACAGAGAGAACACATTCATCAAGTGAGGCAGGAGCATTTCCAGATCAGATAAATGGACTGCTAGATGCCAGTTGGACTGCTCCTCCTGCAGTGACCCAGTGCTAGGAACACAAGTTAAGGAGCATGGAAACAACATTGGCTGTGTGCTTTGGCAATAGCTTCTTCAGAAAACTAGCCAGCAGAAGAGCTGGATACCATAAAGGCAACCCACTGAGACTTGTGCATGTACTTGGAGAAAAGAGTCCTTACTAAGGAACCCAAGATCTGGGGCACCTGGGTGGCTCAGTTGCTTAAGCATCTACCTTCAGCTCTAGTCATGATCCCAGAGTCCTGGGATTGAGACACTACTTGGGCTCCCTGCTCAGAGGGAAGTCTGCTTGAGATTCTTTCTCCATCCCTTCCATCCCTCCCAACTCACCTGCTCACTCTCTAAAGTAAATCTTAAAGAAACAAACAAAACAGGGAAACTAAAGAACAGTGAGGTGGTTGTTGGCTTAGTAGATGGTAGAGATGCCTTTGTTCCCCACCTCTGGGGTTTTGGTGCTGGGAAGCTTGTACTCTACCATATTAGTGAACCAAGGTGAAGCGCTGGACTTCAGTCTGATTTGCAAGTCTAATTATGGTGATACTGATAATGCTGCCATTTTCTGCATGCCTGGCATGAAACTGGCATTCCCAGTGCAAACCTGTGGCCTATGGCATATTGGTCTACCCTGATGGCAGAAGGAGGCTTGAGGCATGATGGCGTCCTAATGGGCTAAGCCTGGTTTGCCCCCACCCTGCGTGAAAGAGGCGACTCCCCACTCTCACCTTGTACTTTAAGGCACATGATAGAGTTCATAGATAGGAGCCACTGATCTACTTGACACAAAACTGCTGGGACAAGCAGATGAGAAACCTGCTCTGGAAAGGGGCTGTTCCTGGAATTGCCTTCATAAAGCTGCTGGGTTAACACCAGACTGAGGCTGGCTTCTTTGCTTCCTTCATCCTGAGCAGCCCTTCTGGCACCAAGGAATAACCTGTTACCTCAGGATAGACAGTGGCCTTGGCAGGCAAACTTGCATCACAAGGGCCCTTTTTGTTGTAATAGTTGGAACTTGTTTCCCACGCAAAGCCCTGTTACACATCCCCATCACTTAGAGCTCGTGTGTACGCTTTATTGAGAGACTGGAATAGACAGCAGGAATTTGGCTTTCGAATCCTGAGCTTGGGAAGAAATTATAAGGATATTATAAAGACAAGTGATGTTGTGAGTCCATCTAAAGTTTAGGAGGCAAGTTTCCTCCAGTGACAAGTATTTCTCTCCACATTTCAAGATCCAGGTTCCAGGCTGCTTCCCTTCCAGTTCCTTCAGAAGCAGGAACAATGGATACTTGTGGACATCTCAGCAGCCACTCCCTCTTCCCTCTCCCCCTTCCTTCTTGGCAGCTCCAGATTTCTGGTGGAGGACGTAAGTGGTTCCAGCTCTAAGCCAATCAAGACAAGCCAATTCTATCTTCTTCTGGGATGGACATGTAAACAAGTGTGGTCTAATCAGAGGGATTCTCAGGACTTTTGCTGGGAATTTCTGCTTTGTGATTATCACCACAATCAATCCAAAAGGAAGCATGCGGCAGCCCCAGGTATCCAACCAAAGATGCCACTAGCAATGAGAAAGTGCAGAGCCAAGGATAGAAACATTTTTTTTTAAAATATTTTTTTATTCATGAGAGACAGAGACACAGGTAGAGGGAGAAGTAGGCTCCCCGCAGGGGATCCCAGGACTCTGGGATCACAACCAGAGCTGAAGGCAGACGCTGATAGAAAAAGCTACCCAGGTGCCCCGAGAAACCGATTCTTTTTTTTTTTAAAGTTACTACAATGCTTGGCATATAGCAGGTGAGACAGCAAGGATCCTTCCCACTAAAGATCTTTGCTTTTTTTGTTTTGTTTTTTTTTAAAGATTTCATTTATTCATGAGAGAGAGGGGCAGAGACATAGGCAGGGAGAAGCAGGCTCCATGCAGGAAGACCAATGTGGAACTCCATCCTGGGTCTCCAGGATCACACCCTGGGCTGAAGGCGGCACTAAACTGCTGAGCCACCCGGGTTGCCCATTTTTTCATTTATTTATTTATTTATTTATTTATTTATTCATGAGATACACAGAGAGAGGGAGAGGCAGAGACACAGGCAGAGGGAGAAGCAGGCTCCATGCAGGGAGCCCGACGTGGGACTCGATCCTGGGTTTCCAGGATCACGGCCTGGGCCAAGGGCAGTGCTAAACCACTGTGCCACTGGGACTGCCCCTAGAAACCGATTTTTAAAACATTACTGAACTACTGGAGGAAGCCTCACTGTGGACTCTTCCACTCTGCTTCTATGAATTTCCATTGTTATTTAAGCCAGTTTGAGTCAGGTTTTCTGTTTTTTGCAACTGAAACCATCTTAACTGGTACCTGTGGGATGCCAGTTACTACTTTGATCTGAGCTGTTCTTTCTGATGTAGAGGAGGGACAACTTGGGAATCATGGCATAGGCCCTTCTGACAATTCTAGAACCCCAGGGCTGTAGACTCCAGCGGGGGGGTGGGGGGGGGGTGGAGGGGGCAGCCCTGACTCGTTCATCCCAATAGTCCTAGCAGAGGTGGAGCCCTTCTTCCCAGAGGTGAGGAGGACCTAACTGCCTGGTCCTGAGAGAGTTGACTGTCAAGCAGTTATGCTGTGTGAATATGGTTTGCCCACTGGGCTTAAAGGCCTAATTCCATATAGAGCTATATTCAAGTCCCTTTAGAACAAGGGAAGTCTAGATACCCTGTAAATAACCACAAATGTCACATTCTCCATCCTTCCCCTATCTTCATTTAATACCAGCAGCTTGGTTAAGCCTCTGACTTTTTAAAAATATTTATTTATTAACTTTTATGAGAGAGCATGCGTGGTGGGAAGGGGCAGATGGAGATTGAGAGAGCCTCAAGCAGACTCCCCACTGAGCACAGAGCCCAACGTGGGGCTCCATCTCACAACCCTGAGATCATGACCTGAGCTGAAATGAAGAGTCAGACTGACTCTAGAGTCAGAGTCAACTGACTGAGCCACCCATGCACCCCAAGTGTCTGACTCTAAATCTCAGCTCAAGTCGATCTCAGGGTTGTGAGTTCAAGTCCTATGTTGGGCTCCATGGTGGGCCTGGAGCCTACTTAAAAAAACAATAAAATGAATAAAAGATTCTGGCAGCTCAAAACACTGTCTGCCTTTTGTTTTTGTTTTCTGTCACTCCTTCCCTTTGGGTCTCACTGGATGGTCCTGGGGATGTGGCTTTCAGGTGCTGTCAGATGCCTTTTTCTATCAGCCTAGGCAGCCCTATGCCTGTCTGCACCACCCAATCTGGGACTTGATGGCAGGAAGGCAGGGCCTCCTTTGCCTCAGATTCCACTTGGGTATCTTGTTCCTTTCCCACCTAGTTGATCAATAAGATTAAGTATCCTCTAGGAGGGATTTAAAGAGAGAGGGAGAGGGAGAGCATAACTGATTAAAAATTAATACAAAACCACAATAACGGAAACAGTTTAGTGCTACTTTACATAAGGTCCAAGAATAGATATCAAATCATTGGAAAGTACTGAAACAGACCTAAGTGTGTAAGGATTCATTGCCAATGTAAGAGGAGTATTTCAAATCACTGGGGGAAACAATAAATCAGTAGTTATCAACTGGGGGTGATTTTGTCTCCCAGGGGATACTTGGCAGTGTCTGGAGACATTTTTGGTTGTCATACCTGGAGAAATGATCCTGGAATTTGATAGAGGTTGAGGATGCTGCTAAATATTTTACAATGTGCAGGTAACCCTGCGTCAAAGAAGTTTCTGGCCCCAAATACCAAGAGTGCCACTTTCAAGAAACCTTGGGATAAATGAGATAACTGGAAGAATTGGCTAGCCATTCAGGAAAAGGAAATGGAGTTAGATTCTGAATCATATCACAATAGAAATAATTTCAGGTTAGATAAATACATTTTAATAAGTAGAATCTTTAATAAGACCCTTAATAAAACTTAGAAAATGACCTAGATATTTATCCTTATAGTGTAGAGACTTTTTGAACCATACAATCAGAAACAAAGAAGGAAATACCAATAGATTTAACTCTGTAATCATGACAAAACACCATAAAGACAATTTAAAAAATACCTACAAGAGTTGCAACATGTGTGACAAAGAATTAATATATTTATTTTTTCACATTGGGAGGATTTTATTAACATTGAAAGAGATTAGTCAAACATCATTTTGCAATGACTTTTTTCCAGCTATATTGAGGTATGATTGACACTAAAAAATTGTATGTCCTTAAGGTGCACGATGTGGGGTGCCTGGGTGGCTCAGTCAGGTTGAGCATTTGCCTTCAGTTCAGGTCATGATCTCAAATTCCTGAGATTGAGCCCCACATTGGGCTCCCTGCTCAGCGGGAGAGTCTGCTTCTTCACCCTCTCCTGTGCTTTCTCTCTTTCAAATAAAATCTAAAAAAAAAAAAAAAAAAAAGGGATACAATGTGGTGTTTTGGTAGGAGTGATGATAATGATCAACACAACACAATTAACATATCTATTACTTCACATAGTTAAAATTTGTGTGCATGTGTGTATATGGGATGAACACACTTAAGATCTATTCTCTTAGCAAATTTCAAATATAAAAACTTACTAACCATAGTTATTATTCTCTACCTTAGTTTTCTAGAATGTATTCATCTTATAACTTAAAGTTTTTCCCTATGACCAACATCCCCGACCTCTCCACTACCTAGTCCCTAGAAAACAATTTTTTTCATAATTGATTTATTATTGTCTAGAAATGATAATGCAAAACTCCAATAAGAATATTCATTATGCTAAGTGAAGCTATGAGCCTCATACATTTGACAAAGAAATGCATTTCTTTTTCTTTTTTTTAAGTTTTAATTTTAATTACAGTTAACATACAGTATTATATTAGTTTCAGGTGTACAATATAGTGATTCAACAACTCCATGGGCACCTGGGTGGCTCAGTGGTTGAGCGTCTGCCTTTGGCTCAGGTCGTGATCCCGGTGTCCTGGGGTTGAGTCCTGCATCAAGCTCCTCAGAGGGAGCCTGCTTCTCCCTCTGCGTCTCTCATGAACAAATAAATAAAATCTTTAAAAAAAAAAAAAAAAAAGAGTCTGGGGACACCTGGGTGGCTCAGTGGTTTAGCGCCTACCTTCGGCCCAGGGCGTGGTCCTGGAGTCCTGGGACCGAGTCCTGCATCAGGCTTTCTGCGTGGAACCTGCTTCTCCCTCTGCCTGTGTCTCTGCTTGTCTCTCTGTGTCTCTCATGAACAAATAATAAAAATCTGAAAAAAAAGAATCTGTTTCTTGATTTGTCTCTTTTCCCTTTGCTTATTTGTTCTATTTTTTAAATTCCACATATGAGTGAAATAAGAGTATTCGTCTTTCTCTGACTGACTTGCTTAGCATTATATTCTTTAGCTCTGTGTTGTTGCAAATGGCAGTATTTCATTCTTTTTATGGCTGAATAATATTCCATTATATAATATAATAATATTCCATTATATTTCAATATATATTCCATTATATGTATATATATTCCATTATATGTATATCTATCTATACATATATATGTACATATATACACATTATATATACATATATTCCATTATGTATATTTCATCCTTTTTTAAGAATTTTATTTATTTATTCATGAAAGACACACAGAGAGGCAGAGACACAGGCGGAGGGAGAAGCATGCTCCATGAGGGAGCCTGACGTGGGATTCGATCCGGGGTCTCCAGGATCACACCCTGGGCTGAAGGCAGGCGCTAAACTGCTGAGCCACCAGGGCTGCCCTCATCTTTTTTTTTTTTTTTTTAATTTTATTTATTTATTCATGAGAGACACACAGAGAGGTAGAGACACAGGCAGAGAGAGAAGCAGGCTCCATGCAGGGAGCCCGATGTGGGACTTGATCCCGGGACTCCAGGATCACGCCCTGGGCTGAAGGTAGGTGCTCAACTGCTGAGCCACCCAGATGTCCCAATCTCACCCCTTTTTTATCCATTCATCAATTGATAGACACATGGGCAGCTTCCATAATTTGGTTAATGTAAATAATGCTGCTATAAACATAAGGGTGTATCTTTTTGAATTACTGTTTTTGTATTCTTTGGCTAGAACCTAGAAGTGCAGTTGCTGGATGGTAGGGTAGTTCTATGTTTAACTCCTTGAGGAACCTCCATGCTGTTTTCACAATGGCTATATAAGCTTGCGTTCCCACCAACAGTGCATGAAGTTTCCCCTTTCTCCGTGCACAAGGGTTCCCCTTTCTTCACATTCTCACCAAAACCTGTTGTTTCTTGTGTTTTTGATTCTAGCCATTCTGACAGGTATGAGATGATATCTCATTGTAGTTCTGATTTGCATTCCCCTGATTGTAAGTGATGAACATCTTTTCATGTGTTGGCCATCTGCATGTCTTCTTTGGAGAAATTTCTGTTCATGTCTTCTGCCTACTTTTAAATTGGATTATTTGGAAAACATCATTTCTTCTTTTCTCCAAATTTGATAATTTTATTTATTTTTATTTTTAAAGATCATTTATTCATTTGACAGAGAGCACATAAGCAGATGGAGTGGCAGGTGGAGGGAGAGGGAGAAGTAGGCTCCCCACTGAGCAGAAAGCCTGATGCAGGACCCTAGGATCATGACTCAAACCAAAGGAAGCTGCTTAACTGACTGAGCCACCCAGGTGCCCTCAAATTTGATAATTTTAAATTCTACATATAAGTGATATCCTGCAATATTTGTCTTTCTGTGACTAGCTGTGTTCTCCAAGTTTATCCATGTTATTGCAAATGGCAGAATTTCTCTCCTTTTTTTTTTTTAATTTTATTTATTTATGATAGTCACACACACACACACACACACAGAGGCAGAGACACAGGCAGACGGAGAAGCAGGCTCCATGCACTGGGAGCCTGACGTGGGATTCGATCCCGGGTCTCCAGGATCGCGCCCTGGGCCAAAGGCAGGCACCAAACCGCTGCACCACCCAGGGATCCCCTTCTCTCCTTTTTTAAGGCTAAGTCATATTCCATTATAGTATATATAATATAATGAAATAAAAATATATATCATAAGATATCTATTAGAATTCTTTTTTTTAAATGTTTTTTTTTTAATTTATTTATGATAGGCACACAGTGAGAGAGAGAGAGGCAGAGACACAGGCAGAGGGAGAAGCAGGCTCCATGCACCGGGAGCCCGATGTGGGATTCGATCCCGGGTCTCCAGGATCGCGCCCTGGGCCAAAGGCAGGCGCCAAACCGCTGCGCCACCCAGGGATCCCTATTAGAATTCTTTTATTCATCCATCAACTGACATTGGTTGTTTCCATATCTTGGCTATTGTGAATAGTATTGCAATGAACTTTGCAGTGCAGATATCTCTTTGAGATGCTGATTTCATTTCCTTTTTTTTTTTTTAAGATTTCATTTTATTTTTAAATTTTTATATTTTTATTTTATTTTATTTTTTGTTTTTTATTTTTAAATATTTTTTTATTTATTCATGAGAGACACACACAAACACACAGAGAGAGAGAGAGAGAGAGAGACACAGGCAGAGGGAGAAGCAGGCTCCATGCAGGGAGCTGACCTGGGACTCCATCCCGGGTCTCCAGGATCAGGCCCTGGGCTGAAGGTGGCGCTAAACCGCTGAGCCACCGGGGCTGCCCTAAATTTTTGTATTTTTAAAAGATTTACTTATTTATTTGGGGGGGGGAGGGGCAGACAGAGGAGGAGAGAGAGAATCTCAGGCAGACTCTCTGCTGAGTGCAGATCCCACAACCCTGAGATTGTGACTTGAGCAGAAGTCAAGAGTCTGACACTTAACTGAGATACCTAGCCACCCCTTTAAGATTTTTCTTAAAAATTATTTATTCATTTATTCATTTACTGAGAGAGAGAGGGAGGGAGAGAGAGAGAATGATCTGAGAGAGAGGCAGAGGGAGAAGCAGACTCCCTGCAGAGCAGGGAGCTAGACTTGGGCTTGATCCCAGGACCCAGAGATCATTATCTGAGCCAAAGGCTGATGTTCAGTCACCTAAGCCACCCAGGCACCCTAAAGATTTTATTTTTAAGTAATCTCTACACCCAACATGGGACTGGAATTCAGAATCCTGTGATCAGGTATTGCATGCTCCATGGACTGAACCATCCAGTCGTCCCTGATTTATTTTCCTTTGGATATATACCCAAGAAGTGGAATTGCTGGATCATATGGTAGTTCTATTTTTAGTTTTTTGAGGAACCTCCATACTGTTTTCTATCATGGCTGTACCTGTTGACATCCCACCAGCAGTGTACAAGTATTCCCTTTTCTCCATAACCTTGCCAACACTCCGTATCTCTTGTTTCTTTCTTTCTTTCTTTTTTTTTTTTTTAAATAATAGCCGTCCTAACAGGAGTAAGGTGATACCTTGTTGTGGATTAGTTTTGATTTGCATTTCTCTAATGATTAGTACTGTTAAGTACCTTTTCATATACCAACAAATGTTGGCCATTTGTATGCCTATTCAATGTCTTTGGCCATTTTTTAATTGGGCTATTGTTATTACTATTGAGTCTTGTGACTTCTTTGTATATTTTGGATCTTAACCCCTTATCAGATATATGGTTTGTAAAGCTTATCTCATGTTCTGGAGATTGCCTTTCCACTTTGTTGATTGTTTCTTTGGCTGTGCAGAAGTTTTTTAATTTGGTGTAGTCCCATAATTTTGCTTTTGTTGCCGGTGCTTTTAGTGTCATCGAAAAAATCATTGCCAAAACCAGTGTTGGAGAGCTTATTCCCTATATTTACTTTTAGAAGCTTTATAGTTTTAGGTCATATGTTTAAGTATTTAACCTATTTTAGGTTGATTTTTGTATATATTATAAGGTTCCAATTTCATTCCTTTGCATGTGAATATCCAGTTTTCCCAGGACCATCTGTTGAAGAGACGATCCCTTTCCCTATTATATATTCTTGGCACCTCTGTTAAAAATCAATTGACCTTATAATCAACTAAAAATTAATTGATCATTAATTAATCATATATTGGGTTTATATCTGGGCTTTGTATTCTGTTCCATTGGCCTATGAATTTATTTTTATTACCAATACCATACTGTTTTGATTACTTTAGTTTTGTAATATAGAGTGAAATCAAGAAATGTGATGCTTCTAGCTTTGTTCTTCTTTCTTAAGATTGCTTTGACTATTTGGAGTCTTTCTGGCTCCATACAAATTTTAGGGTTGGTTTTTTATTTTTTTGTAAAAAATGCCATTGGAATTTTGATATGAATTGCATTAAATCTGTAGATCATTTTGGGTAGTATGGACAGGTTAACAATATTAATCCTTCCAATCTATGAACACAGGATATCTTTCCATTTATTTGTATCTTCTTCAATTTCTTTCATCATCAGTTTTTAGTTTTCAGTGTAAAGATCTTTCACCTTCTTGGTGAAATTTATTACTAAGTGTTTATATTCTTTTTGTGCTACTGTAAATGGGATTATTTTCTTAATTTCTCTTTCAGAGAGTTAATTGTTAGTGTATAGAAACACAACTGAGTTTTTTTTTTAAGTTTTTATTTATTTAGTCATGAGAGACACAGAGAGAGAGAGAGAGAGAGAGAGGCAGAGACACAGGCAGAGGGAGAAGCAGGCTCCATGCAGGGATCCTGATGTGGGACTCAATCCCAAGTCTCCAGGATTAGGCCTTGGGCTGAAGGCAGCACTAAACTGCTGGGCCACCCAGGCTGCCCCACAACTGAGTTTTGTATGTTGATTTTGTATCCTGCAACTTTACTGAATTAATTTATTTGTTCTAAATATTTTGGTGGAATCATTAGGGTTATATATATATATATATATGTGTATATATATATATATATAAACTTGAGATCATATATGAACTTGATCATATATATATACACACGTATATATACGTATATACGTATACACACACACACACACACACACATATATATATATATATATAATCACATCATCTATAAAAAGACAATTTTACTTCTTCCTTTTCGATTTGGATGCTTTTGTTTCCGTTCCTTGCCTAATTGCTGGCTAGGATTTTCAGTACTATGTTGAATACAAGTGAGCGTCCTTGTCTTGTTTCTGATCTTAAGGAAAAGTTTTCAGCTTTTCACAATCAAGTATGATCTTAGCTATGGATTATCATACAGGGTCTTTATTGTGTTGAGGTACCTTCCTTCTACACTCAATATGAGAGCTTTTATCATGATAATACATTCAGTTTTGTCAAGTCCTTCTTCTTCATCTACTGAGATGATTGTAGGTTTTTTTACCCTTCATTCTGTTAACGTGGTGTACCATGTTTATCGATTTGCATATGTTGAACCATTTTTGCATCCCAGAGATAAATCCCACTTGATTGGTGTACAATCTTTCCCACCCCTCAGCTTTATTGAAATATAATTGATGTATATGTATGATCTTTTTAATATGCTCTGTGGAATTTGCTTTGCTAGTATTTTTTTCTTGTGTTAAGAACTTTTAAGATTTACTCTCTTAGTAACTTTGAAATATGTAATACTGTATTATTAACTACAATCACCATGCTGTACATTACATCCACAGGACATATTTATTTTATTTTATAACTGGAGGTTTGTACTTTTTAACTGCCTTCACCTACTCCATCCACTCCCTAATTTGATTTCTGTATCTATGAGCTTGGCTTTTTTTTTTTTTTTTTAGATTCCACATATAAATGAGATAACACATTATTTGTCTTTTTCTGTCTGACCTATTTCTTTTTTTTTTTTAAAGATTTATTTTTATTTTATGATAGACAGAGAGAGAGACAGACAGGCAGAGGGAGAAGCAGGCTCCATGCCAGGAGCCCAACGTGGGACCCAATCCCGGGACTCCAGGACTGCACCCTGGGCCAAAGGCAGGCGAGAAACTGCTGAGCCACCCAGGGATCCCCTGTCTGACCTATTTCACTTAACCCCTCAAGATCCATCCATGTTGTTGCAAATGATAACATTTCACTTTTTTCATGGCTGAGTAGTACTGGATATTGGCCTGTGATTTTCTTTTCTTGTAGTGTCCTTGTCTGGCTGTGGTATTAGTCTTAACATATAAGGAGCTATTAGAAATAGTCAAGAAATGGGAGCCTGGGTGGCTCAGTTGGTAGGGTGTCTGACTCTTTTTTTTTTCTAAAACTTTTATTTAATTATTCATGAGAGACACAGAGTGAGAGGCAGAGACATAGGCAGAGGGAAAAGCAGGGTCCCTGCAGGGAGCCCAATGAGGGACTCGATCCCAGTTCTCCGGGATCATGCCCTGAGCCAAAGGCTCAGCTACTGTTGAGCTACCCAGGCATCCCAGATGTTTGACTCTGGATGTCAGGTCTTTTGATCTCAAGTTCAAGCCCCCCCATTGGGCACGGAGCCGACTTTTAAAAAATAATGAAGAAAATGGTAACAGACTACAGTTGAAAATGAGCAATGGAAGTGGATGGCCAGGAAGATATTAAGAAAAGAAAGAAGGTCAATAAACCTATGAACAATGCTTAATTAATTAATTAATTTTTAAAGATTTTATTTATTTACTCATGAGAGACACAGAGAGGCAGAGACACAGGCAGAGGGAGAAGCAGGCTCCCCGCGGGAAGCCTGATGTGGTACTCAATCCCGGGACTCCAGGATTACGCCCTGGGCCGAAGGCAGGCGCCAAACCTCTGAGCCACCCAGGGATCCCTAATTTAATTTAATTTAATTTAATTTAATTTAATTTAATTTAATTTAATGTAATGTAATTTTTTTGGAACAATGTTTGTTTGTTTGTTTGTTTATTTATTCACTCATGAGATACACACACAGAGAGAGGCAGAGACATAGGCAGAGGGAGAAGCAGGCTCCATGCAGGGAGCCTGACGTGGGACCCCATGTCAGGTTTCCAGGATCACACCCTGGGCTGAAGGTAGCACAGAACCGTGAGCCACCTGGGAGGCCCATAATTTTAGCAATTAGCAGAGAAATAAAAATTTAAGGGTAGGTGCTTAGTTTACCTGGGATACTGGAAAGGAGGAAAAACTAATAACCCCCATTATCGCATAGATAAGGGTTGGAGAAATGGATACTCTCATGTATCATTGAGAGAATGCAAAGTTATATCCTTTTGAGGGGTTGTTGTCAATATAAAAAACTTAAAAAGTGAATGATCATGAAAGTATGCAAAAAAGAAAGAACCCTGCAAGACTTCCCATTATAGCACTATTATAATAGATAAAAACGAGAAAAAGTCAGTGTCCAATAATTAAAAGATAATTAAACATCTGTTCAAGAGAATACCATGGAGTCATCAATGAATGTAATAATTGTGTAAAGGATATTTCACTTAGAAGAATGTTTACCATTTATTCCGAGGGAGAAGAAATCACAAATTTGTAGTAGTGTCACATTTGTAAAAGAAAAAAAAAATACATTCCCGTGAGTAGAAAAACGACCATGTAAAGACAGCAGGCAGTTGATTGGATTATCTCTGGTTGAGAAGACTGAGTTATGGACTATAGCCATAACTATAACCATAACTGTGTATTTTTAGAAATTTCTAAAGGGGGCTACTTTGTGATACAAAATAAATGTAATTTTTAAGCAAAGTGATTGTAGAGTACAAACCAAGTGCTCTTCCAGAGTTTTGCAGTCTTGGCTTCTGGTCTTTGGGCTATACCCCTACCCTCCTCCCCTGAGCCCTTGATCTTCTCATCTGTAAAATGTGGGCTGGATGGTGTAGACTCTCAGATGCCTACAGTGCTCAATTGCTGCTGTCAAAGGCTGATGAATCATGAAGACTTTGTGCCAAAATATTCCCTTGTTTTTCTTCTTCATTAAGAGGTAGCAATGTAGGGGGCTTCTGGCTGGCTCAGGTGCACGGAGCATGTGACTCTTGATCTCAGGGTTGTGAGTTTGAGCCCTAGGTTGGGTGTAGAGATTACTTAAAAATAATAAAAAATCTTAAAAAAAAAAAAAGAAAAGAGTTAGCAATGTGGGCCTTGCAAGTTTATGACAGATAATTTATTTACAAAAAGACAAATATGTTTCTTCCATCACTGGGATTTTGGCCAAATACAAAGTAGAGAGGTGACAGGGCCAATTTTAGAGCTTGGCAACCTGAAGTCCAGAAAGAGGGACATCACTTAGGTTTGATGCTTTCCTATTCAGGAACTTTTACCTGGACTCTGCTAACCCCAAGGACTTTGTATGTACAGGGAGCCCAGAGCTCCCTTATTATTAAGTCACTAAGGAAAGCTGGGCAGAGTACGTGGGAGAAGGAGTCTGTGAGCAGCAGAACAAAGCAGTGTTATCAGTGTAAAAGCTAACGTAGAAAAGATGTTCAGAAGAGGCCTCTGGAACAGAAAAGTCTGAAAACTCCTGGGGGAAAGGATTATGTTGTCTTGCTGGTGGATCATCAGAGGATGTCACTTAATTTGCTTCTGGTTTCAGTGTCTTCATCCTCATCATTGGGGGAGGGGAGGTGGATTTGGATGACCTGACATTTTAGCTGAAAAATTCCAACATTTTTATGTCTGCTAGGGACTTCTCAAGCCCTCCTGGCTGTCCCTATGTTCTGCGAGGTGCAGGAGAAAGAAACAGAAGAAATCAGGTTATAAGAACTGTTCATCTGGATAGCTCTTTACTGTGCCTTCTTGGTTTTCTAAATTAGCCCTGCTCCATAGAAGTATAATGTGAGACTGTGTGCAGTTGTAGCATTTCTAGTAGCCACATTTGGATAAGTAAAAAGGGGTGCCTGGGTGACTTTGTAGGCTAAACACCTGACTCTGGATCTCAGCTCAAGCCTCGATCTCAGGGTCATGAGTTCAAGCCCCACGTTGGGCTACTTACTAGGCATGGAGCCTACTTAAAAAAACAAAGTAAAAAGAAACAGATGAAATTAATTTTAATAGTATATTGGATTTAATCCGATATTGAAAATATTATTTTAACATGTAATCCATAGAAAATTATTGAGATTTATCTTTATTTTTTGGTACTAAGTCTTTGATAGCTGGTATTTTATACTTAGAAGACTCCTTGAATCAGACCAGCCATACCTCAAGTTCTCAATAGCTCCACATGTCTCGCGGCCACCATACTAGCTAGCGCACCTCTAAACTCTATGAGGTAGGCAGGCTTATTTCCCCTCTTTTAAAGTTGGAGAAAGAGAGGCACAGAGGGCCCACAGGTGTGCCCAGCAGAGCAGGGACAGACCCAGCCTTCCCTCTCCTCCTCAGCTGCTCCTCCCATGACACCCATTTGCCTCCACAGCCCTTGGCACAGTTCTGGACTCCTTGGAGTTCACAGGCCATCAGGGGAGACAAAACAAATTCACTTCTAGTGCAGTGACAAGCTGGATAGTGCAGTGGGGTTCAGAGTAGGGAGGGGCCCCTGGAGGCTGAAGGAGACAGGTCAAATTATCTCCCAGCAGCAGGACGGCCTGGGCTGTTGGTCTCTGGTGAGTAGGGTCTCCCTGATAAGCTGCCCAGAAAAAAGATTCCCAGAGGCTTTCTCAAGGACCCACCTGCCAGTCTTCCATGACCCTTGATATTCATCTGTGCACAGCATTTTTCGTTTCTATGAGGCTTGGCCCCTCCACAGAGACCAAAAATGCCCAGGAGAAAAAAGAGAAGGCGTTCATAAGAATGATGATACTATTAATATTATATGATGATAATGCATATGCATTTGTGATATGATGATATATTTATGTTATCATATGATGATATCAGTATATAGCTACCAGGGTGCTATGTCCCTAGCATTCCTGGAAGGCAGGTTGAATATACATTATTCCCTGTATTGGAGGACATCCCCTACTGTTCCCAGGCCCTGAGCTGACCTTCAAGGGGATAGTCACCATGCCAGGGTCCTGCTGTCCAGCTGGGGTCTTCAGGCTGGTTTTCCCTGGGTGTGGCCAACCAACAGATCATTTGATGTGATCTATGAATTTTGGTGATTTTTCTAATGAATACTTTATTATAACAGAAGCAACTACCTACCAAACATGGACTCTTAGCTCAAAAATGTAAGTCAGGAGACAGAGCAGCAGGGTGTGGGTTAGCCAGGCAGAGATAGTGCTGTTGAGCAGAGGAGGGGACTGAGAATGGAAATACCATGTAGAACCAGCCCTGTGGCTCACCAGAGAGACCTTCTGCGATGTCTCCACAAATATCACGAAGATCCAGATAACATAGCCAATTCTATCCAATAATGCCAAACAATATTTGTCAGTGAATTAGATCTTCAAAGTGCTTTTCTGAATTGATATAAAATTTTACAGCCTTAACTTGAACCTGGATAATAATATGTTCTCTGTCTTTAAAGTTTCTCTGAAGATCAAGTGTAATAATTTAACTGAAAGCCTGTAAATCTTAAAGCTGTAAGTACATGTAGGTTGCTATTGTGCTTAATCAGCATTATAAATTTTCTTTCAAACTAGCTGCAATTGGTATTAATCTTTGGAGCTTCTGAGAATACTCCCATTAGAAAGCCCTTGCAATCTTAAATTCTCTGGATAAAAATATGAGTCTGCCCTTGGCCCAGAGCCCGTCTTCTCATTCTAACATATATATATTTCCACGTAGAATTATCAGGAGCTGGCTGGAGCTGGAACTCACAGTAACTTCTCTCTCTTGACCACTCCTCTTCTTACAATCAGAGTGAGAAAGGTGTTCCTCACATTCTTTTAAAAACTTTTAAAATTGAAGTCTAGTTGACATATGATATTAGTTTCAGGTGTACAACATGGTGATTTAACAATTATACACATTCTGCTATACTTGCCACGATTAGTGTAGCATATGAAGTTGTTAAAATCTTCTTGACAGATGTAGATAAGCTTCATCTGTCAGCATATGAAGTTGTTAAAATCTTATTGATTGTATTCCCAATGTAGTACTTTTCATCCCCATGATCGATTTATTTTATAACTGGAAGTTTGTACCTATCTTTTCTTTTTTCTTTTTTAAGATTTTGTTTATTTATTCATGAGAGAGACAGAGAGAGAGGCAGAGACACAGCAGAGGGAGAAGAGGCTCCCTGTGGGGAGCCCGATGTGGTACTCAATCCCAGAACCCCAGGAACACGACCTGAGCCAAAGGCAGACACTCAACCACTGAGCCACCCTGTACCTACCTTTTCTTTTTTCTTTCTTTTTTTTTTGTACCTATCTTTTCTGTACTGCTCCACTTTTCTAGATATGCTGTCCAAGCGAGTGGCCCCCCCCCACCCCCAGCCCTTTTGAAGTCAGGTTTTAAAGATAATTCCTGCTGGGCTGCCCTGCCTCTCAACCTAGGACCTGAAGATCAAGGCTGGGTAGGGCCTGGGCACAGGCCTCTGGCCCTTGAGAGGGAGCGAGTGAGTGAGTTGAGGGCAAGAGCCTGGGGCCTCCTTGGTTTCTCTCCCCACCCCCGAATGGTATCAGGCCGCTCACTCGGTGGGTTGTGCAAGGAGATGGAATGTGGAACTGACAGTGGCAGTCACTGTTATGACTTTTTTGGGTCTGGTTTTCATGATGTTGCTTGCCTATTTCCCAATAGGAGGAATGAACACCAAACCTTGAAAATAAAATGGAAGCTCTGGCCAGCCCACATACCTGATGCTTTCCTGATGAACATGTCCTGAGCTCAGGGCCAGTGAGTTGGTCCTGCTAAGACTGGTAATCAAGAGAACGTCTCTCCTCCTCCAGCATGATTATTCTGAAAGTCTAGCTGGGGCAGTGCCCTTTCACAGATAAGGTACTAATCTGGTGACTGTAGGGCTGAAGTTTGGAATTTACCCTCTTGGAGAAGTGCTGTTGAGATGCCTAGGATGGGGCAGCCCCAGTGGCACAGCGGTTTAGCGCCGCCTGTAGCCCGGGGTGTGATCCTGGAGACTTGGGATCAAGTCCCACGTCGGGCTCCCTGCATGGAGCCTGCTTCTCCCTCTGCCTGTGTCTCTGCCCCCCCCCCCCGTGTGTCTCTATGAATAAATAAATAAAAGCTTAAAAAAAAAAAGATGCCTAGGATGTCTTTTTTTTTTTTTTAAAGATTTTATTTATTTATTTGACAGAGAGAAAGCACAACAAGAAGGGGGAGCAGCAGAGGGAGAGGGAGAAGCATGCTCCCCTCTGAGCAAGGATCCTCCCCAATGTGTGGGACTCGATCCCAGGATCCTGAGATCATGACCTGAGCCAAAGTTGGATGCTCAACCACTGAGCCACCCAGGCACCCCTGACTTCTTTATCATAAACAAGTACTTGGTTTATCAAAAAGATTCTAATAAAATATTTTAAAGCAAAACCAAATTATATCAAGCAGTATGTATTCTTTTGTGTTTGTCAATCCATATGTTTGTGAGGTTTTCTGTGTTGCTGTATCAGCAGTATTTTTCTTTTTGTTGCTGAATAATATTCCATTGTATGGGTATACCACAAGTTTTAGAATTGTTCTTATTTTTGACTTTACAAGAGATGGTCTTTTCAGTTGCCCCCTTGAAACAGGTCACTGGTGGCCTGTATATGTACCGGATCTTTCTCTTCTACTTTTTCTACTTTCTCTTTCTCTTTCTCTTTCTACTTTTTCCTGCTAACCTGAGCCCTTTCTCCCCTATCCCTCTATTGCCTTAGGTCTGCTGTAGAGCAAGCAATTCTTTTGGTTGTTTAAGGTTATGTTAAAAATAATCATTTATTGCATAAGTAGTATAAAGTAACAACAAGAGATGCCAGATAAAAAACTAAAAAAAAAGTGCACTCCTGACAGCCCACCAAATTAAGATTTTTTGCCTGATTTTAGCAGGCTACCAATTCCTTACCATTTGCTTCTTCAAAAGCCTACCCCTTTTTTTGCCAGAATGCATATTTTACTTTATTTTTTTTCTTATGTAGACACTGATATATTTGTGGATGTATCACATTTCTTTTTAGGTGCTTATTTTAAACTGTAAAAACATTTAAAAATAATAGATGAATATGGCAAAACCAGATTCAAAAGTACAGAAGAAATGTCCGTTGAGAAGTCATTCTACCCAGGTTGTCCTCATTTCTCAGGACAGCCACTGGGGAAGGCTGTGGAAAATCTCCCCCCACATTTCCAACATCCAAAATGCACGTTGTCTGCCCCCCAGATAAAACCAGGCCTCTGCATTCTTGCCTTAGCACAGTGAAATGTGGCCTTGCATTTGAAATTTGTGTAGGTCTTTACTGAAGGTCTCTTGAGAGCATTGAGGAGAGGTACACAGCACACACGTGTCTTGGTCAGGATTCTTGGTTGTAAGCAAGAGAAAGCTCTGTTTTCTATTAGACAATATTAGGTGCTCACACTATCTCTGGATTGCTCACAGCTGGGAGCCTCTGCAGGTGAGACCAACCCAAAAATCATGTCATGGAGTTGGTCTGCTTAAAATGTCCTGACCACTGATGTGGGTGCTGGCGGCTGCAGCCTGCAACACCACCACAGCGCCCACTCTCGCCCCAGCTTGCCAGCTGCTAGGGCCATTGCAACCGCCGCCCTGGAGAATGAATGTACTGCCACCATGGCCACCTGTCTCCTGAGTGGGTTTTCTAGAGCGCTTCATATAACAGCTTTGGGATTCAAACACTGATGGGAACCTCTGAATGCTCAATGATTTTATCCTGGCCAACGTAAACATGTGAGAGGGACCAAAATCTGTGTGCATTTTTTATATGAGTTATGTCCTTCTCTGCACAAGGCTTTGGCACCTGACTTTTTACAGCATAGCTCAGAGGTCATTTCATCGTAGTACAAGTAGAGAGCTGCCGTATGTGTTTTGATGACTGATGAGTGAATGAACCACGATTTACTTAATATATCACTCTGGATGAACATGGAGTCGTTCATCGTTAGGAATTCAAACTGTGCTGCATCCTTGTGCTTGCATATCTCACCTCTGTGCATGCAGGGACATGGCTGGGTCCAGCTGGAGGTGAACGCTAGCCCTTCGCCCTCCTAGGCATGAAGTTATAGGGGCTGCTGCCGGTGAGGTCTCCATGTGCCTGTGGGTGGGTGTAGGCACCTGAGTGAGGCTTGGCAGGAAGTCTACAGTGAGAAATGTCACAACCCAAACAGTAGCTATACCTGCAGAGGGCTGCATTTCTTGTTCCACTATGACCAGCTGCATTGTCTGGAGCTCAGAGACTTGGAAGAAAGCCCCAGGAATGGTTATATTAGACGAAGTGCCTGGGACCTGTTTGGCAACTTGGCCTAATATCTCTTGGATATTTTTAAAAAATATTTTATTTATTTATTCATGAGAGAGAGAGAGAGAGAGAGAGAGAGAGAGAGAGAGAGAGGCAGAGACACAGGCAGAGGGAGAAGCAGGTTCCATGCAGGGAGCCTGACGCAGGACTGGATCCCAGGTCTCCAGGATGAGGCCCTGGACTGAAGGCGGTGCTAAACCACTGAGCCACCCGGGCTGCCCTCTCTTGGACGTTTTTTATAGCCACTGAGCAATTCAAATCCTCATTTTGAGGGATAGGTTTGTAGGCTGATCCCTCACCGTGGGACTGGAATGATGTTCGGTTCCCTGTCCCCTTCGTACTCACTCTTTTTCTGAATGCAGCAACCCCATTTCCTTCCACGTGTTCAAGGTCAGGTGCATTCTGGGGAAAGCAGCCCTCCCTAGCTGGTGTGAGGGCAAGTGACTGGCTGAACACTTGATCTGAACCAAAGGCCAAGAAGCGATTCTAGCTGGACTTTGACTTCTGTGTGGAGTGAGGTGAGAGCTGGCGCAGACTCTGGCCAGAGACACGGGGGCAGATGCCCCAGCCCTGCTTGCTCTTCCCATCCCCACAGCTGCCCTTTCTCCCGCCTTCCTGACTTTGGTTTTCGCTGTTTTGTTCTGTGATTCCCACCTTCTCATCAATGGCATTTTTCGTTTGCTACTGTTGGCTACTGCTTGCTACTGTTGCTACTGCCAGAAACCAGCAAGCCTGGATTTGACCTCTGGCTTCTGCGGTGAGGCTATGACAGTAGTCACAAGAACCCCTGACCCCAATCCTCAGGATCTGTGACTGCCCAGTTTCCCTCACTTTGGTCCAGCAGGGTCTGCACTACATGTCTGCTCTCTGCCCAGGCTCTCTGCCATCACAGCTTCCTCCTCCCTGCAGTGGGCCCTCTGGACCCTCCGTAGCTCCCTCACTCCCGCACCCACCCTGGGAGCTGAGGCCAGAGCCAGCCTCGGTCTCTCTGCTGCATCTTCTCCTGTGAGGACTCGCCTTTGCATTCCCTCCTTTGCCTCGCCGAGATTAGATGCTGGAACCTTCTGACCCCAAGAGATTGGGCTCAATCTTTCCCAATCCCATGGCTCTCCTCTGGTCACCCTGAGGCAGGTAGGAGTGTCCTGGTGGGGGTGGATGGGCACAGCTGAGGAACCGGAATGTAGGGGGAGGGTGAGTCACTGGGAGACAGAGCGGGAGCCCCTGAAGAAGGAAATGAGTCACAAATGTGGGCCTGAAGGTTCAACTGATGAATTCTGAGATTTGTGATTTGAAGGTCCTAGAAAATTCTCTTTACTTAGCACTAGCTCTTTTATCAGACTGGGTTAATACAGGATCTTTGGGTTCCTTGTGAAATGAAAATAGTGAAATCATGAACCCATTAAAATCTGGATATTTGAATTTGTTTATCATTAGGTCCTAGTACAGAGCAAGCGCAAGAGGATTAGACACAGGTGTTTTAAGAAGAAAGAAAAACACATCAGAAAATCTGGATTTGAGATCCACCTTCCCACTGAGCAACCTACACAACACATTTGAACTTTCTGGAACCAATCTTCTCATCCATAACAAGGGTGTGATAATTAGCTGTGCACTCTACCTTATAGGATGCTTGGGGGGAGGGGGCAGGGAATCAAACGTAATTAGGAGTTTTGAGCAGCTTAAAGCAGTAGCTGGAGGTTAGTCATTGCAGCTACTTTCCTCCTGGGAAGAGACGCAAGCTCTCTGTTCCCTGGCAGGAGGGGGTACACTGTCAGCCCTTACTGTCCTGGTCTTTGGGCTTGTGGCTGCGTGGGAATGGGGAGCAGAAGGGTGGAGGAAGGGTTTTTCTGGGTGGGCTTGCTCAGTCAGTGTCAAGAGAGAAGAACTGGGCTTTGGATTCAGACTGGGAACCTGCGACGAGACCCCAGGATCAAAGCCACAGGAGCCAGTGTTTTGCAGGATTCTATTGGATGCTTTCCAGACTCTCTCTGGTTTTCTCAGTTTCCAAGTTTGAGTTCATTCTGAAGCTGAGAAGCTCTGGGAATGGACCTTGAGGTTCAAAAGAGGAATGCCCACAATGTGCAGATTAGAAGCACCTAATAAGGCCCCCTCTGCTCTACTTTATCTGCACCTCAGTCAAGCCATTGCCTGCCAACTGTCTGAGAGGAAGCCTCTGTCCCTTTTGGGACAAGATGGTCGCAGAGTGATGGTACAAGAGCTGGGAAGGCTCAGGGAGAGTCAGGGCCTGAAATAGGAAAGACTTGGTGGTTTCAAGGGGTAGAAGGTTGGTGTGACTGGAGAAACTCGAGCCGGGGGAGAAGGAGTGATGAGCTGGGAGAGGCCAGGAGGGGCCCTGGGATAAAGAACTTGAAGCCAGTTTAGGGGGTGAAGCTTTGATACACTCTGCCAGATACCAATTCTTCTTTGGGTTCTTGGGAGGTCTCTCCAGTTCTGGCTGGAGAATGGGTCAGAGCAGGTAAAGGAAGCAATGGCTGTGCTCATGACCTGGAACCAGCTGGGAGGAGAGGCAGCCCTTCCCTCCCCTCCCCATTCCCAAAGAGCCCCTCCTCAAAGCCCCCACTTGTGTCTCCATGGAAATTAGGTGTTGGGCCTGAACACAGGTGTGTTGGATTTTCATTCCCACGCATTTGTGGTTATTGTTTAGGCAGTAAAGACCCACGAAACTCGAGAGAGCCAGCATCTCTGGAACACCAAGCTGGCGGTAAAGTAGGTAGCAGGTGAACAGGTGAAATGAGGTAGCCTCCGGAGAGACCTGCTTGTCCTCCGGGACACTCCTGTGACTAAAAAGGTTTGAGAAGATGTCCTATTTAACAAGAAATCTGGTCGCTGGCTTTGGAAACCCAATGCGCTGCCGGTGGGCCCCAAGCAGAGCCCCGCTCTGTATGGCTGTGGCAGGTCCCAGGGCCAGGCCCGCGGCCAGCCTGGCCTTGGGCCCCAGCAGCTGCAGCCAGCTGGTGTCCTGGGCTCTGGAATGCCACTGGGGCCTGAGGAGCGCCTGGGGTGTTGACTGTGGTTGGAGTGGGGATATCCATCAGGAGGAATTCATGCTTCCCAGGCTCTCCTGACTTTCTTTCCTCCTTCCCCAGAAAGGCCTCCACAGACGGGAGCACAGTTTTTTTTTTCTAACATTTTTTTCTAACAATGTATTAAAAAAATTGATCCCTGGGGTGCTTGGGGGGCTCAGTCGGTTACATGGCTGCCTTTGGCTCAAGTCTTGATCCTGGAGCCCTGGGATCGAGCCCCTGAGTCAGGTTCCCTGCTCAGTGGGGAAGTCTGCTTGAGATTCTCTCTCCTTCTCTCTGTCTCCCCCTCCTCCCCCTGCTCTCTCTCTCTAAAATAAGTAAAATCTTTAAAAAAAAAAAAAGGTTAAAGTGGTAAATTTTCTGTTATGTATATTAGACCACAATAAGAATAAACGAAGTAATACATGCTCATGGTGAGCATAATTTATTCAAGAAAGGAAATGTTTGGGCACCTGGGTGGCTCAGTCAGTTAAGTGTCTGCCTTTGGCTCAGGTCATGATCTCAGGGTCCTGGGGAGGAGCCCCATGTTGTTGGGCTCTCTGCTCAGCAGGGAATCTGCTTCTCCCTCTTCCTCTTCCTCTGCCTCCCTCTGCTTGTGCTCTCTCTCTCTCTCTGTGTCAAATATATATATATATATATATATATATATATATATATATATATATATATTTTAGAGAAAGATATGTTTTCCTATTGATCCTCCCCATCCCCTCCCTCTGGCCCCTGATCCTGTTTACCTCCTCAGAGTTACCCACTGTTAGCAGATGCCGGTGGATCCTTCCAGACATTTTCCCTAGATGTGCTTGTCCTTCACCATGTTTTGTCCTTATACAGATAGAATCATGTTGTTGACTATACCATAATTTGTTTTCCCCTTGCCAATATCCAGGCCATGTTTCCATTTTGGTCTAGACGTATTTGCATCATCCTGTAGAGGGCTGTGTTTTAGGATACTCCACAATTGAGCCAGTTTTCTGCTGATTTTGGTAGCTTCCAGCTTCTTGGCTCTACAAACTATGCTGCACTAAAGATCTTTATATGCCACATTACTTTTGACATCGCTGTGGGAATATATCTGTTGGGTACATTCGCAGACCCCTTCCTGGGTCAAAAGATATGTGTATTAAGTGTTGCTAGATGTTGCAAAATTGCCCTGCAAAAAGGATACTTCCTGTCAATGGGCTCTTTGATCCTTCTTCCCTTCTTTCCTCCCTTCCTGCCTGCTTTCTCCCTTGCTTCCATGGCTCCCTCCTTCCTTCTTGCTTTTTCTCTCTCTCTCCGTCTTTCCTCCCCTCCCTTCCTTCCTTCTTTCTTTCCTTTTTCCTTATATCTGAGAAACAGAGAGGCAAAAACTTTGCCTTTTCCATAGTAACATGACAGGAATAAAAATGAAGTGTACATCACAATTTCCTATAGTTTGGTGGTTCAGCTGGTTCTCTGGCATCTAACTCCTGGGTATATTCATCATCTTGCTTTGTCACATCACCGCATTCCATTAGCATTTGGCCTGTTGATATGGCTTAAATTATCTTGCAAAGTTTGGGTCCGAGGCATTTGTCTTGTCCCTACTGAATTAAAAATACATCTTTAATTCTAATAATGACTGAGCACACTCAGGGTATAATTTTGTATCTGGTTGTAATCACACTTTCTTTATATGATCATTTCCCTATGGTTTTTATTTCATCTTTTGAAGAAGTTAGAAATTTACATGGCTCACAATCCAATAATACAAGTCAGCATACTGTGAAGTTTTTTTCTCCTTATTTCCCATCTCTGATTCCTCCTACCTTCTCTATCCTCTAATATCCTATTTTTAGTTTTTTTTAAGATTTTATTTATTCATGACAGACTCACAGAGAGAGAGAGAGAGAGAGAGAGAGAGAGATACAGGCAGAGGGAGAAGCAGGCTCCATGCAGGGAGCCCAACGTGGGACTCGATCCTCGGTCTCCAGGATCACATCCGGGTTGAAGGCAAAGACCGTGCTAAACTGCTGGGACACTGGGGCTGCCCCCTATTTTTAGTTTCTTATATATTATTCCAGGGTTTCTTTATAAAATACAAGCAAATACAAATATTGATTCTTAACCGCCTCCCCCTTTATACACAGAATGTAGCACACTAATTGTTCTACAACCTCTTTTTCCTCCCATGTTATCAATATACCTTGGAAAATTTTCCTTACTAGTAGATTTTTTCCATAGTTCCATATATATAAGGTATTCTATTATGGAGGGAGCTTATTTATTTAACCAGCCTTCTGTGGATGAGTATTTACTATTTTTTTTCACATTACGAACATTGTTGTAATGAGTATACTTGTATATGTGGTCACTTGAGATGTGTACAAGTCAGTCTTAAGTGTAACAGTGGAGCTTCTGGGTGAGAAGTTTTCTCTTAATTTTGACAGATGCTGCCAAACTTCCTTGCCAAAGGTGTTGTACCACTTCACCATCTCACAAAGAATGTGCGAAAGTTCCTTTTTCCATAGCCTTACCAATGGGGTGGATTATCAACTTGTTGGATTTTTGCCAATCTGATAGGTGAAAATTGGTATCGGCAGTTTTATTTAAAACATTTAAAAATATTTTATTTATTTGAGAGAGAGAGAGAAAGTGAGAGCAAGCATGAGTAGGAGGTGAGCAGAGGGTCTGACACAGGGCCCGGTCCCATGACCCTGAGATCATGATCTGAGCTTAAGTGTAAGCAGATGCATAACCGACTGAGCAGACGTGCAACCGACTGAGCCACCCAGGTGCCCCTAAAACATTTTTTTTATTACCATGTGCATGCATTCATTTTATAACAAATGTCAAGCATTTCTCAAATCACGGGCTTAAGGAAGTTGAGGTAGATTTCTATGCTCATACATGGGAGAATGTCCAGGTTAACAAATGATTTAAGTTACTGAACAATGGTATGCACATCATAATTCTATGCATACATGTGTCTGTGTAGTTGTACATAGAGAAAGGTCTGGAAGGATAGATAGAACTTAACAGTGGTTACCCCTGGACAGTGAGAATAGGGAAGGGCCTTAGTGAGGGAACTTTTAATTTTTTTTTAAATTTATTTATTTATGATAGTTACAGAGAGAGAAAGAGAGAGAGGCAGAGACACAGGCAGAGGGAGAAGCAGGCTCCATGCCCCAGGAGCCTGATGTGGGACTCGATCCCGGGTCTCCAGGATTGCGCCCCGGGCCAAAGGCAGGTGCCAAACCGCTGTGCCACCCAGGGATCCCATGGAACTTTTAATTTTTACGATAGATTTTTCTATGGTTCTTGCCTACTTTTTAAGAAATTTTATTTAAATTAAAATAACAAAAACAGCTCACCCGTTTCTCCTGCCCCCAACGCCCACCTCTGGCAACCACCAATTTGTTCTCTGTATCTATGAGCTTAGTTTGTTCGTTAGTTCAGTCCTTCCTTCCTTCCTTCCTTCCTTCCTTTCTTCTCTCCTCTCTTTCATTCAATTTCTAAAAAGATTTATTTGTATATTTTAGAGAGAGACAGGGAGCATGAGAGGCAAGGAGGAGGGGCAGAAGGAGAGAGAGAGAGAGAGAGAGAGAGAGAGAGAGAATCTCAAGCAGACTCCTCACTGACCATGGAGCCCGACATAGGGCTCAATCTCCGGACCCAGAGATCATGACCTGAGCCGAAACCAAGAATCAGTTGCTTAGCCAACTGAGCCACCCAGGCACCCCTCTTTTTTAAATAACTATATGTTTTAGGTTCCACAGATAAGTGAAATCCTATGGTATTTGTCTTTCTCTGACTTATCTCGTTAGCAAACTGTCCTCCAGGTCCTGCAATTACAAATCCCTGTTCGTTCAAACTGGTTCCCAAACTTATTTAATTACAGCACCTTTGCTTGGTGGAACCCTAGTAACACCTTTGCAGTCGCTGGTTCTGTGGGACACTCCAGGGAGCCTAGGAGCTTGTGCAGGTAATCAAAGTGTCCCAGATCAGGGTCTTAGTGACACGGTGTCCTATGCAAATGTGCTGTGAATCCCGCACTTCCCCAGGGCCTTTCGGGTTTTGCCAGGGTGTGGAAGAGGCCTCAGAGAATGTGAGCCTCCCCTGACAATCCCAGCAGCAGGTGCTGCTGGTGTAGACCACCCTCACCACACCTGCTTATGCAGGACATTCTGTATTCAGCAGCTTTGCTTGTATAACCCAGTGATGGCTGTGGGCTCCAGGCTTATCTAGACATAGGCTTGATCTGAACTCCATATCTCATGCCCTCTAGAAATCCAAAGCACTCCCCAGTGTCCTCACCAACACCCTGAAGATTATGTTCTCATGTTATCTCTGACTTCAGCTCCCGCCCCCATGGGTGCTGTCTCTGTTCTACTCATCCAGATGGTAAATGTCAGCCCTTTATATTTCTACAAAGGGACCTGCTCACACCAAGCATGTGGGGCATGGGAGGTGGTGCTGAAGATCTGGAGCACATGCGGGGATGTGAGGAGGACAGAGGAGGGGTCTTGGCAGCCGATGGCATAGCAGGCAGCCCCACCTTTAAAGTGCCCTGTCTTCGGGGGCGCCACTGGTTTCCGCAGCAAATGTTGCGGCTTTCTCTCTGTCTCCTTTTCTCGCCGTCTGTCTACCTTCCTCTCGGGAGCAAGACTCCTGACTCATGCAAGAGAAGTTCAGCTCTATCTTTTGATCTTACCTTACTGGAAGGGGTTTCTCTGGCGGTCAGTCACGAGCATGATGTGAGGTGGCCTGGCCTGTTGGAGCATGATTTTTTTTTTTTATGACTCTTGCTATTTGTTTTTCTTAGGGTTTTGGGTGTTTTCTGGAAATTCTGCTTTCTGAGGCTCTAGGAATGGGAGTCAGGGCACCCTAATGTGGGAGCGATGGAGGAAGAGGAGCAACAGTGAGTGTGTGAGAAAGGGTTGGGAAAGGACAATGAAAGGTGATATAAACACAAGGAAAACAATCCAAAAAAAAAAAAAAGAAAAGAAAAGAAAAAAGAAAACAATCCAAACTGTAGAAAACCGAATATAGCATGCAAAGCAAGCCTCTCCCCTCCACCATCAGTCCCCACGTTTGCTTTCCTAAAATAACCACTGTTACCAGCTTCTTATTGATTTTTTGGAGATATTTTATGCATATATAAGCATAAATTACATACATTATGTATATGCATTCTCTTTTAAAAATAAATGGTAGCCTGTTATACATAAGGCTTTTCTTTAGACATTTATTTATTTAAGTAATCTCTACACCCCACGTGGGGGTCTAGCTCACGACCCTGAGATCAAGAGCTATATGCTCTTCTGACTGAGCCAGCTGGGCACCCCTTCTTTTGTCTTTTAAAAATTTAACAATATATCTTTACTATTTTTAACGGAGCTACCTATAAATATATACACATAACCACTCACACAAACATATGTATTTTTTCTTGTATTCGTATAAAGGGCAAACCTAAGTGACCCTCTTCATTGGCCAGTGGGAAGCCTTCTAGGGCATCGGGGTTTCTGTATGAGGAGGCATTCTGGCTGCTGGACATTCCGATGTCAGATTCAGTACTGGAGGTGATGACAAATACCAAGCATTGTTTCTGAGGGCTCGTGGCTGTGGTCAATTATAATTTCATTTCCAGGTATTTCCTGTCCACTCCATAGAGCTTCTGTACCCCTGAATATGACCTTCAGTGAGTGCATCCCCGTGGGAGGAGTGGACATGTCCCCTCACTGGCATCAGGCTTGGCCACATTACCTCCCTGGGCTGATGGAAGTGAGCCGAGGTGACACCTGCCATGTTCGAGTCAGAGCTTTCAGAGCCAGCATGGGCTCCTGCTGTGTCTTTGTCCTTGGACATGAGAATGGAGACAGAGATTATTCTGTCAGCCTGGGTCCCAGAACCAGGGGACATTTGGTCAAAAGCCACAGCTGATCCACATCTTATGAGTAATATGGGTGAGAAATAAACCTTGCTTGTCATGAGCTCCTAAAGCTCTGGATCTTTTGTTACCGCAGCCTCACCTTGTGAAAACTGGCTTATGCCGAGCAAATTGCAAGGGCTGTGATCAGTCACAGAGTCCTAGATGGGTCTGGGGAACTGCTTTTTTTTTTTTTTTTGGGTGGGGGGAACTGCTTTACCTGCCCACAGTGGCCTCTGAGTTGGATCTGGATTTACCACCAACTGATAAAGAAGCCCTGGTAATTATAGGAATCAAGGTATGCCATGGGCACTACGAAATCCCATACTTTGCTAGTGGCAGGACCAGTTGCTTGGAATGTTTGAAAAGCCATTTGGCAACGTATAATGAGAGTCCTAAAATAATTTTTACTTCTAGAAATCTAGGTCAAGAAAATAACCGGGGATATGCAGGGAGGTTCATAACAGAGTTATTTGACAAATTGGAAACAACCTAAATGCCCCATCACAAGGTCATAGTTTATATTTTATTCTATATGATGGATACTATGCAGCCATAAGAATCAAGTAGCTGGATGTTTAATACGGGGGAGATGATTGCATTTTAATACTGAGTGGATAAATGGGATACAGAACTATAGACATATGACAATCCTAATTTATATAACAAATACAGGATCATGCTCTCTATAACTTTGTATATTTTTTCACTTACATCATGTGAATAAGCACTTCTGCCAAGTGTCAAACATGTAAGTATGAATAGACAAAGACTGTGAGGAAAGAAGCAAAACTAGTGGTTATCTCTGGCTTGCGTTCTCTTTTCTGTGCTTTCCGTATTTTCCAGATGTTCTATGATGAGTATGTACTACTTTTATAATCAGAAGTAACTGCTATTTAAAATAAGAATTATTCCAGTCGCCTCTAGGGCTGTGCCTTTGCGTGGTGGCTGTCCAGGGGCCCTAACTGGGGCTCCTTGTCTAAGAATAAGGCCAGGTGTTTAATTAGGTCAGTCTCTTGCTGCCCTAGAATCCTTGCACCGAGCTCAGCTTGCGCCGCCCAGAACCCCTGAGACGGATCTCAGGCTGGAGCGCTGAGCCTCCTGGGCCGCTGCTGTGGCTGCTTAGTCTGGATTTGAGAAATCTGTGAACTGTCACCCTGCCCTTCCAGAGCAGCCACCCTCCCGTCCCTCTAACATGTCTCCTTCAAAAAAGTAATTTAGGGACCCCCGGGTTGCTCAGTGGTTGAGCGTCTGCCTTTGGCTCAGGTTCTGATCCCGGGGTCCTGGGATCCAGTCCCGCATGGGTTCCCAGCAGAGAGCCTGCTTCTCCCTCTGCCTGTGTCTCTGCCTCTCTGTGTGTGTCTCTCATGAATAAATAAATAAAATCCTAAAAGAAAAAAAAAGTAACAGACCTCCCAATTTTATGGAAGAGAAAAGTAAGACTCATGAAGTCAACATTCTGAACATTTTGGGTTGATAGTAATCTGGGATGACAATAGCTGCTACGCCAGGCACCTCTTCTGTCTTGCTCCCTGGGGCCTCCTCCGTAAACCGTGTCATACCCTGGGGGCCCTGGAGTGGCTGGCAGGTGGGCCCATGTGGGAGGGAGTATTCTCAGAAATCTCATTTGCAAGAGAGCCCCTCTCCTGGTTTGGGAACCCCATCCAAGGGAAAAAGGAGTCTGCGACCAGCCTGATTGTAAAGGCGCTGGCAAGGGCCACTCCCCTCTATGGATTCCCTAACCTCTTTATCCAGGTTTGCGGGCGTGGTGGGAGGATGTGAGTGAGTGGTGGTGGGCGCTGGGTCCACAGTCCTGGGCAGGGCGGGCCCAGGGGGAGCTGCGGTGCACTGGGGGACTGGGAGTGGACAGCGGGACTGGCAGCCTCAGCGGAGCGGAGCCGGAGTTGCCCAGGGCAGCGCTGTCCGCCTCCAAGAAGAGCTTTCGGAGCTGTCCTTACAATCATCTGCCTCAATGCTGAGTGATTTCTCTGTCAGTGGAGCACAGACCTCCCTTGCCTCCCAGACCCCAGGCTCCCTTGGACCTGCTTCAGCTCCACCCGGCAAGGCAGCACTTGGCCTTGTCTTTTCCCAGACTGCTCCATATCTGAAACCTTAAACTCCATCATCCTGAATTTTTTTTATTGAGGAATAAGGTACATACAATAAAGTACATGAATTCTTATGCATGTCTGTACGATCTGCCCATGGTGTTGTGGATAGTGTAGTTTATTCTTCACTGCTAATTCCATTGGATGGACGTATCTCCATTTATTTATCCATTCTTTGGTGGACACACATTATCTCCATAAGCTGCTTTCTTTTCTCGCCCTCTTTGTTGCTTATTGACACCCCAAACTGGCAGCTGCACCACATTTTTTGGTTTATCAGTCTGGTTACTGTGCCCAGTCTCATTTCTTTTGTGGTCAACACCCCTGCAAGGGGAGCCTCTCCCATGCTACTCCTGCTTCCCTACCCTCTGCCCCACTCAGCTGTCGTCATCTTGACTCTGACGCCCCATTGGTCCAGGTCTCCTCTGACCTACCTTTGTCATTTGTAGGTGACATTTGGGGGTTCTCTGACTTGGCCTTTCTGTGGCTCTGTCCCTGCTTATGGCTCTTTCCCCACAAGGTTTCGGGGACAGCCTTTTCTACTTCTCTCCTGCAAATCTGGCTGCTCCCTCTCAGCCTCCTTTGCTGTCTCCTCTCCTGTGTCTATCCCCACGTGGTTGTTCCTGGGGCTCTGTCCTCAGCTCTCATCTCTACTGAAGGGCCCTCTTGAGTCATTAGCTACCATAGATACCAATGCAACTTCCTTCCTCCTCAATCCCTAGATCCCCAAACTGAAAGGATTTTCCAAACTCATTTGGTGGCAAGCCTTGAACAGGCCCTGACATGAACTTGTTTATTGAAGTTATATACCCACTTCGTGTGAGTGAATATTCATACGTTGGCTGCAGGAATGTTAATGTGTTTGGTTATGGGCTCTTGTCCCAGACCCATCAAGGGTGTGATTGTGCATATATACAGTAAATCATGTATTACATTCTTAAACTCAGAAAATATTGAAACATATCTGGCCCCTTGGACTTCAGGTAAGGTTTTGCAGACCCGGAGCCGTCTCCCCACCTCATGCCCTGCCAACAAACCCTTTTATTTCCTGCTGTCATCTCTGAGTTGGTGGCCCCTATACCTGTGGCTCTTCAGTGTCTTAGCTTTTTCCTTCCTTAGAATCACCTCCAGTTCATCATTCCCCAGGTCCTGATTACCCCAGTGACTCTCTGCTTACCCCTCCTCTCTCTGTTCCCTTTAATTCAGGCACACCACACCACTACCAGGGCTACTGCAGTGACCTCTCAGTAGCTGTCCCTTTTCCTAGCTGGCCAGTCCTTGGCACTGACGCCAGAGGCAGCTTTAAAAAGTTTTAAAAAAAATTTATTCATTTGAGTGATTGAGAGAGTGACAGAGAGAGTTAAGCAGGGGGAGAGGCAGAGGCAGAGAGAGAAGCAGACTCTTCATTGAGGAGAGAGCCACATGCCAAAGCCTTGGGGCTGATCCTAGGACCACAGGGCTCCCAGGATGCAGAGATCATGACCTGAACCTAAGGCAGATGCTTAACCATCTGAGCCACCGAGGCGCCCCCAGAGGTAGCTCCTTTAGGGTCAAGGTCAAGTTTGTTCGTTCTTTTCTTTCTTTTGATTTTTAAAAATTTATTTAAGAGACAGCGAGACAGAAATAGTGAGAGAGCACAGGCAGAGGGGAGAGGGAGTAGCAGGCTCTCCCCGTCCCCCGAACAGGGAACCCAGTGCGGGACTTGATCCGAGGACCCTGATTTTTTTTTTTTTTAAGATTTTATTATTCATTCATGAAAGACACACACAGAGAGAGGCAGACACAGGCAGAGGGAGAAGCAGGCTCCGTGCAGGCAGCCTGAGGTGGGACTCGATCCCGGGTCTCCAGGATCACGCCCTGGGCTGAAGGCAGCGCTAAACCGCTGAGCCACCCAGGCTGCCCAATCCCAGGACCCTGAGACCATGATCTGAGTGGAAAGCAGATGCTTAATCAACTGAGCCCCCTAAGCTCTGTGAGGTCAAGTTCTTTAGTAGAACATAGGACTTTTCCTGATCTGGTTTTGCTTCCCTACCTTACCTCTTTGGGTCTCCTAGAAAGAGTGTGGGCTCGTTGCACCCCTTCTTACTTTCATACTTGTAGTTGTCCTGCTGGGAGTTCTTCACGTGGTCTGTCCAGGGAGCTCCTGTTCTTTGTAAAATCTGGCTGGAATCCTTTCTTCTGGGACTGCCCTCACCCCTAACAGAGGAGTTCCCTGGTTGCTCTGGCTGGCTGCCTCTGGACCTCATGGGCAGCATCCTGTGCTCAGGACATGGGTGCTAGATATTGGTATGATCAGGGGGCCCATTCTTCAGGGGAAATAAAAAGTCTTATTTAAAACAAAAATATCAATTATATAGCATTTTGTATTCTGCTATTTTCATTTGGCATAAGTATTTCTCGAGTTTCTATGTCACTTCATGTAGCTCTTTTTTTTTTTTTTTTCATTTTCAAGCCATGTATCAGACTATTGAGATACTAAAGACAGGAAATTAAATATAACCTTACATTTTGACCACCCCTGGGTGACTCATACGCACATTAAGCTGTTGTTTATTTTGAGTTATTGTCTCCAGTCCTTTTGTGTCTGCATTTTGTAAATGGTTGGCACGCCAGTGCAAAAGCAATTTTGTGTTCTGCTTTTTTTCTTGCATGACATTCTGTCTTTAGCAGTTTTTGAGTTCAGCTTCTTAACCACAATTAGTAAAGTTTGTTCAACTGTTTAAAGATACAGATGTGCTCTTTCGTTGGACATTGAGGTGGTCTATTCTTTTTCATGAATCATCTTACATTTAGCTTTTTTTCTTTCCTAGGTGGTTTTGTAAAGGATGGATTCTCAGAACTGGAGGATTCAAATGAAATGGGAATTCTTGGGACTGGATCTGCCTGAAGCCTGGTTTCCCTGGGGAGGGGATAGTGACTGCTGACAACAAACGGTGTATGTGGAGGGCGTGGTCATTCTCGGAATGTGGCCCGTAGGACAGGCCCAGGTCCCATGCTCTCTCCACGTCCTGCCTGATTCAACAGGAGATAGTGGCCAGGCTTGCAGAGGGTTTCAAGCTCAACAAAAACATTTGGCTGCTGACCCCTCCCCTTCTGCCCTCCACTCCTTTATACCTTGAGCAGGGCTCCTGGCCCAGTGCAACTGTAAGGATTTCTAGTCTTGTTTTTTTTTTTTTTTTTAAAGATGTATTTATCTGAGAGAGAGAGAGAGAGAGAGAGAGAGAGAGAGAGAGAGAGAGAGAGAGAGAGAAGCAGACTCCTTGCTGAGCGCAGAACCAGCCTCAGGGCCTGATTCCACGACTCTGAGACCATGACCTGAGTTGAAATCAAGAGTCAGTTGCTCAACCATCTGAGCTACCTAGGTGCCTGCAACAGGGAAATCTGTTCTTACCCCTGCCCTCCATCTGTCTACTGGGCCAAGTGGAAGAGGGACTAAGGACCACCCCTCCCCAGCCACCCTGCCGACTGGGATGGGGCTGTGGCTGAGACTCAGGGCAGACTACATGGAAATCAGCAGGGATGTTTGCCCCAGAACCTTCTCCAGAGAGTGGGTGGTGGTATTGTTTGTGGTGGCATCAGGTCTTTAAGAGGAGGGTTAGTGAAGGAAAAAGCAAAGCCTCAGAGAATGAAGAGGAAGCAAGCCCTCAACTTGGCTCAGCCTCCATTTCCTCCTCTAGAAAGAGAAGAAGATGGTAATAATAGTAATAATATCCATAGTACAGGGGTGAAGTGAGAATCAAATGAGAAAATGAACTGAAGACATAGTTTTAAAAAAATGCTAGGTGTTTCCATGAGGGATGAGATTCCCAAGGCCCAAGGATAGGGCAGCTTCAGCCTCCATGTGCACCCACTGTATCTGGTGTTGGCTTGATTTGTTAAATGTCTTTTTAAAGTGAAGTCCTGAACATTATAGTACATTATACTCACCTAAGTATATTATACTCACCTAAGGAGTAAAAAATGCCCAATACTTAGGTCCCACTCTGGACCAGTTATATGCGAATCTCAGAGAGGGAGAAGGTCTGCCCACCTGCCAGGCTGTCACTCAATACTCAGCACTCAGTCCTCCTGGGCTCGAATGCCCCCCCACCTGCACTTGCTTGGCTGATGCTCACTCATCAACAGGTGATCTAGCTCCCCAGGTGATTTGCACATGCAGCTAAAGCTACATCCTTGTCACCCAAATGTGGTGAATGTGGCTGGCATCATGCCAGTGATGATTTGGGCACTTGTTAGAGATGTAAACTCTCAGGCCCCACCTCAAACTGCTAAATCAGTAGCTGCACTTAACCAGACCCCAGGTAATTCCTATGCACCTCACAGTTTGAGAAGTGCTGACTGGTATACTGTCCTAAGCACATTTGTGGGGACCAGAGCACAGAGCCTGGCCTCTGGATGCAGTCCTTGCTCTGCTGTGTATTAGTTTTGTACGTCTGGGCAAGATGCTAAACTCCTCGGTGCCTCTGTTCAGTCATTTGTAAATTTGGAATAGCACGAGGCCTGTCTCATAGGGTTGGTCTGAGGCCTGCCTCGTGGTAAGCGCAATGCAAGGATTCTTTTACTGTTACTATGACAAATATTTTCCTGAAGGGTTCTGAAATGAAGCAAGCCTCACATGTGTGACAGTGGCACAGGGGTCAAGGTCAAGAGGGCCCTGTGACAGCCAAAGGTCCTTCTCTAGCTGGACCTGTAGGTAGTTAAGGAGCTCTTCATGTCCTGGGATGGGAGCAGAGACTGGCCACCAGAGACTGGCCACCTGAGAAACACATGAGATCTCCAGCAAATTTTTATATCAACTAACAATAATCTTAATCTTCCACTACTTGGCCTTCTACTAGCAGCTACCGGCAAATCCGCCCAATTCGGACTACACCCATCACTTCCTTCAGTGTTCATCACTGGCAAACACGAGGAGAAGCTGGCTCCTAGCTGTGCCAGCGCAGGTCACAACAGGCCCCACAGAGAAGTGATGGGCAGTAGTTGCCAGCTACAAGCATGACCAGGCATAAGCCTCACATCGTTCAGTCCCCTCTAGGAGGTGGCTGGGAGTGCATTTGGAGAAGTGGCCCAAGAAAGAGCTGAAGTGACAGAGTGTATGAACGTCATTGGCTGACCTCCCTGTCCTCAGGTGAAAGGGAAGCTTTCATGAACATGGAACCCCATGTTTGCCTATAGGAAAAGCAAGTGTTGTGTGTTGACTCCCAGTGGAAGGGCTAGGAACTCCCCAGTGATTTCCTATAACCAGGACCCCCCCTGCGATCCTTTGTTTCTGACTAGATGGGAACCATGCAAAGTACCATAGGAAGGGTACTTTTTATTTTTTTAAAGATTTTATTTATTTATTGAGAGAGAGAGAGAGAGAGAGCATGAGGGGGGAGAGGCAGAGGGAGAGGGAGTGAGAATCTCCAGCAGACTCCATGCCCAGTGTGGAGCTTGACTCAGGGCCTGACATGGGGCCTGATCTCATGACCCTGAGACTGAGACCTGAGCCAAAATCAAGAGTTGGATGCCCAACCAACTGAGCCACCCAGGTGCTCTGGAAAGAGTGATTTTTAAAAGGTTGACTCAACATAAGCAGAAATCACAGGATAATGGGTGAAACGGACTCTGGAAATCCTGCTTTCTGAAGCTTGATATTCCTCTGACACTCTCAATAAAGCCTGCCATTTATGGTCCATCTGTCTGTCCATTCATCTACTCATCTAATTGTCCATCCATCCATCCATCCATCCATCCATCCATCCACCCCCTCACCCACTTATTTATATAAACATCCATCCATCCATCCATCCATCTATCCAACTGTCCATCTGTCTGTCCATCCATCCATCCATCCATCCATCCATCCATCCATCCATCCATCCATCCAGTGAAGGACTATAGCTCCTGAATCTCCAGATTCTTACTTCATCATTCTATTTTTTTTAAGATTTTATTTATTTATTAATATCACACACACACACACACACACACACACACACACACAGAGGCAGAGACACAGGCAGAGGGAGAAGCAGGCTCCATGAAGGGAGCCTGATGTGGGACTCGATCCTGGGTCTCCAGGATCACACCCTGGGCTGAAGGTGGCACTAAACCGCTGAGCCACCAGGGCTGCCCTTGTTTTCCTTTTAAAAAGAGGACATGCTACATCCATATGTCTTTTCAGATGATCCAGGTCGAAGCTGTAAATGGCAGTCATAGTGATTTGTTGTAAAATCAGCACTGAGGGCCCTCAGGACTCTTTGCAGCTCTACACTCAATGTCTCAATTGCTCTGCTCTTGATATTCACTTCATACCACTTTTTTCTGATTCTGAGATTCTGCTCATCGGCCACTTCGATTCCCACAGCTTATAAATCTCTAGCCTATGAGGCACTGGCCTTTGAGTTACTGCTGGAGTGCCCAGTGTGCATGGGGTACCTACGTGAGATCCTGCGTTACACCTGCGACACCTCCTCCCCCACTAGGTGTATGAGCTTGCTGGGGAGGGAGGCAGTGGCCAGTTGCCAGCTCTGGCACCCCCATCCAAGGCCTCTGCATTCTCTCCCTGGGGGGCTGGTGTTTGATGTGCTTGATAGGAACCCGCCGAAGGTGGGCACCCATGGCCTCACCTGCCTTTCAGAGTAAGGGACAAGGGCAAAGATGCTGGAGGAAAGAAGGAGGTGGGAGGAGAAACTGGGGCTCACAGCAGAGGTGTAACACTGCCCTCTGGATAAAAGAGGGAGAGCAGGGGTGGGTGGAGGTGGGATGGAATGGCAGGGCTTGAATGGGCCACTAGGGAGGGGCCATTGAGTGCACCCAGCCCACTCCCCCCCAGGGCAGAGATCTGGAGCTTCTACCCCAGCAAGTTCATTCAGAGGGACGGCCTGTAGAGGTTCCACATCCTCAACAGGCTCTTCAACCTGTCTGGTGAGGGCAGGATAGGGGTGTCCTCGGGGCACCCAGCTCTGGCTTGGGCGGGGTGCTGCCTGGATCCCTGGGCCAGGGACTGACTGGCCTCTCCACTCCAGAAACCTACCTGTAGGTCTGCATGGTGGACTTCTCTGGCTGTTCCCGCTATACCCAGGGTGTCCTGTGCCCTGTCCAGCCCTGGGTGACTGACTGGACACTGCCACTGCCCAGGGCCCAGGCTCTGAACTGGGGTCCCTGTCAAGGAGCAAAGACCCCTGCTGAGGGGCTCTAAGAGCTCAGTGGGAAGACTTTCACTGCAGGCCCCACCCCCCTGCCCCCCAAAGGATGACCCTCAGCACAGGTGACACTCCTTCCAGCATAGCTGGGACATAAACCCAGTGTGGTTCGAGGGCTGACTCTGGTATAGGGTCCAGGTTTGGTGGTCACCTCAGCCGCCTCATCAGCCTCCCCTGTCCTCTCGGCCTGCCCCAGCTGTGACACTAGCTATCGGCATGGGAACCTCTTCACTCCTTCCGAAGCCTCTTCCTTCCAGGACCAGAGTGATGCCTCTCTCCTGTCTGGCTCTCCCCTTGAGGAAGAACCAAGTGTGGGAGGGGGCGTCTCCCACACATGGGCCTCCCTGGAAGTGGTCAGAGAGAGCAGGGGGTGGGAGGCCAGTGACCTCAGCCAGGCTAAGGGAGGACCTTTTGGGGGGTGGGGGGGAGGCCACGAAAAGGCAGTCAGACGTTGGAGGAGATGCAAGGGGGTGAGATCAGGCTGTGGCAGACCCAAGAGAGGGGAGTGTGTGACACACCCTGTGGCACCGTGTGTGACCAGGAGTCACTGGCAGGCTAACGGGTGAGCGGGGCTCTAAGTCACCAATGGCACTCCTATCCTGTGTCCCTGGGTCGCTGACCGGGCATGAGCGCTGCGAGGGGCTCTGGAGGCTGACAGGAGAGCCCGCACAGTATCCTACACCTGCTCCCACGAACTCCTTTTGAGCACTTCCTCATGCCGGCGAGGTCATGGTCAGGGAGGCTGGGAGCCAGATCCAGGGGTGCTGCAGGGCACGTGGATGGGCTATGACCTCGGGGCTGGCAAGCTTCCCCCGGCGCAGAGCGCGGCTGAACCTGGGCCGGTGCCCCTGCCAAGCAAGGGAGGGCGGGGGCAGTGACCGCAGGAGCCGTGGGCTGTGTCACGGTCGGGCCTCAGCCGGGCCCTGGACGTCCTCCTGGGACCAGACTGTGGTAGACACACTGAGCGCGCCTCTCTGCCGAGGGAATGGGGCCCAGACAGAGCAACAGGGTAGTGGCCCTAGTGGGGGGCTGAGGGCCCTATGGCTCGTTGTGGGGAGGGAGGCTGCCCCTCAGGCTTGACCTGCCCTTGGCAGCTGCCTCCCTGCTGCTCTGTCTGTCCCTGGAGCCCGGGAACCAGGGTTCCCCTTCGGGGCTCGCTGTCACGTCGTTCCTCCCGCACCCCGTGGTTATCCCTGCCGCTCCCTGCCGCTTGCTGCCACCGCCTCTCTCTGACCTGGGTGCCCCCTGCCCCAGCAGGACTTGGGCCCCTGCCCGGGGCCCCACCAGCACCGTGCGGTTGACTCTGGACGCACCAGCTCCCTCCTGGCCCCCCTGCCTCCGCAGGCACCGTACCTTGACTGGGAGCCCGTGTCCCCAACCTGTCCACCGGGAGAGGGGCCATAAGCAAGCCTGTGTCCCCTTGGCAGGGCAGGCTCCTCGGACGAGGTGTGTGAGCTGCTCGGGGTGCATGGGAAGGATATTCTGTACATCGGGGACCACATCTTTAAGGACAGCCTCAAGTCTAAGAAGCAGCAGGGCTGTGGACCTGCATGGGGGTTCCTGAGCTGTCCCGGGAGCTGGGCGTCTGGCTCCAAGGGAAGGGTGAGCTGTGGAGGGGTCAGGGCCAGGTAGGGGGGCGCTGGCCACTAGTGCAGAGGCCTGCCCCTTCATCATCTTGCTCTCTTTCCTTTTGGGGGTTGGTAGTGACTATAATAATATGGTCCACTCTGTGGTCTACTTTGTAAACGAGGAAACAGATCCAGAGAGGTTAAGCCGCTTGCCCAAAGTCACACAGCTAGAAAGGGCAAAGCCGACTCAACTTCTGTCTCCTCACTCCTGAGTACTGTGGTGTTTAGGTAGTCTGAGGCTTCCTTCCTCACCTGACTCTGCCCTCCCCACTCATCTGAGGACTCTTAGAGAGTGGAAGGTACACTCCCCGACCTGGGAATGCCTTAAGTATCCTCAGGGGCGGGAGTGACTATGAGCCTTAACAATTCTGGTTTGTTCTAAGAGATGGGTTTGAGTCATTGGCATGTGATTTCGGGTGGGTCACCTGATTCCCTGACCGGCTTCCTTACCTGTCCCACAGGACCTTTGCTGTCTCTGCTTTGCTCTGGGTGGAGCTTCACTTGATGTAAGGAGGGGGTGAACGATGTTATGCACACAGCTTGGGGTGGTGGTGGGGGGAGAGGTGTGTAGACCCCTGGCGACCTCTCTACCCTCACCACATGGTGGACCTGGGCCTGGAGCAGACAAAGGTAGGCAGGACTGTCACTCCCCCCACCCCCCTGCTGTCCCCGGTCAACTTCTCAGAGTGGAGGGAGGAGTTGAAGAGGTTGGACATGCACCTGGTAAAGCTGTACCTCGAGAGCCCTGATGGGCCCAGGGTAGGGTCGATCCCCACCTGCAGAGGGGGGATGGAGGGTCCTGGTCAGGGTAGTCAGGAAATCTAGTTCTGTTCCAGGCTGGGCTTCCCTAGTAAACTGGATTTTTGGGATCCCTGTGGCCCCCTTGGGCCACACTGTGTGTGACCTCTAGGCCCTTCCTCCTTACCCACTCATCATGGACTCAGGTTGCCTATCTTCTCACCCATGTGTATGCGCACCCAGCTCAGGGGCCTCACTGGGTGCCCGTGGATGCCCTCTGACCCCCCTGTGGTCTAGGGAGGTTGTGTCTGGAGCTTGGAGGCCAGGTTCCTCTTCTCCTGGGTCATGTGGCCATTTTTGCACTAGGCACACGGATGGGAGCAGCTATAGGTTGCAAGTCATCAGCTCCATCAAGAGGGAGACGCAGGTAAGAGTGAGTGCTGAGTGAGGAGGAGACCCCGGCGGGGCTGGGGCAGTGGGGTGTGTGCCCCCATCCGCCGGGTCCCAGGTCCCGCAGCCTCCGCCGAGCGCCACCTGTCCTTGTCTGCCGGCGCCCTCTGCCGGCCCACGTTCCAAATGACAGCAGAGGTCCGCCGCGGAAGGGCTGAGCCCGGGGTTGCGGGGAAGGAGGCGGGGCGAGGGGGGGCGAGGGGGGGCGGGGGGGGCGCATCTCGCAGTCTCCGTGAACCCTCCTCGAGACGCGGCAGCCTGCCCGCTTGGGGCCTCCTGTGACCTCCTGTGGCCAGCTGTGATCCGCGTCTGGGGGCAGCTGGAGGCGCCGCCCCGGAGGGTGGGGTTTAGGGTCAGGGAGCTGATGGGTCCTGGGAAAAGGAGGAGGGGAGACGCCCTGTGGCGCTCCTGAGCAGCCACCGAAGCTGGGGGAGTCCCACAGGCCGGGTGGACGGGATTGAGGCCATTTGGCTTACACAGAGCCCGCTGGGCCCAATAATGAAAGATCTCTGCGGAGCCTTTGGCGGGGTATAGGGCCCCTTGCACGCTACTGGATCCTTCCATAGCCCTGAGAAGTGGGCTCGGCAGGGGCAGTTATCTTTATTTTACAGATGAGGAAACGGAGGCTCAGAGAGGGGTGATAGCATGCTTTTGATCAGTCTGGGAGGAAATGTCCAGGCCAGTTCTCTAGATGCTAAAAGCAAGGCCTAGTGATGAGGTGGGGGCCTGCAAGGGGGCAGGCATGGGGTCCAGTGCGCGGGCCTCTGCAGAGCCCTCTGTCGGGGCATCAGAAACTACCTTAAGCTGAGCGTTTAGTCTGGGTGGTCATTCTCCAGGTCCAGGCAGGTAACCATGAGGAAAGCAGGGAGGGGGGCCCGGCGCAAAGTGGAGAGCTGCCCACCTCCCAAAGCACCATGCGCCGCCTCTGGGTTTAGAGAACTTAGCTCCTTCCCTACGGGGAAAGAGGCTCCAATGTCCTGGGGCGACAGACCCAGGGAGGGCAGAGGGGGTCCAGCCCCGGCAGTGTAGGGTTGGCTCTGGGTGATGCAGGTCCAGGTGGGACGGGATCGCTCCTCTCCCAGCGCGTCACGGAGGAGCGGGCCCTGTGCTACAGCACGAAGGGCAGCCTGTTCCGCTGCAGCTTCCGCCAGACGCTCTTCTCCAAGCAGCTGCCGCGCTGTGCAGACCTCCAGGCTGCCACCTGCCTCAACTTCTGCGCTAGCCGCTCAGCTGCTGTTTCAGGCAGGCCCAGAGCTGGTGGGTCCTAGACCATCCTTGGCATCCGCGATCCTCTGCCCCAGCTGGTCCCCAGCCCCGCCAAGAGCTTTCAAGGTCACTATAGACCCAATCTCCCACCTCCAGACACAAGTGGGTCAAAGCCTGGCAGGGAACTGTGGTGACATAAAAAATGCAGGGGAGGAGTTACAGTTATGGAGACAGGATGGCTCTGCTGGGGAGGTTTTCTTCCTGCCCAGCCTTCACACCTGCTTTAAACTGAGACCACATTACCTCGGTATTTCCTTAGTAGAAAGGGTGCCAGCTGCTAGGTGGAAGGCTGCAGTCCCTGGACCCTCAATTAACAGTGACTTCAGAAGAAATGGACGGAGCAGCAGATGATACAGTAAACACCTCTGCTGGTTTTCCTCTGGAACACCTGCACACACTCCTGAGTCAAGAGCAGGGAGTGGGGGTGGCGATGATGCCACTGGGTTAGCGGGAGCCGAGAGACCCACCAGTGCAGCACTTCCCTGAGCACTCGTGCCAGTTCTCCCAACGAAATGTCAGTATTTTCATCGTAGGACATGTGGTCTTGTGTCAAAGATCTGGACTGGCAAGTATTCTCCGGGGCTCCTGGTTTCCTGCTTTGCTTGCCACTGTCAGCTGCCTTCCAGATGTTCAAGAGGGGAAAACCATTTTCTGAGTGTCTCCTGGGTTTCATGCATTGGGCTTGGGGGCCTTTGCCTTTTTTTTTTTTTTTAAGTAATTTTGCTTAATGTTCAGTATAACCCACCAGTAGTTTTTTAAAATCCTCATTGTACCATTGGTGAAATGGAAGTGCAGAGATCCTAAGTAACTTGCTGTGTCACGCTGCTGGGAGACTGCAGAGCCAGGATTTAAACCCGTGCTTTTGAAGAACTGAGGACATGCTCTGTCCCCTGCACTGCACTGCTGCACGCTGGCAGAGGGGAGTGAGCCCTCTGGGTGAAGCCTCATCTCATCTCCAGGTTTTTAGATGAGCAGGGCTGGAGCATTCCTGGGGATCCGAAGCCTAGTTATCGGTGTTATTGGACATCATTATGAAAGTAGTGACCAGACAGGTGAAGAAAAAGCAACCTGAGTACCAGAGTGAAGCATGTAAAGAAATCCGACCTTTACTTAGCCATGCTGGCCTGGGATTTTTGAGAAAGTGATGTCCGTCTGCCAGACCCTGCCTTCTCCACCTGACCCTCCTGAGCTTCCTCTTGCGCAGCATCATTGGACAGGAAGCTGGCAGCTGTGGGCAGAGTGGAATGGGTGGTTGTCTATGCATAACTGAGGGCTTCCAGAAAGCCTTGCCACTGAGGGAGCTGCTCCATCTCCACCTGCATTTGTCTTTACAGATGCCCCATGGGTCAGCTGTGGAGCAAGAACGAGCTAACCTGGATCCCCTCGCCTAACTCTTCTACAGCCAGAGAACGAGTTGCTAGGAGGTGGCAGGTTGCTGATTTCCACAGTGGAGCTGGGAGGAGCCCCTTGGCTGTGTGTGTGGGAGCTCAGCTACCTGGGACTACCATGGGCTAGGTTAGGGGTTCCCAGTGGAATGGTATTAAACTGAGGAGGCATTTTGGAGATTTGTGGGATCTTTGTTGTCTTCAGTGTAATCATTCCTGAATACTTATGTAGAAATAGATATTATTTTATCATAAATTGCTTTTCTTTTTATTTCTCCTGTTATAGTATTACATTGATTTTTAAAGTTATAGAGACAATAATTATATTATCTATGAACCTCAATTCAGGAGAGGAAAGAAGAAATGAAAATGTTTGTTTTTAAAATGGGGCATTGGGTCCCCTAGGGCCGGGAAGCACTGGCTTGAAGCCCAGATTCACAGGTCTTGTTCAGCAGAGGTTAGCTGGTGCCTCCCATCTCTCCAGACCACTTTTGGCTGATTCATCTGACAAATCTATTCCCAACTCTGGAAAAGAACACATGCTCTTCTGAGCCAGGATTCCTCTCCAGACAGCCTTTATAAACACAATGAGAAGGGCCTCTTCTTCAGCTCCTTTGTCACTTTGTGCTCCTGGTCCCCCTGCGAGTGGCTTGGCTCCTAGCCTGGTTTTGCATCCCTGAGCCTGGCATGAGGCTTCCTGGGGCTTGAGTTTTAACATGGCCATTTCATGGGCTTCCTGTGGCTGGGCGGTTCTAGGCTCAGTGTGAATTTTTTCAATCAGTGTTTACCAAGTGCCTCTTGCTTGCCTAGTAATTTAGAAAGCGAATCATAAGCTACTTTACTCATGCCTAGGAGGAGCTCACAATTTAAGTACATTAGCAGTCTTTTATCAGTGGTCTGCAACTATTTTTCCATCTTGACCCACCAGAGGGCTGGACACAATCCCATCAGAACTGCGAGTTCTCTGGGAGGATATGTGTGTGGTTTGATTTCTCTACCCCTCATCTCCATCCCAAACCAGACTAGGGTATTTTGACACATTCTCTACCCTGGATTGGGAGCCATTGTGTGAGCTCAGGAGGGCAGATCCCATGACGAGCTTTCTTTGTTTCTTAGAAGGCTGAGGGCAAAGAGAGATGAGGACCAAGAGGGCTGCGTTGAGGCTGAGTGAATCCTGGACATGGGCTGGCATAATAGTAGTCTTCTACTTGAGATATTTTTCAGATCAATGGAAAAGTATGGAAGAGAGAAAAAGAGGTCATACTGAAATCTAAATGTAACAGATTGGAGCCCCAAAATTTGTCTTTTAGGGAGAAGGGAGTCCTCATCCTAGAAGACATCCCCTGTGGCCTTTGAACCATTTGAAAATGGGCATAACAAGTAGAATTATTTTACCTAGGTCCCCTGAGTTGCATCATCATTCACATCCAGTTTTATTTGTACACATTTCTTTTTAAAAATAGCATTTTTGGGTACTTTGATTCTGTTACTAGTATTAACAATAATACTCAATTGGCCTTACATGCCTTCATTAACTGTTCTTTCTCTCCAGGTCACTGTGAAAGACAGGAAATGAGACAGCCCAACCATCTTTGAGCTTGATGTATACATGGCATTAGAACATATACAAAGGGCGGCCCAGGCGGCTCAGCGGTTTAGCGCAGCCTGCAGCCCGGGGTGTGATCCTGGGGACCTGGGATCGAGTCCCACGTCGGGCTCCCTGCGTGGAGCCTGCTTCTCCCTCTGCCTGTGTCTCTGCAGCCCCCCCTTTCTCTGCGTCTCTCATGAATGAATAAATAAAATCTTAAAAAAAAAGGGAACATATACAAAGTCATACTTATGACATAAAGACTCATTTTATGGGGATCCCTGGGTGGCTCAGCGGTTTCGTGCTTGCCTTTGGCCCAGGGTGCGATCCTGGAGTCCCGGGATGGAGTCCCGCGTTGGGCTCCTGGCATGGAGCCTGCTTCTCCCTCTGCCTGTCTGTCTGTCTGTCTCTCTCTCTCTCTCTATCATAAAATAAAAATAAATCTTTAAAAACAAAAGACTCATTTTATTTTGGCAGGAGCTGCTCTGCGGTGCTAAGCCTGGGCCCTTCATTGTTCTGATGTCACTGATTTGAATTCACTTCTGCGGCTCCTGTTTTGTCTGTTAGTAGCATCATCTGGCATCATCTAGAGGCTTAGGATGAATATACCTACATAACTGAAATGACAAACTCTTGAAGGAACAGGTCTGTGAAACAGTTCACTAGTTTTACTTTCTATGGATAAACAAGGGAAACATTTGGAATATCTGAGGATATATAAGGGTTTATTTCAGAATAAGTTTCAGAAGCTTCTAGGTCTGGCACTAAGGCCTTTTGTTCTTCTTCCTGGATTGACCTTTGGGCCTGAGTCTGTAAGGCGGATTCTCCAGGCAGAGACCAGGTATCCCTGGCCTTATGTTTTCAAACACTACATTCTTATTCAAGGGCCAGAGGGTAGAATTTTATCAGAAAAATTGCCCAGACCCTAGGGCCCATGCTTTTCTGGAAAGATGCTGAAATATGGTGCAGTAGCTAATACTACCCACCAATGCTTAGAATTCCCTCCAAGGGTAGCAAGAATGCAGAGAGGGCTGGAGGATGAATAGTCACCAGAAGAACTCTTTGGATCTGAGGAAGAATGGGGGGGGGGGGGGGAGATGTGGCCAAAGGGCCTTTTGCTTGCTTTCCTTCTGCCTGAAGCATCCTCTACCTCTTCTGTTAAACTTCTCTTTCCTCAGACTTAACAGGCCTCCCTACCTCCCTAACTGGATCAGATCCTTCTCTTAGTCTCTCTCCTAGTGACCTCTCTTTCTGAGGATTATTCCATTTTCACATGTGTCCCCCCAAGACTCTTGGCTTCACTGGGCCAGGTCACGTGGCTCATCGTTGCATCTCTGGCATCTATGGTGTCCTGTTTTACTGAGTGAACTACATCATCTGGTTTATTATTACATTGCAGGGGAAAAGGTGGGGCCAAAGATTATTATAAGACAAGAGGAAGTGGGGAAAGACTAGAAAGCTTTGGATTAGAACTCTTCCAGGGGCACCTGGGTGACTCAGTGGTTGAGTGTCTGCCTTTGGCTCAGGGTGTGATCCTGGAGTCCTGGGATTGAGTCCCTACATCAGGCTCTCCCTGCAGGGGAGAGCTTCTCCCTCTGCCTATGTCTCTGCCTCTCTCTCTGTGTCTCTCATGAATAAAGAAAATCTTAAAAAAAAAAAAAAAAAAAGCTCTTCTTAACTCTTAGGAACTCAGCAGGGGCACGGCAGGGTGGAAGATACTTCCATTCAGGGGCTCTTCATTTAATGCAGTTTTTTTTTTTTTTAAACTAATGTTACCTTTGTACTCATTTTCCTACACCTTAGTTGGAAATGTACTCCATTATTCCAGACTGTAGTAGATACTGATAGTCCATTTCAGGAAGAGTTTTTAGTTGGGCGTGTGGCCACCCAAAATGTTTCCCAGCCTTCTTTGAAGATAAATGCATGTGCCCGATGGCCCTGCAATCCTAAGTAGGAATAATGTATCCAACTTCCAAGTTGTAACCTTAAAAGAAGAAGGGCATGTCTTCCACCTCCTATCTTCCCCCATCCCTCTGACTGGAATATGACATTCTTTGGAGCCATCCCTGGCCATATGAATGAGGCTGTACCCTGGGGATGGCAGAGCCACAAGACAGATGTCACCTGAGCCTGGCACCTGACACTGGACAGGTTCACTTGGATGCTTTCCCTTTGGGATTAGTTACAGCACCTGAATTGATAATTCTGACATCCAGCCCTGAGCAGTCAGAAATAAAGGGAATGGAAGCATCATTCCTGCGTTGGTGGCCTAGTGATTAAAAAAATGTGATCAAGTCACCTCATTTGTAGAATAAACCACAGTACTCTGGCTGTCATAGCAATTTGGCAAATGGGAAGTTCTCTTTCCTTATCACCTTCCTACTCATTATTTTACTTCAAGTAGAGGTGGGGATTGAAAGCTCTGGACTTGGCACCAGACAACTCTGAGTTTGAAATTTCAGCCCTATCATTGACTGTCTAACTATTGTCTCCATCCCTATGTCATAAGGCTATTGTGAAGATGTAGTGAGATAAGATGCCCAGAACATGGCCAAAGGAAGCAGTAAATAACAGTGTCTTACACTATTGTTTGTGTGTGTAGGACTTTTCTCCTAGCAACTGACAGAAACCTAATTGAAACTGGCTTTTAGATTTTGTGATCTCTAAATAACTTCCTGGACATTATTTGGCTTTGCAGGTAAAGGAAGTCTGTCCAAAGGAAAGGACTGGCTGTGTGGATTCCTGTATTTTTGTTATGGTGACTATCTATTCTTATTGAAAAGTAGCGTATTAACTTTATGGTTTTATAGCCCAGTTTTATGGATCTTGTTATTATAAACCTGACATAGAGGGATGGTGCTTCCCTTATTGTGATAAAATCTAGTTCCTGGGTGAGGATGATGGTCAGACCCTTGATCAAGAGGAGTTCTCCATGGCAATGAATGTTCCCTATGAGGCCTCTTAAGATTGTTTATCAGTGTTTCTTGGACAAAACCCTAATTCTCCAGGCTAAGTGATTATCACTGTTTTTTAAAAAAATAATAAATAAATAAGCAGGAATGAACAAAATTTAATTATTTTGTTTTAGATAGTACTTAAATATTAAGAAAGCTAAAATTCTAAAATTCAAAATATGTTGGCTAAGTTTTTCTACACATTATATTTACATAATGATTCTGATTTTACCTAAGAACAGTTGCCCAGGAGGAAGGAAAGGAAAGCCTCTGGGGCTTGTACAGTCTTCTCAGGCCAGGTGTCCCATAGCAAAGAATGGAAGTGAAGAAGCAAGTGACCCTCCCCTCCCCTCTTTCCTGCTCCCTTTTGTTTTTATTTGAAGCATTTCTGAATAACAAATGTAAAATTGGATTTGGATATAAAAAGCTAGATGACTACCCCAATTCAGAACTGTGTTTCATTGGAGAAGCCTTGGCACAGACAGGACGTGAATTGCCTCTCATCTATAGGGACGCTGTGTCAGAAGTCAAAGTTGCACACAAAAAACATGTAGGATCTCTAAGCAAAAGCATAGCTAGCATCAGCTCCATAAAATGAGGGGAATTTGATCAGACAGTCTGTCACATGGCATCTGGTCCAGAAGGCTAGCTTCTAAGCTCCACTGTCGGGGCAGGGAGGACTCACCCTCTCTGCTAAGGCAGATGTAGGAAGAAAAGTCTAGCATACTGTGGCATCAACATTGTGATATAAAAAAGAACTATATTGAGAGTAATTTAGATCAATAGAGTGAAATTTTTTACCATACTTGTGGGGTAAATTAATATTCAATAGTTTAAAATTTATATACTATAAAACTGTGGCAAACTATAGTCTTCAATAAACCAAACACAGTCCTGTGGGGATATTAAATTTGAGAGTAAGCCCAGTGAACACTAAATCTTGAGATCCCACAATCTGTCTGTCCATTATAGTTTTTTCCAGGTCACCTGGAGAAGGGTATTTCTTGGTTCACAGAGGCTCTGAAACATCTTTAAGAAAATAAAGGGCATCAAGAAATTATCACTCGAGGACTTTAAACCCTAATGTTACAGGCAAAGCCTCATTTTTACGGAATATAAAACACTCTGTTTCTTCCACTTCTAACAGCTCATTAAGAGAAGCCACGACTATATCATGTTCCTGCAACATTTCTGGGTAGCGGGACATGGCTCGTTCAATCCTTGCCGAACGCCGTACAGGGGTGATGAGCTTCATGTCTTGCATGTCTGGCATTCCACTTATTCTGTGAGAAAGAAAGATGCATTCAGAATCTTATAATTTCTTTTGAAATTCTTCTGAATTTTTTTCTTCTTCCCTAATAATATACGGTAGACATGTCAAGGAAAGTTGATGTAAGAGTACGTGTAGGGCCACTCTCCTCCGAAGATGGCTTTTCCTTGATCATCAGAATGAACTGGGTGGTATCCATCTGCTCTCAAATGGGATAAGCACAGGGATTTACTGAATGAAGTGTTAAGCGTAGTTTTTATTTGGAGTCAAATACTTGGCATTTGGTGTTTGTTTATTCCATAGACTTTCAGAGAGTTGCTAGGTTTTGAGGAAACTGGGTCTAACACCAAATGGCGTTGGACTAATGAATTCTAACATTCTTTCTAGCTTTGACAGAAAATTATTAAAAAAATACCTTTAAAGATGGGGGACCAAACCACAAACTGAAACTAGAACAAACGGGTCATCTTCCTTGTGAGTTTTAATGTGTTCCAATAAAAAGTAGGCAGGAGGATAGTTTGCAGAGACCTTTCCATGTAGTGAATCTGGTCTACGCCTCACAAACCCACTGACTACATTAGCCTAAGCAAAACTAGCAGGCTAGGCTGGTCTGCTAGAAACTCTCATGAATTCCAGAGATTATTTTCAGATCATCTGCTTGCCTTCATCTGTCTGTGAGCTGGCTGTAATGCCAGGACTGAAGGAGGGGTTTTGGACTGGAAGAGGCCCAGCTGTGCTTTCCAGGGAACTAAAATATAGAACTGAGTGGTCCTGGTACTTTTGTTTGGAATTCCCTTTTAAGATCACAAATAGGGCAGTCCAGGTGGCTCAGTGGTTTAGCGCCACCTTCAGTCCAGAGCCTGTTCCTGGAGACCCAGGATCAAGTCCCACCTTGGGCTCCCTGCAGGGAGCCGGTTTCTCCCTCTGCCTGTGTCTCTGCCTCTCTCTCTCTCTGTGTCTCTCATGAATAAATAAATAAAAATAAAAATTATTTAAGATCACAAATAGAGGGTACCTGGGTGGCACCATTGTTTAAGTGTCTGCCTTTGGCTCAGGTCATGAAACCAGGGTCCTGGGATCGAGTCCTGCATTGGGCTCTCTGCTCAGCAAGGAGCCTGCTTCTCCCTCTCCCTCCTTCCCTCCCTCTTTCTCTCTCTCTCTCTCATGGATAAATAAATAAAATCTTAAAATAAAAATCACAAATAGAGACTGATGTTATATTAACGTTTTAGGAAACAGCACTGGTACCCTGACACAGTTCCTATGAATTCTATCTTAAACTTATACTTATTCAAAAACTGAACACTTTCAATAAAATTAGCAGCTTCTATCTAGTACATACCTGACTGCACAGCCTGTCCTTATAGGCCTATTGGCTGTCCCTTCTCTCCCACAATTACAGAAGTTGTCCCTGCTTAGCACTCTGTGTCCCTCCCTGGGGCTGGGAAGAAAGGCGGGTAGGATCTGTGAGTGCAGGACCAAATCCAGGAGGGAGGGGAAATCCATTCCAACCCGTCTCCACATTCCAGCATCACCTTCCTCATGGTGGGTTAGGTCTCCTTAGAGTGCTGTGTTGGGAGATGGTGTGTATGCACAGAAAGGGCACAGATTTCTTGTCAATGGTTTCAACCCTCCCCTCACCCTCAGCTCCTTTCCTTAATGCCAAAGATGGATTAGACCCCCTTGGTCTTCACATGATGTGGGGGTGTTCCCAAACTGCTGGTACTCTGGATCTATGGAAGTGAGACTGAGAACAGGGCTTGAATTAGATCTGTAAACACATAGCTTACTTTAGAGGTTGCTTACCTAGGGATTGGGGCGATCTGTAGTTTGATACTAGGATGATTATCTTGTTCTGCCTTGGTTATTTGGGGTGTTGCTGTAACCTGTTCTCTCTCGTTCAGAGAAAGACAAGACATTTCAGATTCTGTCTTATTGGCCAGTTCTTCTGTTGATGTTATATTTGTGTCAGTAATTATAGAGTCAGAGGTAACTCCTGTATATGCAAGGTCAAGAAGGAAAATAAGGTTTAACAACTTAATACTGAAACTAAAAGGCAATAAAATGAAAAATCAATATATACAATGATTTCCCAATTAAATAAAGAGCAATTGATTTGAAATGAGATGTATAACTAGTTTTTCCTGCCCAGCCCTCTAGAAACACCCTGCTATATCAGGCCATCCTTCTAACCAGTCCTGCAGACAACCTTTGGGTTTTCTTGCCACTTGAGATGGATCCTTGATACTTTTTCAACATTCTGAACACATCCCTAATCTCTTATTCATTCTTGAGGGAGGTTCCCATAGGGACTAATCATTGTCCTTTACCCTAATGCTGTACCTAGGGTCAATTTCCTTGACTTACTAGGGTTAACTCATTTGACCTTCCAATCTCTTCCTACCCAGGGATGACCTCATGGCTATTATCTTGGGAAGTGGGTGAAAAAATGTCTTGTGATAGCTCAGTCACAACAACTAAAATGAAAGGATGGAAATTAGAATGAGATAGGCAGATATTATGGCTGGAGGCTAAAGCTCTAAGAGAGGTCAATGGGGGCCAAGAAGTGGGAAAGGCATGGATTCCTGTCTTTCTTCTTAGCCTTCAGAAGAATAATGCCATAAATTATAAATAAATATCTGAATAGTAACATCATGCCCAGTATAAGGGTATGATTGCATATATCTTCTCTGTGACCTTATCACCAAAAGTAATGGGCTAGTTAGCCATCATTCCACATGACTTGATTATTCCCCAAAGTTCAATCTGTCTTAAAAGAAAAGCATTTGTCACCTTCCAGAATCAGAAAATGAATCTATTTTATTTTCTCAAAGTAGCTTGTTTTTTCTTTCCATTCATATAACAAATATAAACAACTATAGTGGGCCACTACTGTGTTTGGCACAGTATTTTTCATAGAAGAGTTTTCTAAAGCTTCTGACCAATTACAGCAATGGTTAACTGAGTGAAAAGGTTTCCACTCCAGCTATTTTTAAAGGCTATAATGTGAATTTGGATGTAAGTGCTGGTGGGTTGTTATAACATAGAGGCATCTCTCCCTTCTGCCTCAGTCTTGTCTGAGAAAGAGCCACTTGTCTGCTCCTACCTAGTGCTCCAGGGAAGCAAGACACCTTACTCTAGGCTGCTTTTGTGCAAATAACCTTTGTGTGGTGCTGAGCAATATATTTACCTGTAAAAATAGAAATAAATCAGCTACTGACCGTGGCTAAAAAAATCAGCTACTGACCGTGGCTAAAAAAACTGTGGCTAAAGGAACCAAGAAGTGAGAGGGATTTCAGGGGACTTCTAATTCTTTTCTTTTTTTGCCCTTTTGAATTCCTCAATGACTTTTACTTGAGCAGCTGGAGGGAGTGAATTTAAATACAAAAACAGCAGTACCTTCTGTGGTTCTGTTTGGGTCTTGCAAAATTTTAAGAACAACTTCCCGTAACTCTTGTATTGGCTAGAAGAAAGAAAACACATAAACAGTATTAAAAACATTAATGGAGAAAATGATCTAAGGAATTTTGCTTACCAACCAATGAGCTTTTTTTTAATAATAAAAATGTTTCCTTTTTCCTCTTATCTAACTATAACATTTAAAAAGTTCCAGACTTAGAGCTTTATGTGAAAAATGAAGGAACAAAGATGTTGGTTAAATGCTGGCATGCTTGACTTTAATGAAGAGATATGCTTATGGAAAGCTATCTGTAGTGACATTTCTCTAATCAGTTAATTATCTTAATGACTTATATGATCCCCCTGAAGTGTGTTTCCACATAAAGATTCTGGCTCAAAGATGTAAAGTTAGCTATACAAAAATGTAGCATATGTTTTCAGTGTTGTCTTAAGTGTCTTTGTGTTTATCATAAAAGCCATATACTATTATATCATATTATTATTACAGGAAAACTGAACAATATTCAAACCTAAAAAGAGAAATCACCCACAATCCAATCACCCAAATACAGCCTTTAGTTAGCATTTTGGATAATTTTTCCCAGCCTTTCCTTTCTTCTTTTATTTAGTAATATAACAGCACTAAACATAATATATAAAATAAATATTAAACCTAACATAAAAATATAATATTAGAAAAAATCCATTATTATTAAAAGTACTTTTCTGGTAAAATATTAAACAGTACTTTTCTGGTAAACTTTTCTGAGATAGCCTTCCTTTTTTCAAAGTATCTAAACCACACCATGGAGCAGAACATCACAAATGAACTGTAATTTTTCATAGGAATATTGTATTTGGAGCTTGGTCTTCTTGTCCTGGGATTCTGTATCAAATAAATGATAAATGTAAACTGACAATAAAGCATAATAGCAAAGCTATTTATACATTTTCACAAAGTCTAGTGTGCTTTAAGCTTAAGGGAATGGGAATAAATGTACAGAATACCTTGCAAAAAGTCTGAATTATATAAAACATTTATCAAACATAGTTTACATTTTTACAGTCTTCTAGTTAAAGATGATGGATTCAATATACATTTATTTCTAACCCCCACTGAACTCTACTAAAATGATAATGGGAATAAAGGAAGCAATAGCTACAAAGAATAGAAGAAATATCAAGATTTGGAAGCTAGAATGTAGAAGGAAGAGGTAATCAACTTAGCCAACTTGAAAGACCTGAATCCTAAGCTGGCAGTGTGGCACAACATGATTCAACCCCAGGGCCTTTCGGAAAGGCTCAGGAATGAAGGGTGGGGTCAAAATCAGGAGGACTCAAACATCTGTTCAGCAGTCAGACCTCTAAGTCTTTTTTTTTTTCTTTGTTTAAAGATTTATTTATTTATTTATTCAGAGAGAACGAGAGAGAGGCAGAGACACAGGCAGAGGGAGAAGCAGGCTCCATGCAGGAAGCCCATGTGGGACTTGATCCCCGGTCCCCAGGATCACACCCTGGGCTGCAGGTGGCGCTAAACCGCTGTGCCACCAGGGCTGCCCCTCTTTTTTTTTTTTTTTTCTTTAAAGATTTTCTTTATTTAATTGAGAGAGAGAGAAAGCACAAGGGGGGTGGGGTGGGGTGGGGAGTGGCAGAGGAAGAGGGAGAGGGAAAAGCAGGAAGCCCAATGCAACCTATCAAGCCTGGAATATGTCAGAAAGTTCTGGGAGAAGGGTTTCTAAGAAAAAGAAATTGCTAGGATATCTGATGTTTTAAAAGTATTGGGATATTTTGGACCTCATCAAGATAAAAAGCTTTTGCACAGCAAAGGAAACAATCAACAAAACTAAAAGGCAACCAATGGAATGGGAAAAGATATTTGTAAACGATATATCTGAAAAAGGGTTGATATCTAGAATCTATAAAGAACTTCTCAAAATCAACACTCCAGAAATAAATAATCCAGTTACTTATTGCTTCTTCAGGCAGAGAACATGAACAGACGTTTCTCCAAAGAAGACATACAAATGCCCAACAGACACATGAAAAAATGCTCAACATTACTTGCCATCAGGGAAATACAAATCAAAACTGCAATGAGATACCACCTCACACCTGTCAGAATGGCTAAAATTAACAACTCAGGAAATAACAGATGTTGGCGAGGATGCAGAGAAAGGGGAACCCTCTTGTTTTGTTGGTGGGAATGCAAACTGGTGCAGCCATTCTGGAAAACAGTATGGAGGTTCCTCAAAAAGTTAAAAATAGAATGATAATTCTATTTTTAGAATTATAAATTCTAATCACCAGCAATTGTACTACTGGGTATTTATCCAATAGATACAAAAATGTTGATTCGAAGGGGTACGTGCACCCCAATGTTTATAGCAGCACTATCTACAATAGCCAGAATATTGGAATGGAATATTACTCAGCCATCAAAAAGAATGAAATCTTGCCATTTGCAACAACATGGATGGAACTAGAGTGTATTATGCTAAGTGAAATCAATCAGTCAGAAGAAGACAAATATCATATGATTTCACTCATAGGTAGAATTTAGGAAACCAAACAGATGAACATAGGGGAAGGAAAGGAAAAATAAAATAAGATGAAAACAGAAAGGGAGGTGACGCTTAACTATAGAGAATAAACAGAGTTGCTGGAGGGGAGGTGGGTGTGTGATGGGCATTAAAGAGGGCCTTATTGTGATGAGTACTTGGTATTACGTGTAAGTGATGAATCACTAAATTCTACTCCTGAAACCAATACTAAAATACATGTTAACTAACTTGAGTTTAAAAAAAAAAGCATTGAAAAATACAGACAGAGAAAAGCTTGGGAATTAATTATATAGTAATAAATACTCAGAGAACTAAGCAAAGGACTAAGAACTAAGAAAATAAGACAAAAATTAACTTAAGGAAAGTAGAAAGTTGTGCTTGAAAGGCAAAGTAACCATAGTATATATTACATGGCTGTATGTATTCATGTATTTCTTACATATTCATAACAATATAAACACAGCATTATTCATAACAATAGTGACCAGGATTTCCATATGACTCTAGTGGAAATATGGAGGATGGCAAAAGTTTGCAGGCATGTATCTCTTGCAGGCGTGTATGTGTGTGTGTGTATGTGTGTATGAGAGAAAGAGGGTTAAATCCTCATATTGCACAGTTGGAAGTCTACAAATCATGTCTAAAACTGAAAAATCAAGAAATAGCAATATAAGTATAATATCTCAAACTATCCAGGTAAATATGAAAATAATCAGTTTGCTCTGGGAAGTGGGGAATGGGAAAGAAACTTATTGAATGTTTTTGACTTTAATCCATATGTGTGTACAACTCTGATTTTGAACAATCATGGGAAGAGGCACATTGGAATATAAAATGACATGGTAAGTGACATTTAAGTGAAAAGAGTCATAAAACTGTTGGAGGCAGTCTTTGTTAAAAAAAGTTATATGGAGGGGCAGCCCAGGTGGCTCAGTGGTTTAGCGCTGTCTTTAGCCCAGGGCGTGATCCTAGAGACCCGGGATCGGGGCCCACATTGGGCCCTCTGCATGGAGCCTGCTTCTCCCTCTGCCTATGTCTCTGCCTCTCTCTCTCTCTCTCTCTCTCTCTCTCTGTGTCTCTCATGAATAAATAAATAAAATCTTAAAAAAAAAAAGTTATATGGTGGCAGTGGTTTTACTATGTTTTAGAATTAAATTTTTTCTCATGCCCTGGCTCTGAATTATTGCTGAGTGAATATTGACATGTTGGGCTTAATGTGTTTTTAGGTCCTTTATAGTGGGGTATGACTTTGTAAGTACTGCAAATTGACGTAACTTTCATGCTATTACTTTCCACAAATGCCTATTCTACAATGAGTGTAAAGTGAGACACACTCACTTTACAACAACAGTGATTCTATTGGTTTACATGAAACCCTACTTCTTGCCAAATAAATTAAAAAAAATATTTTCAAAGTTTATTCATTTGAAGGAGAGAGTGCGTGTGCACACGAGTGGTGGGGGGGCAGAGGGAGAGGGAGAGAATCTCAAGCAGACTCCCTACTGAGTGGGGAGCCCCACATGGAGCCCGATCACATGATCCATGGGATCATGACCTGAACTGAAATCATGAGTTTCTATATACATTTTTAATTAAATATACATAAAGGACATGTTGTGCTTTGTATATTGTATATAACTTTATGAAGTGAATTAGAGATTTAACATGACACTGTATGACTGCCACATTGCAAACAACAGACCACTCACATGAGAGGATTTTCAGGAAGTCACCCAGCCAAGACAGATAGATACTCACTGTTGCCCCATTTCTAATGGCCTCTTCATACAGTCCAATAACATCAAAGGTACCTTTACTTGCCAACAACTTTGCTTTAAGGATCCAGAATTTAGCAAATTTTTCAATCTCAGGAATACTGGACAATATGGTTAATATTGCATCAGAAGGTACACCCTGTTAAAAAAAATACCCAGAGGTATTATTACCACTTTGTTGTTATTCTCACATTTCATATTCATCAGTTATATAGAAATCAGTCTGATCACTTTTTCTTAATTTAAAAAAAAATTCAGTCATACTGAGGTACAGTTTACATATAATAAAATGCACCCATTTAAACAGTTTATTTAAATGAATTTTGACACTGGTCATTTAATTTTAAGAGTTATATGAGACCAAATAGGAAAACATTTTTCATAGCTGAAGGTAAGGAATATGTTTACATTTTAATGCAAAACCAACCCCTAAACCGAGCCAAACCTTAGAATAATCAACATGCATATATTTCTTACAAATTTATAATACTGTAAACACTGAATAGTGAATAGAATTTCCATATGCCTCTAACGGAAGTATGAAGTATGTTTTAGAATTAAATTTTTTTTCATGCCCTGGCTCTGAATTATTGCTGGGTGAATATTGACATGTTGGGCTTAATGTGTTTTTAGGTCCTATTTGGCATAGGTAAGCAAGGGTCAAGGGCTATATATATGTGTGTGTTTGGGGATCCATGCAGTGTATATAAAAAGGGCTAATTCTTACAAAAAGTAACTTTGAAATGGCCTCACTGATTTGGTCCCCTTCTGGCTTGTACCTGGAGCAAGGCAGTGACATGGACCCAGAGGAATGTGGGGAGCTACCATGTCCAGAAACCCAGATACTGGCATACCTGGCCAAGCAGTGCCTCCTACTCCTCCTGAGACAGGGGAGCCCCAAAGATAAGCTCATAATCAAGAATCATCAATGTTTGAGTAAACCAACACTACATGAAAGAGACATAAAACTCAACAGAGTTGAAGAAGAAATCAATGAGCTGATAATTTGGCTGTGGAATTCTCCCAGAACTCAGTGCGACAGAACAAAATAATGAAGAGCATGAAAGGAAGTTGAGTTCTGGAGGGTATATCTATTACTCAGGAATTCCAACACTCATCTAAGAGAGGGAACATTCACCAAGACTGATCAGACACTAATTTCAACAAATTCTATCAAGCAGAACACATGTAGGCTACATTTACAATGCAGTATAATTAAAAGTTAAAAGAAAAATAGAAAAAAACCCCACAAAACAAAACAGAACTCTATCTGGAAGTTGAAAAATATTCTTCCAAGATAACTTTCGGGTTAAATGAAAATGGAAATGGAAATTTCAAAATGGAAACCTCAAACTATCTATAGAGATGAACAAAAATGAGAACACGTGTCAATTATTAACTTAGGGTCTCCTAGATCCAAGCCCACCTTTTATCCTCTGCTTTGTGAGGTGGGGGGGCGGGGGGGCGCTGGGATTCTGTAAATCACTCGCTGCTTTCACAGCAGCTCCTTGCTGGACTCTGCCAGTAGGGGGACATTGAGGGAGGTTGTGGGGATGGAGAAGAGAGGGACTTCCTCTTTCCTATTTCCTTTTGCCAAGGCAGCAATGGGCCTTCACTATGGCAGCAGCAGTTAGTTCTACCCTCCACCTTTTTTCCTGGTACTTAGACATCCTGCCTCACTGTGCTCCTTCAGTGGCAAGGGCACCAACAAGGTAGCATCGTTTCCTCAAGGTCTGAGTCCTAGACCTGCTGGGCCCCTCCTCCAGTTCCTCTGGAACCCGCATCTCCTGGCATCTCCTGGCTAGTTCGTTAGAGTTGGAATTTGTCAGTCTCAGCTTCTTGGTTCCTACCCTCAACCTTTCTTTGTCCCCACCCCCCCAGACCCAGTGGGTGATAGCTGCTTCCCAAAGTTACTGCCACTGTTATGTCAGGTTCCCTTTTGCTGCCAGCCCTGTGTGTAGTACCCACATCTCCTCTGATGGTCCCTTTACCATTTTTTGTGCACACAGGCTCACAAAGTGCTTTCATGTCCCACAGCCAGCATCTGCTCCTCTTAGTATGTACCGGGGAGTCAGGGTGCCTGGGAAATTGTCTCTCCAGTGGTGGCTGTTAATCAATGACTAGGGAAGTATTAATACTATAGCTCCTTGCCCCTAATCAGGATGACTCTGAGAGGTCTGATCCAGTCTCCAGAGCTCCCCTGTGGGATTGTGCTCACAGTTATATTCCCTGGATTTTGTTTGATACCACATCCTACTTGTTCTCCTTTCCCTTCCTGGCTTCACATCCCCACTCCCCTCTCAGTTTTCCTTGGGATCCTCTTCCTAATAAATTAATTTCACACAAATTCTCCTCTCCATGGTTTGCTTCTAGGGAACTTACAAAAGACACTGTGAAAACAACCTTTACATTACATTCTTTTTATGAAGATACCTGGTGCAGTTTCTGCTTTTCTGACTTGACTCTAACACAGAACACTACTTAGTCAAATGTAAAGGGTATGACCAAAGCTAAATTCAGAGGCAAATTTATAGCATTAATTATATTTAAAAAAAAATAAGACTGATATAAATGATTTAAGCTTTCAACTAAAAAGGCTAATAAAAAACAAACATAAAAATAGATGCAGACATGGATGCAAGAGAAAAAAAAATCAATAAAACCCCAAAGATGGCCTTTTAAAAAGATTAATAGAGAAATCTTTAAATAAAAGGCACAAAATTACTAACATTACCTGGAGAAATATAAAATCCCAATAAACTAATGATCATAGAAAAAAATTGAAAAGATATACCTAAAACTATCCCCCATAGTCTAGATAACTTTATGGGCAAGTTCTTACTAAACTTTCAAAGAAAAAAATAATTCTCATGTTGTATAAACTATTTTCAGAGTATAGGAGGAAAGGAAAATGCCCAACTTATTTGACAAAGCCAGCACAATACTAATTTTAGAGAAACATAGGAAAAGACAACTAAAGAATATACATAAAAATCTGAAATAAAATATTTGCAATTCACAAAATTATATACTTCCTTTCTCTTCTTTTATGATAATTGTATGAGATCATATAAAGTGTTAGAATAGGGCCTGGCATTCAAGAGCCACTATTTAAGTGCATGTCATCATTATTATTGCTACTCTTCTTCTATAATTAAAAAAAGCACCTGAATTTCTGCTTAGACCGGGTTTTTTTCTCTTAAACCATATTTAAGAAAACTGTTTAAAAACCCTAAGACAAAAAAAATAAAATAAAATAAAAACTCTAAGACTCTAGGCCAAGGCTTTGGGAGCTTATGCTTCTCACCTCCTCAATGAGCTGCAGACATTGTGTTAGGGTGCTGTTAATTTTATTGGACAGTTCAAGTTGTGCTTTCTTTTCTTCATCTTCTTTTTCCATACTCTTCCAGAATGAAATATTCATTTCCTCTATTACTTTTCTTTTTGGTTTAAGTTCCATAGGAGGCCGTTTATAGATTTTCCCCTTAGACTTCTGCCATTCTTCCAGTTGTTTCCTGTTATAAAATTAAAGGGGGTGGGGTGGGAAAATGCTTTAAGTTTCTTTTTGTATATAGTCACAGTTCCGAAGTATAGATATGCATGGATTGAGTACCGCTAAATACCTTCACCGATACACAAAATTAGGAAAATGGAATAAAAACAATTTACAAATGGGTAATGGCAGCACTGGTTGCCCCTACCCTTCAGAAGGCAGACTGCAGAGGGATTACTAGGATTACAGTAATCCCTGTGGTACAGTGGCTAGTTATCTTAGTCTTCAAATTCCTCGACTTCACGATTATTCTTCATTATTTTTTTCTAAAAATTTTCATTTCACCTGTATATTACCTCTGGTATTTGCTTTCCTAGGAGATCCTTCCATCTCTGAGATCTCAAACTCAGTACTCCATTTCTCTTACCATAAACTCTCTGCCATTCAAACAGACCCACCAAACCTGTATTCTGCCCTTATTAGGGTCTTGGGCAGAATGATCCACTTTACCCAGTTCCTTAGCCCTCTCCTGACCACATATGACCCCCTTTCTTCCTAAACAAGATCAGTAATTTCAAGAGTGTTAAGGAGCTAGTCTCTGATGGTGGCCAGGTTCTAATCCTCATTCTCCTCCACTGTTCACATCTTCCACTCCTGTTTCTAAGCAGTCAACAGACTACTGTTGGAGGAGGCATCAAGCCCCATGGATTCAAGCATGTGAATGTAGGGTCTTTAGCTTCTTTAAATTACTACATGTTTATAACTCACAGATATATATTTCAAGCCAGATTTTTCCCTGGAGCCTCAAACTTTGTAAAACCCACTCCTAGTTGGTATTTTTATTAAAAATTTTCTAAAAAAATATTTTATTGGGGCCATCCCTGGATGGCTCAGTGGTTTAGCACCTGCCTTCTGCCCAGGGCATGATCATGGAGTCCTGGGATTGAGTCCCGCATCGGGCTCCCTGCATGGAGCCTGCTTCTCCCTCTGCCTGTGTCTCTGCCTCTCTTTCTGTGTCTCTCATGAATAAATAAAATCCTTGAGAGAAAAAAAAAGATTTTATTTATTTATTTTAGAGAAATAGAGCAAGGACAAGCAGGGGGAGCAGCAGACAGAGGGAGAGGGAAAAGCAGGCTCCCTGCTGAGCAGAGAACCCCCCTCCCCCAACATGGAGCTCAACCCCAGGAACCTGGCACACTCAACTGACTGAGCCACTCAGGCACCCCCTTGTTGGTCTTTTTTCTTTGATGTCTGGCAGGCATTTCAAATTTAATACTGTCTAAAACAAAGGTCTTGATTTTCATCTCTAAACCTGTTCCCAAACAGCCTTTCCTACATTGGTGAATAGTACCCCAATCTACCCAGTTGCTAGGATCTAAAGCTAGGAGTTGTCTTTATGTAGTCCTTTCTTTTTCCACATCTGACAAACCACTGTAGAGGCAGTAGGCTTCTATCCCTCCTACCACCCTCCTAGTCCATATCACTATCACCTTCTGCCTGAAATGCCATAGCAGCCTCTTTCCTAAACCATGTCCTTGCTTCCACTTTCATCCTTATCAAATTCATCATGTGCACAGTAGCCAGAGTGGTTTTTAAAGTGTAAAGTGGACCATGCCACTACCAGAAACTTCCCATGGCTCTTGGAATAAAATTAAACATATTTTCCATGGTGGAAAGGCAGTATAATTTGTGTCCTGCCTGCCTCTCCAACCTCATGTCATACCACTTTCCCTCTCCCTCCCCTCCAGGAGCTCTGGTATCCCTTCAGTTACTTGAGCCACGCTCATTCCTGTTCAGGGTCTTGAATTATCGTCTTCATCCAGTCTTCTGCCCAATGACACCTCTTTAAGAGGTAATTATCGGTAATTATTTTATTTCATCAATGTGTTCATTTTTTGTCTTCTCCACTAGAATGCAAATTCTGTGAAGGCAAACACCATGGATATACCAGTGCCTAGCTCAGTGCCTAGAACACACAAGTGTTCAGTAATCTACAGCAAAATTCACTTTTTTTCAAGTATATAGTTCTGTGAGTTTTGACAAATGCACAAAGCTATCTAACTATAACTACATTCAATATATACCTTCAAAAATTCCCTCATGCTTCTTGGTAGTCACTTCTGTTTCCCTTCCCAGCTCTCGGTGATCACCGATCTATTCTGACCTTATGGTTTTGCTTTTTTCCAGAATATCAGTAATGAATTAAAACCTCTTTGCTTCTCTCCTTGACTCCAGAGCACAATCCATAGCGCTTATTTCAGGCCCAACTGCCCTGCTCCCTTCACCTTCATGTTGATCACCTGCTTATAATGACAGTTGCTGAGATTCTGGTATATGTTTCCTCTATGGTCCTGGCATTCTTCCTATCTTAGCCTTCCTTCCAATGATAAATGAAGAAGAAATTTACCTTTTTCTAAAGCCAACTTATTCCCAGAACCTCAATGCTATGATTTTGTTATTCTAGTACTTTCCATATAGACACCAGAAAAAACTCCACTAAGGCGGACTGTGTGCTCACCCCTGTATCTCTCAGTGTCCAGTACATTATAGGTGCTGAAGGGACATTTGAGCAATGAGTCAGTGGTCTATCCCTCTTCACAGATTCCTCTTATGTAATCAAACATGGTCAGCACTCCACACACTCTCTTAAAGACCCATCATCCCTTATCTGGTCTAGACTATGAGCTCCAGGGGAGAGACCTTGACTTCCTCATTCACCAGCTTGAGGTCTTGTACTCCGTTTCCTCTTTGCTCAGAAGGCTCATCCTTCTTTTTGTCACTATCTTTTCCTAGACCAGATGTCACTGTTGAAAGTATTTCCCTGACCCATCTATCTCAAGAAGTCAACTCAGCCTCATTCTCTCAATCACTTCACCCTAAATTAAACTGTTTATTTTCTGTCTCTTCAGGAGGGCAGAGAGCTTGTTGGTGGTGTGCAGGGCCGTATTCAGGGAATAAATCCTGCCCTCACTTCATCCTGCTATATACCTTTTGGCTACCATCTCATTTTCCACGTTCATTTCACCTTTGTCGGGAATCTCCTTATTTTCTACTCCAACCAAGTATACACAGGTGCTTCTTCTGGGAGGTTCACTGCATTATGAGACTATATCAGGTCCTGTGCAGGCAGACAGTGTGAAATCCCTTGGCTTGGTTTCCAGCTACATGGGTGTTAATGTTAACTCCCAGTACCCTGAGATCCTGATTTCTACCATTTGAACTCTGGATGTGAACTCATTGCTCCCTCTTTGTCCTGGCTTACGTTCCAAACGGCCTGCTCACACTCATGGAAGTTTCCTGTTCCTTCTTCCCTGATAGCTTTTCTGAATTTAACCACTGGTCTGCTTAACAAGGACTACCAGCTCCCCACGTGCTAGCTATGTAAATTCAGTGTTCTAGCTCCTCCCATTTGGCCTCTTGCACTGCTCTTCAGTCCCTGCAGGGTGTTTCTTGAATGAGTAGTCTACATCTTCAACCCCTATTCCTTTCTCAACCATTGTTTCAATTTCTTTTTAAAAATAAATTATTTCTCGCTTCGGCAGCACATATACTAAAAAAATAAATTATTTCAAGCATACAGAAAATTACAGAAAATAATTTCTAACACATGTATGTACTACCCAGCTCTATCAAGTCTTAATATTTGTTATATTTGCTTCCAATCTTCTCTTTTTCAGGGTTGTAGCTAAAAATTACTCAGAATCCATTATTTACAGAAGCCTATCTCCTGATTGAGTATTCCTGATGCTCAGTTTGCCTAATCTTAAATTGCAAAACTATGGAATTAGACAAAGTACCTTCGATCCTCTGCTGTGATCTTCTTAATATTTGGATTGGTCTGGGTCCCATTTGGGACTCTTCCTCCATTTATAGTTTTGTTACCAGCTTGAGTTTTGGGAGCTGTCTTATTAAGAAAGTGGTTCTGGGGAAGAGTCTTTTTCAACTTGGAGTCCAAAGTCTGTGCTTTTTGTTCATAGCTGTTGCGGCATTTATTACCACTGGTTCCATTTGCTGTTATGACAGGGGTGCTTGGAATGACTGAATTAAAACTGCCAACTGCCAAATTAGGCCTTTGGCTTGTGCGTTTTGATTTTTGTGGTGCACATGACGTCTGAGTTTTGAAACAAAGTTGAGTGGATTTCTGATCTTGCTTAATGTTTGGATGTCTGTTGTTAAAGCCTTCCCGAAGCACACTGGGGCATGTCCAGGGTTTGGTTTGTTTTACTTTCTGTTCAGTAACAGTGTGTGACTGTAACTTACTTTCATTTGGTCTTTCAGAGTTATCTCTATTAACCTTTATATCCTTTATGTCCTTGACCAGTGGTTTTTTTGATGCCTGAGTCCTACCAAGGGTCTGAACATTGTGAGATGGAACTGTCTTTGGGAGTTTTTCTCCTGGTCTTGCAAGATTTGTTCCTCTTGAGAGTTGCTGTGACTTTACTGGTGGTATCCTAATTTGTGTTTTTCCAACAAACTGTTTATTAACTCTGTCTTTCAGAACAGCACTATTCCCTGAACCTTTGCCCAAGGCTTGTTTAGGAGCCAAACTGCTCTTGACTTGATTATAAGAGTTAGTCTTTGGCTTACCTATTGCCCATAATTCAGGATTTGGCTTCGTTTCAGAGTCTGGTAAAGTTTGGGGCAAGTTCTCTTTGTTCATCTCTTTTAGAAAGCTATCCAAGGGTTCATTTTCAACATGATTACTGTTCACAGAGTCTGCATATTTAGTATTTCCTTGATCTGCTACTTGCTGCTTTGCAGTTTTCAATTCTTGCATATTAAGTGATCCCATGGTTTTTCTAGATAATTCTTCAGTAGTGGATGATACAGCTTTATGCTGTTGGCCTTTGCTGGAAGGCTTACAGTTTGAGTTAGAAGAAACACATCCTGAAGTCAGCCTTCTACCCAGAAGTTTTGGTGGCTCCAACTTTGGCTTCTGGGATCCCATAAGATTGGCAGGTCTGGGCTGGAGCTTAATGCTGATGGGTCTTGTAGCTTTGATAGGCAAAGCAACATGATTGGTAACATCCTTTTTGGGTATTATATTCTAAAAAGACAAAGAGAAACATCAAAAAAGTAAATTCATCACAATCGCTCACTATTTTTATTTTATTTATTTTATTTTTTATTTATTTTATTTTTTTTATTTTTTAGGGCTCACTATTTTTAAAATAAAAAATTACTAAAAAATAAAAAAAAATATTTTATTTAGAATTTAAGAAAGCTGAATCTGAGAAAACAAATGCTCATTGATGACTTAAAATTTATTTATTTAATTTAGAGAGAGAGCATGAGTGGGTGGGGGCAGGGGCAGAGGGAGAGAATTTCAAGCAGACTCCCCACTGAGCGCAGAGTGTAGAGCCAGAAGAAGGCTTGATCTCCTGACCATGAGATCATGACCTGAGCTGAAACTAAAAGTCAGATGCTCAAATGACTGAGCCACTCAGGTGCCCCTAGATGATCTTGAAAACTTGAACTGTAATCAGAATATACCAGAATATTTAAGCTTGATAGAATTAAGCAGAGATACAGTGAACATCCAAAAATTGCTGTTTAAAAAACAAATTTGCCTCAGTTGAACAAGTACTTGCTGAATGCTCCATTATGTTCCAGATCAAGTGTCCTTCTAGGGAGGGACTCTGGGAAGATAGATACATAATAAACTTCTGTTGAGGTATCTCCCAAGTGCCTCCTAGTAGTACTGTGTATTGCTCCACTAATTTTTTCTTCTTCCTTTCTTTTTTAAACAACACTGCTTTTGTAAAGGTCAGTGTCACACAAGAACCTTTGTCTTGTCTCTGGAGATCAGTGCAAGGATAGGTGGTAGATGCTGGGAGGCCTAAGATACTTTAGAACAGTTTTCAATAAAATCTAACATCTTAGTAGAAAGTTAGTCATAAATTTAAAGCCATGACAGGGTTTTAAGGTTAGATTCTACATTATTATCAAGTAAATATTTTAGTCATGTGATTTTATCTTGGAAAAGAAAGGTAGGACTAGGTCATAGAGAACTTAGAAAACTAGGGATAGGAATTTATAATTGATATGGGAAATAATTAGAGCAAGCCACTGTGGATTCTGGAGCATTTGCACTGAGAACAAGTATTTACTTATTTATTATTATTATTATTATTACTTTTTAAAGATTTATTTATTTATTTATTCATGAGAGACACAGAGAGAAACAGAGAGGCAGAGACACAGGCAGAGGGAGAAGCAGGTTCCATGCAGGGAGCCTGACGTGGGACTCGATCCCGGGTCCCCAGGATCATGCCCCGGGCTGAAGGCAGACGCTAAACCACTGAGCCACCCAGGGATCCCTATTTATTATTATTTTTAAAAGATTTTATTTATTTATTCATGAGAGACACACAGAGAGAGGCAGAGATACAGGCAGAGGGAGAAGTAGACTCCCTTTGAGGAGCCTGATGTGGGACTCAATCCCAGGACCCTGGGATCATGACCTGAGCCAAAGGCAGATGCTCAACCACTGAGCCACCCAGGTGTCCCTGAGAGCAAGTATTTAGAAAGGAGAATTTGGCAGAGATTTATAGATTATATGTGTCCAGGGGAAGATATGGGAGTACTAGAGTTACCACTCTTTACTTTTGATTTGGTAATATTCTTGAGAATTACTATGTAAACTTTGTGAACATATAAAGAAAGTCTATAATCAGAACTATTTGACATTAAGGGCAGAGATGTTCACTCTAGAATGGTAAATGTACAGCAATGTTGCTGGGGGTGGATAGGGCAGGGTTGGAAGTGGGAGGCAAGGAGATGGATGGTTACATGGTTACTATGGTTAAAGCTGGGTTACTCCTTGAGTCCTAACGTTTACATCCACCTCTGATCATTCCATTATTGCTTAGTGAAGAGGCAGGGATGATGGTATCAAAGTTTCCAAACACGTGCTATTCATTAGTTGTTCTTTTTCTTTAAATTGAGATATAATTTGCATCCCATAGAATTCATCATTAAAATGTCTAAGTCAGTGAGTTTTAGTATATTCACAAGGTTGTATAACCATCACCACCCTCTAGTTTCAGAATATTTTCATCACCCCAGAAAGAAATCCCATACCTGATAGAAGCCACTCATTTCCTTCTCCCCACAAACAGTGGCAACCACTAATCTACTTTCTGCCTCTACAGATTTGGCTGTTCTAGACATTTCATATGAATGGAATCATATAATATGGGCCTTTTGTGTCTGGCTTCTTTCATGTAGCAGAATGTTCTTGAGGCTCATTCATATTGCAGCATGTGTCAATCTTCACCACAATTTTTCAATAATAAACTTTATTTTTTTAGAGCAGTTTTAGGTTCAAAGCAGTTTGAGTGACAAGTACAAATTCTCGTAAACTCCTTGTCTGCATACATGCATTTCATTACTTTTTATGGCTGAATAAATATTCCATTTCATGGATATACCATATTTTGGTTATCTACTCATTGACTGATGGGCATTTGAATTGTTTCCACTTTTTGTCTATTATGAATTATGTTGCTATGAACATTTGTTGTAAGCTTTTATGGAAGCAGATTTTTTTCAGTTCTCTTGGATATATACCTAGGAGTGGAATTGCTGGGTCATATGGTAATTCTGCTTAACTTCGAGGAACTGCTAGACTGTTTTCCAAAGTGGCTGTAGCATTTTACATTCCCACCAACATTGTATAAGGCTCTAATTTCTCCACATCTTCCCCAATCCTTGTTATCTGTCTTTTTTTTATTATAACCATCCTAGTGGGTATGAAGTTTCATTGTGGTTTTTATTTGCATTTCCTTGATGGGTAATGATATGGAGCATCTTTTCATGCCCTTATTGGCCACCTGTATATCTTTGGAGAAATGTTTATTCAGATCTTTTGTCCATTTAAAAATTATTATTATTATTATTATTATTATATTACTATTTTTCTTTGTCTATTTTAAAGTTGGGTTATTTGTCTTTTAATTGTTGAGCTACAAGAGTTCTTTATATATCCTGGGTAGTATAGGTTCTTATCATATATAAGACTTGCAGGTATTTTTCTCTTTTGTTCAGTTTTTATTCCTTTGAGATCAGCCTGACCTTGCTAATTTATTTAAGTGGTAGAAACGGTCCTGTCCTTCAGTTTTAAGTACTAAATGCTTACAAGAAACACTATGCTTACAAAAGTCATCTGGCTAACAAAATAGCCTGCAATCAATATGCAAATACAGACCATTAAGGCTGGAATTTTATTTTATTATCATCATTATTATTTTTTTTTAAGATTTTGCTTTTAAGTAATCTCTATACTCAACATGGGGCTCAAACCTACAAATCAAGATCAAGAGTTGCATGCTCTACTGACTGAGCCAGCTGGGTGCTCCTTGGGTTGGAATTGAGCCCCTCCATTTAAGAAGGAAAGGTCAGGCATAGGCAGGGCTGGAGCTAGAACTTCAGTCTCCAGCTCCTCATCTCTGATAACTCACCTCAGAATTGATGGATCAAAATGATTAAAAAAAAAAAAAATCCAAGAATGTACAAGAAAGAACAACAATTGATTCAAACTGAATTGGGTCACTTTATTTTGGACATATGAAGCCAGAGGAGAGAGAAAATGCACAAAGGATATGACTAGGATTTAAATCAAGACAGGTTTTCTGGATGTATACTAGGCACTGTGCCAGACTCTAAGGGCATGCAAAGATGAGAAGAGAGGACACATGCCGCTGAGGAGCACTAATAGAAAAGATATATGCACAAAAAATTATGTTATGATGAAATGAGGGCTCTGGTAGGGCTGGGAGAGATTGCAGAACTCATCTTTTTAAAAAAAATTTAAATTCAATTAGCCAACATATAGTACATCATTAATTTCAGATGTGGTGTTCAAAAATTCATCAGCTGCGTATAACACTCAGTGCTCATCACATCATGTGCCCTCCTTAATGCTCATCATTCATTTACCTCATCCCCCTAGCAGAGTTTATCTTACCAGTGTTTTTCAAGCATTTTTGTTCATATAAGCCCAAAATAATTCTGACAAATTCTGTACCTTTTCATACTTATTAAAGTTAACATCTAAAGTTTTTCATTGCTATTTCAAATAGTTACAAAAAGATGTCATTTCAGGCACGCTGTAAATACTGGCATTTTAATATAAAATGATATTTGACACTCAGTATAATCCATTTATAAAACTATACAAACATACTCTTATTTAAAAACTGAAAACATAACACATTTCCCTTTTTCCCTTGGTCTATTTTTGTTCCAGTTCACCACAATATTTTTATCCTAGATTTTTGTGCTTAGAAGCTTATAGTTCATTATCCTATCATACTTCTCAACAAAAATATAAGTTTATAAATTTATCTCAATTTGTATTTGTCATAACTATAAATAGTTCATCAAAGAAGATAAATGTTACCAATTTTGATCACAAATTATCAAACATAAGTGTAAAATATTTTTTTATAAAGAAATAGAAATGTATCTTTTAATGAGTTAATTGGAGCACCCCATCCCCTAGTTTGTTTTCATTGGGAGACATTTGTTGCTGCAATGAGACAGAGATCTACATCAATTTTATTCCTTTTTCTTTTTAAATAAAACCAGAGAAAACATTTTCACGTTAATAAGTAGATGGGTTAGAATCCAGAATACATAAGGAACTCACACAACTCAACAGCAAAAAACAAATAATCCAGTTGAAAAGGAGGACATGAGCAGACATTTCTTCAAATAAGACATACAAATGGCCAACAGACACTTGAAAACATCATTTGTCATCAGAGAAATTCAAATCAAAACCACAATGATATCATCTCATACCTGTCAGAATGGCTAAAATAAAAAACACAAGAAATGACAGGTGTTGGTGAGGATGTGGAGAAAGGGGAACCTTTGGGTACCATTGGTGGGAACGCAAACTGGTGCAGCCACTGTGGGAAACAGTATGGAGGTTCCTCAAAGAGTTAAAAATAGAACTACCTTACCAGCCAGCAACTGCACTTCTAGGTATTTACCCAAGGAATATAAAAATACTAATTCAAAAGGATACATGCACCCCTGTTTATTGCATCTATGTGCAATAGCCAAATTATGGAAGCAGTCTAGATATCCATCAGTAGATGAATGGATAAAGAAGATGTGGTGTGTATGTGTGTGTGTGTGTGTGTACGTGTGTGTATAATGGAATATTATTCAGTCATAAAAAAGAGATCTTGCCATTTGCAACAACATGAACAGATCTAGAGAGTATAATGCTAAGTGAAATAAATCAGAGGAAAACAAATACTATAAGATTTCACTCATTTGTGGAATTTAAGAAACAAAACAAAGAAAAAAAGAGACAAATCATAAAACAGACTCTTAACTATAGAGGACAAAAAGCTGGTTACTGAAGGGGAGGTGTGAAGGTGGAATGGGTGAAACAGATGAAGGAGATTAAGAGTAACTAGTTTGATGAGCACGGAGTAATATATAGAATGACTGAATTACTTTATTGTACCCTTGAAACTAATTTAACACTATATGATAACTATACTGGAACTAAAATAAAAAAAAGTACATGGGAATAGATGTTTTGTTGCAGCAGTAATAGTCAATTCTCTGAACTCATTTAGAGACAAATGCTAAAAATTACATAGTGATCTCTCATCAAAAAATTATTTTTCATGTTTTACTAGATGACAATGCTGAATGCAAAGAACTAGAAGGCACCTGAACTGCAAAAGGTTTTCTCAATATCAACACCATTATTTCATTATTGTCCCTTGATTTTGTACCCTGGAGGTATTCCCATCCCAGGGCAAAGCATCATATTAAGATTAGGGATAAGGAGGGTGAGTGGTTTATCTAAAAGAGCAGAGAAAGAAAGAATTGAAAAATAGTAGAAGGATGACATTGCCAAGGGATGTGGGAAAGGATTAACTGTATGTGAGGCACATTCTACAACAAATCAGTTTTAAGCAATGGAAGTTGAAAATCTAGAAATTGATTCTACTAAAATGTTTACCCATTGGAGATATTTATGCACCTCCAGAGGATCATACAGTCCAGTGTGTAGACATTTCTAAATGTATTTCAATATGCACTAACTCAATCCCTTTGAACAGCTCTATGAGATACCACCTATTATTTCCATTTTACAGATAAAGTTAAATAACTTGCCCAAAGTCATTTAACTAGAAAATGAAGGAGTTAGGATTTGGACCTAGGTATTTTTTAACAATTATGCTTTACAGTTTCTCAATAAATTTAAGAGCATGGCCCCAAGGAATCCTTTCAAATCTTGGTTCAATATGTTAAACTGCCAGATAGGAACAGAAGATGAAAAACATTATGTGTTCCTTTAAGTAGTAATACTGTGGTAATAATATGCCAGAAAAGCTTTGTTCAAGTCCTGGCTCTAACCCTTAATGGCTGTGCAATTTTGGCAAAGTACTCAATCTCCTTTAGCCCCAGTCTTCTCATCTGTAAAATGGGAATAACAATAATGATATTTATCTTCTAGGAAGGGTGTCATAACATTCTGGTTTTCAAAAGATAGTTTTTATTTATGGCTATTGGCCCAACATAACAGTTTCCCCCTTTAATCTCAAAAGTATCTGGGCATTAAATCGTAAAGCCACCCTTCTTACAGGGTTGTTTTGAATATTAATGGAGATACTGTGTGTAAAGTGTCTTGTCCAGTATCTGGATGATAATTACTCAAATGTTAGCTATTACAATTAGGTATGAAAATGTTTTATAAGTTTTTTATAAATTCTGTCATATAAATGATGACTATTATTTGCCTAGTCCTTTTAGTTTCTCCTATTCCATAATTGCCTTCCCCACTTAATTTTTATCTTCACAATTGGGTAAAAAAGATAGGTAGGCATCACCTCACGTAAGAGATGATTTACTGAAAATCAGTATTGTCAGCTTCTAGAGAAGCCTCTGGGAACTCTGAATGTGGACAGTTTTTTTCCCAGCAGATTTTTTCCTCTAAGACTTGCATGCTACACTAATTCAATCTGCATAAAGTAGAAGTTTAACCTAGTGATTCTCAACTGTTCACATCATGAAGTACCAATTTTGCCTTATATACATTTTCTATCCTTCACAGTGTCAATTATGTTATATGTAGCCTTTCAGAAGGCTAATTTTTCCCATTTAAACCTTGAAAATGTGAGGATCCTTTACCACTCTATCCATAATCTAGCTGAATTGAACTGTTGAGGAAGCTATCTTGTTAAGCAGCTTGGAAGATCTAATATAGGTCTTCCCTTTTAATGGCTACCGAGCCATTTAACTTCATGGCAGTACCAAAGTGGTTAAGACCATAGGCTCTCACTCTAACATGTAAGAACTATGTGACCTTGGGAAATTACTTAATGTTTCTGTGAGTTAGGTCCCTCATCTGTAATATGGGGCTACTAAGTACTTACCTTATAACGTTATAAGGACTCAATGAGTTAATGTTAAGTCAGAAAAGTGCTACACATAGCATGTACTCAATTAGTGTTAGTTATTAAGAGGACCAATGTACACCTGAGGATTATTTTGGTTAATAAAGCTGAACTATAACATGCTATACTTTTCAAAAAGTGATTCTATTTCTTACTAAACCAAATGTTTTTTATTTATGAGAAATATCTTTGCATAACATAGTCTTTAGGTTGCAAACATCTTTATTATTTTTACCATTAATCATCCAAAATGATGATTATTAGTTTTAAAGATTTTAGAGATTTTATTTAGAGAGAGAATGCATGTGGTGAGTGGGGGAAGGGCAGAGGGAGAGGGAGAGGCACAATCTCAAGCAGATGCTGCTGAGCACAGAGCCTGATGTGGAGCTGGATCCCAGGACCCCGAGATCATGACCTGAGCCGAAATCATGAGTCGGTCGCTCAACTGATTGAGTCACCCAGGTGTCCCCAAAATGATGATGATTTTTTTTAAAGATTTATTTTATTTACTTATTTTAGAGAGAGAGAGAGAGAGAGAGAGAAGGGGGAGGGCTGGACTGCAGGTACATCTTAAGCAGACTCTACACTAGGGGAGAGCCCGATGTGGGGCTTGATCTCACAACTCTGAGATTATGACCTGAACCAAAATCAAGAGTCAGGCACCCAGGCACCCACAAAATAATACTTTTTTAAAAAGACTTATTTCTACTTACAGATTTAGAAGGTGGAGGATTCAGACGATTACTCTTGGCTTTTAGATAAGGCCTATAAAAGATAAAATAAGATTAATTCTTAGTACAGAATGATCAGTAAGGTTTGGGAAGTATAGTGATTAAAATTTATTATAATTAGAATTATAAATAACTGGAATTTCTGTATATAGTAAAATAATTCAAAATTATATGCAATAAAGTCTTCTTATTATCCCTTTCTTAGGCCTGCTATTCTACTCCTCAGTGACCACACCACTCTCTCCCATTTTTTTGTGATTCTTTCAGAGATGTCCTATGCATAAATACAGTACTCTAACAAGGTTAATGAAATATATGTGTTTTCTTCATATTTACATAGTGTTGTTCATTCAAACATCATTCCTTGAACACGGCAATGTGTCAGGCTCCTCTAGAGATACAATGTCAAGTAAGGTAACAGCTCCTTTGAAAAATTTCCTTGTTTTAAGTATCTTTCACCCTGAATATTCATTATTTACCCCTGAATATTAAAAAAATAAAAACCAGAGGCATATATAAAATCTAGCCAGTGAGACAGAAAATGCAAAAAAGGTTAGGAAAGTAGAGGAGTATTTAGAAGGATTCAATATGCATGAATCAAAAATAATTGCTAGCCTAATAGGGACTTTGATCATGACTTGCTGTTGGTTTCCTGTATCTTGAATATAAATCCTGGAGGGGAAGGGACCTCTCTGTCTTTTTAAGTACCATATCTTCAGAACCAAGAGTGATTGATATAGCAGAGGTATTAAATAAGGATTTGTTGGATAAATGAATTAGATTTATTTAATCAAGGAACTAGAGTTGAGTGAAATCCCAGAGTAAAAGGAAACTAAAATACAAGGCCAAAACTAACTTTGTAAAAATTCACTTCCAAATAAAAATTTAGCAACATCTGGGGAGAAAAATACATCAAGACTAAAACAAGAGGGACTAATAACACCACTACAATGGCAAGCTGTTGACAAAAGATAAAAGTGAATTAGTCATAATCTGTCCATCTCAAGAGTAAGTGCTAAGAGAATGACCAAAGAGCACTGTCAGGCTGGAGGATGATGGTGTGCAGCTAGGGAAGACTGACTAGAACTGGCTCTCCTGCCTTACTAAGGACAAACAGAACCAGCATCATTCAACTCCTTAACTCTTTCTAGCCTTCACAAGAATCACTTTCCCAGGAAAGAAAAAGCAGGGTCAGGAAAAGTTTCCAGTAGGCAATGCTGTGGACCTTCTCCCCCTTCCTACAGAAACTGTCACAATAATAGTGCTTGGGCTGCCCAGGGGTTTCTGTCATGTCTGGACTAATACACCCTTTTTTGAGGGATCATAGGATGTCAGTGCAGGCTGAGTACACTGCAAACAATAGGGCTATGTTTTGAAAGGCTTTAAATTGCTAGTTGCAACTAGGGCAACCAAACTTGCATAACTGTGTGAGACAAACTCACTTGGTGGTTTGGCACTTCAGTTTTCCTTTGGCTGCTAGGTACTCCTGGAGCTTTCTCTGTCGCTCTTCTGCAAGATAGGCAAGCAAACAAACAGCAGGACTTTAGATGGAGATTTTTAACCAGTTCATCTATATTCTAAAAGATGGCACTTATTGGTAATGATTTTGGCGTTGGACCATATAAGTCCCTAGATCCACAAATTTGCCTCTAAGTTAATGTCTATATCAACAGTATCGTTTGTGTGCCATGTCCTATACTAAGTTCTTCATATTTACATTATTTTTCTTTAATCCTCATCACAAGGTTTTTTACAGTCTGAAATCTAAAGAGGGTAAATGAGATGCCTAGCTGATATGTAGCAAAGCTGGGATCTGAAACCATGTTTGTCCAACCCCAGAGCCCTTGCTTACAGCCATTCTCAGCTACAACATATGCATTGCATGAAGAAATCTGTTACTGGCTCACCTGAGTTGGTGAACCAGTCTTGATCTTTTTTAAATACTTTTTTTTTTTTATTTTGAACTTGTTTTTAAGTAGGCTCCATGCCCAGTATGGATCCCAACATGAGGTTTGAACTCACAACTCTGAGATTAAGATCTGAGCTGAAATCAAGAGTCCAGTGCCTAACTGATGGAGCCACCCAGGTGCCCCGGCCTGGTCTTAGTAGTTATATATTTTTTTGACAGGGATGATGGTTTTTGCCACAAACCCTTACAGGGTTTCCTTTGGGCCTACAGACAAAATAGGCCAGGTTAGGTGGTTCATGGCAAACATCTATTACATGGTAACTTTCTAAGCAAGGCATTTGTGAGGGGATGAAAATGCAGTATTTCTGTCTTCAGAAAGTTTCAATTTACTAGGGGAGATAAAATAAACACAACAATAATTACATATAAGGCAAAACCTGGGTACCATAAGAAAGGGTCAAAGAAAATTACAGTAGTTCGGAGGCAGGAACTGAGAGAGAAGAATAGGTGGTTGGAAAAGTCTAAAATGAAGAATAGGTGGTTGGAAAAGTCTAAAGTCAATAATGGACACACACACAAAAAAGATAATAGAGGTGCAAAACTATTCTTAATTTCACCTAAACTGAGGTGCTGTGTGTTTTAATATCTGGCTCTGATGCATTCCTAGGAGACAGCTTTGAGGATTATGCATTTTACCCTTTGCCAGGCAGTATAGACAGGTGCTAGACACCCAGCTGGAATCCCAACGCTGTGGTTTCTAGCAAGTTAGCAAGCCTCGCTCCTGCTAAACCTATAAAATGGAGACAGAAATTTCCATCTTGGGGTGCCTGGGTGGCTCAGTTGGTTAAATATCTGCCTTCAGCTCAGGTCATGATCTCAGAGTCCTGGGATCAGCCAGGTGTTGGGCTCCCTGCTCAGGAGGGAGCCTGCTTCTCCCTGTCCCTCTGCCTGCTGCTCCCCCTGCTTGTGCTCTCCCTGTCTATCTCCATGTCTCTGTCAAATAAATAAAATCTTAAAAAAAAAAAAAAAGAAACGCCCGTCTCTAAGTGCTGTTATGTAAAAGGCCTAGAACAATGCCCAGGTCCTAGCAGACAGTCAACAGGTATTATGAGTTACTGAAACTATCAAAACACTGAGTGCATTTGGGAGGTGGTTGGCATCTGAATTGTATTTTGAAAGGCAAGCTAAAGGCTCCCTGTACATTTAGCTGGTCAGGGAACCCAGGACCCTCAGTTCTTGGTGCAGATTTAACCATCAACTTCCAGTGCCCCCAGTTAGGGTCAGACCCCGCCTCTAAGCAGCTGTCAAAGTTCAGGCCGCAGCACAAATGACCGCACCCAGGCTCTGCCTGTAGCCAAATCTGGGTGGCAAGAGCGCCTGGCTTTCTTCTGGATGTGCAACCGGAGCAAGGGAGGGTATCAGGTTTTCCACCTAAACGAGGTGACAACGACACCTCTTTGCAGAGTGGCTGCAGGAATTACGGGGAGGATGCCTGTGAGGCATCTGACCCCGCATCTACTCTCCTCTACCAGGGCCGGCGTCTGGGCTCGCGTCAGCGTCCCCTGGACTGGAAAACGCCCAGGGGGAGACTGAGGCAGGCACGCGAGCGGACGGCCACCTCCCGCAGAAAGAACTGACTGGGTGGCCTCCCTTCTTCCCCGCCCTTGCTGGAGCGCCTGCAAGACGCAGGGACTCCTGGTGATACTCACGGGCGGCTGCGGATGGCCCCGGTGGCACCATGACGGCTCCGCGACAGTTTTTTTTTTTTCAAAGCCCGCGCCTGAAGCTACTGCTGGGGCATAACGCGTCTGCTCGCTCTGATTGGCTCCTGTGGGTTTGAAACCCGCCAGTAGGAAGCAGGGGAGGGCGGGACAAGAGGGAATGGGCGTCTTGCGATTGGCTCTGTCTTCGGAGCTCTCCCCGGGGCCCTTTGATTGGAAGACTGTGCATCTCCCAGGCTTTAAAGGCGGCTGCAGGGCTGCAGGCCGTGTCCGCCCCGAATCCGGCTGGTGCCTTCTCGGGCGCGGTGGGCAGCGGGTTGTGGAGTGGTTCCTGGAACCTGCTCGGCCGCATAGGCAGGGCCGCCTTACACCTCAGCCCCCAAGGTTCACAGGAGCTCTGAAAAAACAAGGTAAACCCCAAATCTGATGAATTCGGGGGCGCCTCCCCAGTATATTAGCTTTACATGTGAAGGTTCTCATGAATCTAAAAGCTCTAAGTTCTTAGTACTGCAGGGGGGCTGCTCTTATTGTTTCTAACTGGTTAAAATATACGTAACAGAAGTTACCATTTTAACCAGTTTTAAGCGTACAGTCCAGTGGCACGAAGTACATTTAGAATGTCAGAAAGGAAATAAAATTGTCTCTCTTTTCAGATGATATGATAATATATATAGAAAACTCTAAAGACTCAACCAAAAAAACTATTAGAAACAGTAGATGAATTCAGTAAATTTGCAGCATAAAAAAAATCAATATATAGGAATGCCTGGGTGGCTCAGGGATTTAGCGCCGCCTTCAGCCCAGGGCGTGATCCTGGAGACCCCGGGGATCGAGTCCCACGTCAGGCTCCCTGCATGGAGCCCGCTTCTCCTTCTGCCTGTGTCTCCGCCTCTCCCTCTCTCTCATGAATAAATAAATAAAATCTTTTAAATAAATCTTTATCTATATATCTATATCTATATATATCAGTTGCATTTCTATACACTAAAAATGAACTATCATTAAGATAAATTAAGAAAACAATTCCATTTACAATAGTATCAGAGTGTATAACCTCAGACCTGTTAGTGTGGTTGTCATCAAAAAGACAAGAGAAAACAAATATTGGCAAGGATATGGAGGAAAGGGAATCCTTGTACAGTGTTGATGGGAATGTAAATTGCTGCGGCCTCTATAGAAAACATTATGGAGGTTCCTCAAAAAACTAAAAATAAAACTACCAAATAATCCAGGACTTTCACCTCTAGACATATATCCAAAGGAAATGAAAACAAGATATCAAAGAGATAATCTGCATTTCTACATTTATTGTAGCATTATTTACTATAGCCAGGATATGGAAACAATCTAAGTGTCCATCAAAGGATAATGTAAGTATTTTAAATAAAAATAGGATCACACTGTAAAAATGTTTATGACCTATTCTTTATGGTCTCCAAAATACTATAAACAAAAATATGCACACCAAATTACAGATGTCACAAAGCTAAAATGGAAGAGCCAATATATATAAAATAGAAATTGGGAGTCTGGGGACACCTGTGTGGCTCAGTGGTTGAGCATCTGTCTTCAGCTCAGGGCGTAATCCTGGAGTCCTGGGATCGAGTCCCACATTGGGCTTCCTGCATGGAGCCTGCTTCTCCCTTTGCCTATGTCTGCCTCTCTCTCTCTCTCTCTATGTCTTTCATGAATGAATAAATAAAATCTTATTATTAAAAAAAAAAAAAAAGAAACTGGAGTCTGGAATGATCTAGAAAGAACTGGGGCCAAATTAACAAGAATAAATTTACAGAGATACATTTAAAATTTTGAAATTAGATTCAGAACCCATAGGTGTTAATTGCCTACAAACACTGAATCACTTGCTTTCGAAGAGCTAATGTTACTTCTTAGTGAAACCTAGATGGCATCTAAAATAGGAAGGACAAGATGCCACGTCTAGTCTGTGCTGGTCTGACTATATCTTGAGTACTATACTCAGTTTTTGGCAAAAATTTTATGAAAGGTATTGATAAACCAACACTGGTCAAGATGCAGGGGGCAATTTTGACAAAGGTATATAGTCATAAAACCCAATCAAGGAATAAGTATAGATATACAAGCATATTTTACATCTACCACAATAATTATTGCTATCCCACCTATTCCCATCACTCAAGAAAGTTCAAATTTAAGTATTTTTAAGTGTCATAAGGATTACAGTGGGAAGTGGGTTGGGGAAATATTTTTTGGCTTTTTGTTTTTGTAGCTTAGACTTAAAAAGGTGGAATTTTGGCTTTCTCTCATCAATTTGGAAACTGATATATAAGACTGTAATAAAAGAAACAGACCCCAACAAGTTCAGTGCTGAGACTGTTGAATTTCATTGTGGTGACCTTCTTACCAATTAGACAGTGGGAGAATTTGGACTAGAAAATATATAGAATCACATTTTTAGGCTATTTCTAGAACAATTTAATATTTCACTATTAAAAACTGAGCCGGCTATTATACTTTTAAGGTTTTCTTGAATTGGTATTGCTTGCTCAGTGCTCTGTACTTCTCAATTTCTTAAAGTATCAAGATACTAGTTTTACTGTAGCCAGACTTGGGTATGGAGACTGAGGGAAAGTTATGGCAGCTAGAAGGAGCCAGGTGAAACAAACAGATCAGACTTTTTCCCTTTTTTGTTTGTTTGTTTCTCCCTGTGGTGCCCTATATCAGTTAGGCTGAGTTTGGTTGTAAGTAATAGGAAACCAGATGATAATGGCTTAAAACCACAATAATGTTTCCTGTTTTTTTGTTTTGTTTTGTTTTGTTTTGTTTTATGTCTGGCAGTGAGTAGGTAGTTAGTGCAACAGTGTCATCATAGATTCTGGCTTTTTCTCCTGCCATCTGTCTTCTTCAGCATGTCTTTGTGAAGGTTGCAAGTTGGCTACCATAGTTCCAAACTTCACATCCTCATAGAACCTGTCTCATGCAGGAAGGATGGAAGAAAAGGACTTTCTTCTATCTTTTATCAGAGTAGAAAATCTTTCCTGGAAGTACTCTCCAGAAGATTGACATTTCAATTAGATGGGATTTCCTCAACATGACTCAGTAATGTGAGGATAGAATGAACATGATTGGCTTAGATCAACTTAATTTGTTCTTTAGGTCAACACATTTTCTTCTGAATGAAATCAAGATTCTGTTGGTAAGGAAGATGGAGGGTTTGGCAGTTAAATGTACAACCAACATTGTTCACCATATGCTTCTCTTCTTTTCTTTCTCTGATGTCACTTTAGGATTTTACCTGCTATAAACTTGCTGATGTCTTCCAAATCTACTATCTAGTTCTAACTTTTTTCCTGAGTTCCAGACACATTGTCATCTGTCCATTGTACATCTTCATTTGGGTGTCTTGCCAGTAGCTTGAATTATGGCTAAAATGGTACTCCTTATACTTCACCCTGGAACTGAGAACTCCATATTTCTACCAAAAATACTGAGTAAGGAACCACTGTTCACTCATTCTCTAGTACCAGGAAATTGAGAGTCACTTTGGGCTACACCTTCCTCATTATTTCCCATATCTAATTTCAAGATTCCCTGACTCTCACTTTTTCTAATTCAACATATCTTGTATCCATGCTTTTCAAATGGATCCATTAGTTTTTAATGTGGTTCTATATGTGTGAGTTTGTATGGCTATATGAACACAAGTGTTGCATATGTGTAATGGAAGCTTTACACGAACCTGGAAATATTATCGTTCTTTTTTAAAGAAAGATTTATTTATTTTTATTTGAGAGAGAGAGAAAGAAGGAGGTGAGGGGAGGGGCAGAGGGAGAGAATCTCCCTCCTTTTTTTTAAATTAAATAATAAATTTATTTTTTATTGGTGTTCAATTTGCCAACATACAGAATAACACCCAGTGCCCATCCCGTTAAGTGCCCCCCTCAGTGCCCGCCACCCAGTCACCCCCAACCCCCGCCCTCCTCCCCTTCCACCACCCCTAGTTTGTTTCCCAGAGTTAGGAGTCTTCCATGTTCTGTTTCCCTTTCTGATATTTCCTACCCATTTCTTCTCCTGAGAATCTCCCTCCTGAGCAGGGAGCCTGCTGTGGTACCAGAACTCACCACCCTGAGATCATGACCTGAGCCTAAATCAAGAGTCAGATGCTCAACCAACTGAGCCACCTAGGATCCTCTCATTCTTTTTTTTTTAGAGATATTTATTTATTTATTTATTTATTTATTTATTTATTTATTTGGGACACATAGAGAGAGGCAGAGATATAGGCAGAGGGAGAAGCAGGCTCCTTGAAGGTAGCCTTGTGTGGGATTGAATCCCAGGACCCTGGATCACAACCTGAGCCACGGGTAGATGCTCAATCACTGAGCCATCCAGGTGCCCCCCTCCTTTTAAAAAACTATTTATTTATTTATTTATTTATTTATTTATTTATTTATTTGAGAGAGTGAGAGAGAGAGAGAGATCACAAGCAGGGGGAAAGGGAGAAGGAGAGGCAGATTCCCTGCTGACTAGGGAGCCCAACACAGGACTTGATCCTAGGACTCTGGGATCATGACCCAAGCCAAAGGCAGATGCTTAACTGACTGAGCCACCCAGGTGCCCTCCCCTTATTCTAATATCATTTATGCATATTGGCAAGCTAATAAAGGAGAGAGAAAAACCATACAACCTTGTTTTGGTTTTCTAAAGTAACACTAATTACAGTTATTTATGTGAGGTTTTATAATTCATTCCTAATTACCACACATTAAAATAATGATTAAGACAATACATGTGTGTCAGATTTACTTCTTTTAGTAAGTTTTATTTAATTATGACTTATAATAATGTATTAATTGTTATTGTTGATAGTAATATAATACTGTAGTTTGATCACAACTTTTAGAACCTTGGAACATTGTTTACATTCCAGAGAAGAAAGTTTAGATTTACAGTTGTCTCATAGTTACCAAAGTTGTTTATCCCATTTTAGCTAGTAAAACTTGATAGCAGGTGAAATTGATTGAAACAAGAATGCTTAAGCAATTTAAAAGTAGAAGAGTGAAAGATTGGTTAATTATCAGCACAATGTATTAATATAATTTATTATCACAATTATAGGGCTTCTAGGTACTACAAAAAGCAGAACTCGGACCAAAGTGCCTCAGTGTTACTAAATCAAACTCATTTAGCCTAAAAAACACTCTTTACTATTGTTAAGGACGACCAGTAACAGAGAATGCAAGGAATTGACATAAATATAATAATATGTTATAATTACCTTAAATATATTTAAAAATATATATGTATACATAAATAGTAATAATAAATATTCATGCTTTCCTTTCTTGAGGCTCAGTATTTCATTCAAGAAGCATTTTACTAGACTGATCTCACTGATTGGCATAAAATTCTGTTGAGGCAGAAAGGATATCTTCCCCTCCATTTTGAAGATGATCAAACTGAGGTCCCAGAAACTTACAGTATTTGATTAGGAGTCCATCAGAAACTTAAAGGCAAGCTGTTAGAATGAAATTCTGGGCCTATGACTTCTCATTCCAACTCCTGTTGTGGGTATTTGGTTTTCTAATGCCTCAGTTACTTAACCCATCTGTAATATGGGTAGAATCTTTTCAGTAGCCATAGTCAGTAGCCCTGGTCTTCCCAAGATTGTTATCAAGAGTAATAATGAAACTAATTGGTAGTTTGCAAAGTATAGGGTGTTCTTTAAATAACAAACAATATTATATGTTAGTGTCGGTTCCATTAGACCTTGCTCACTCTCTTACAAAGAGAGTAAACATTCATTTGGAATTACAAAGGCTCAGCACATTCTCAGCAAGTGACTACGAGTAAAGGATTGGACTCCTCCATGTACACAGTACATGTGGACTGTCAACACATCACAAGTTATAGACTCCAGAGTCAAGGCTGGGTTTCCAGTAACCAAAAGTCAGTGATAGAGGGTTGCCCTCTTGCCATGTGCACCAGTTTTCGTTCCTGTGTGGCAATGAACAACTTTGGCTGGGCAACTGATTTGAAGTAGTGCTTACTGCCATGACGCTCCCAAAAGAAAAGAAGGTTTGTCTCATCTCTGATAGTTTTGGGTGTCTCAGGCATCTCCTATGATAAGGACAACAGAGGTATGTTAGAGAACAAGATTCTAGACAAAGAACTGAAATGCAATCCCTTGACATCTGGCCTTTGTGAGAAATATAGCTCTTTAGGACTCTGACTCTGAAATATGATGATATAGATTTTTCATTCATTTGTTCATTCAGCAAGCATTTATTACATGACTATTAGATGTGTGGCCCAGTCTACACATAATAGTTAATTTCCTTACTTAACTGGAGAGAAATCCAAATTAGTCATGAAGATTGCCAATGACACTAGTGTCTCACTGTATCCTGGCAGGTAGAGTAAGACACTGTTCTTGTCCTGCCTTCAACATGAGGATAAGACATTTTGCATAAAATCTAAGCACTAGCAATTGAGACCTCTAAACATTTTGACCTCTAAGTGTGCAGATCATATCTTTGGGAAAATAATTTATTATTAGAGATGTTTATCTCCATATTTAAGCCAGCAATTAAAAGTTTAAAAAAATCCCAAACACACACATACACTTCCAGGTATATCAGCAACTGGCTCTTCTCAATATAATTTTTGACAATTGTGATCTCTTTAGGCTGTATTATTCTTGAGAGTATGAATGGAATAACAATACTTTCATGGAAAAGTGAATTCAAATTTCAACTTGAGATGCTTCTACTGTGTTCTTTTTAATTTAGAGAAACTTCTTAAGGTTTCCTTGGGGTTTTTAATGTCAACAAAAATTTATTTCCCAAACCCATTCCTCTCCTAGTTTTTTCCCAACTCAGTAAATGTATTTTCTTCACACCCTCCTGTTGTTTCTATCTCTAAAACATCACCAGTTCTGTCTACTTATTTCTATCTGTCTCACTACCCCAACTCCCATGACTATTATTATTATCCCCTAATTGAGCTCTGTGCTTTCTCCAATGTCTTCCTGCCAACCTATTCTCCATTTTAGAAAATATAAGTGAAGTCAGGACACTTCCCTGTTTGAAACCCTTTCATGGTTTTTCATTGTACCTCAAAGGAAACCTAAATGCAAGGCTCTGCAAACAATAGCCTTTGCTTATCTTTCCTCCTTCTTACAGTGCCCTGGTTCTAGAGTGTTCCTTCTGATTTCTGAAGCTGGCTTTAAACTCTTGAAGCTCTAGGTCCTAGATATGCTCAGATCCCTCTGTTTGGAATGCTAACCCTCACTCATCCCCTTGCATGTCGTGCTCCTTCCTATCATCAGATCCCATTTCACAGGGAGCTCTGCTCTTGCCACTGTATGTAAAGAGCACTCTCCCATTTTTCTTTATCTCAGCTCCCTGTTCATTTGCTTTATGGCATCTTGTATTTTTTGCTAGTTGTTTGGCTTGTCTACTGTCTGTGTCCTCAAGAAGACCAAGTTCTATAAGGCTAGGGACTTTGGCTTACCATGGTCTACATAGTTGTTGGCACTATGTTTGAAAAATAGAAGGCTCTCAATAAATAATGCCTGTTGAATGAATTCATGAATGGAGCTACTGCCCTAGTCTGTAGAGATTACTTTTACCTCAGTTGATCCAGGTAGAGAAATACATGCACCTACAAAAATCCTGGTTGGATTTGGGGGTTTGCACTATCCATTTACTAAATAAGAGTCACCTATTTATCAGTGGAGTGAGCATCTAAAGCTACAGTGGATGTGTTTAGGTGTCTATATGTTTGAGGGGAAGGTGGTAGTGGAGATGGGGCTGGGATGAGGGATAATGCTGACACCAATGAAGAGAGAGGTAATAGAGTCAAAAGGCCAGGGTTTGAGTCTTGGCTCATTTTTTTGCTTTGTGCCCATTGGCAAGTGATTAACACTCTCTGCTCCTAGTTGGCTTATTTGAGTTTCTTGGAAGAAGGCCCCATTGTCCTAATGCCTACCATCACATAGGTCAGATGGTAGATGTTAGTAAGATGGATGCCCTGGGTTGGAAGGTGACTAGGGTCAGGCAGGGTAAGGAAAAAGAAGGAAGAAGGCAATTTACCTTTTATTCACTCTTGCCACCTCCATTTTACTTTCTCATAGATCCTGCCTAGAAGTGCCTCTGGGGACGGTGAGAAGTAGCATGTGGGGGCAGGTGGGCAGGTAGAAACTGTGTTAGGAAGGGAAAAGGACTGTGCCACCTTGCTAGGGGTATCTGCCTATTGGAATCATTCACAAACATGGGATGTAAATGAAGGTAAATTGGAGACTGAGAACCACTGACCTTTAGCAATACAGGTTCATCTTCATTTTGGGCACTCACAAAGAGTCGAGTTTTTGATATTCTTAGAGTCACAGGAAGTTTAGAATCTTCTGATGTGTAAGCTCCCATGTCAAACTTCACTAGCAAAGAGAAAAGCCAAAAAGGAAGTAAATCCATTGTTATTTGAATGAAATCAAGTGTTATGTAGATTGTGTGTATGTGTGTTTGTAGTTAGGTCTCCAACTATGGTGTAAACACCAGAATGGAATTCCACACATCTTTGTATCCTTCACAATGTCTGCTACATTTACTAGGCAGGTAAATACTTGGTTAATGTCTTTAGAATTTTCTGTGTTGAATGAATGCCTGGGGGCTGGCTATTTGTTGAATCTCTTATAATTACATTAGTGGGATAAGACCCTTCAACTTATGAGCTCATGAGTTTATAATAACCTAAAATGGAGGGGTTTAGGGAAGCTGATATACTCATGTTGCTAGTGCTAGTGAAAACTAGTTGCTTTCCTTAGAGAACAGTGCTTAATAAGAACTATATGATTATTTATTCCTAGGAACCAAGAGTTCCATTTTTGGGGTATGCTCCAAAGAAATAACCTCATAGGGAAAAATTATATATACAAAGATATTTGCAGTATAGTTACTTAGAGCAAACCCAAGGCACCCAAATAGCAACATGATTGAATATTCTAGTGCCATTAAAATGCCTGGGTGGCTCAGTTGGTTAAGTGTCTGCCTTCTGCTCAGGTCATGATCTCTAGGTCCTGGGATTGAGCCCCTCATGGAGCTTTCTGCTCGAGAGGGAATTTGCTTTTCTCTTTCTCTCCCTTTGCCCCTCCCCATCACTTGTTCTCTCTCTTTCAAATGAATAAAATCTTTTAAAAAATGGCAAATATGTATGCTATTTCAATATGTGAGGAAATTATGTGAAATTATATTAAGTAGGAAAATACAGCACAAAATAATTTGTAAATGTCAAGGAGTAGAAAGCATATTATCTGAAGTATGTCCAATCAGAAAAAGCCCTGTTTGTTTTTTGCAAAGTAGTCTCTTTGGAGTTCTGAAAATAATTTTGTATACTGAGGGCATGTCCTGAAGCTAAAATACATACACCATGGAGATTGGATTTGTGTGACAAAATTTCTTGGATACTAAATTTCATCCTCCAGAACATATTGTCAGCTTATTGGGTGTTTTGCTTCACAACTATGTTATCAAAGATGATTCTTTTCAGTTTGATGATACTTGTAGGTTTGAGCAGCAGGCTTTCTAATGGGGAATGATTGCTCCTATTGGCTTTTGGGTAAATTTGAATAAGTCATTTAATATTCCTGAGAGTCAGTTTCTTCATCTTTAAAACCAAAGATAAGAGTGTCTGAGAGAATCAAAGGAGCTGCTTCATCAGAAAGCTTTATATTCGGTGCTCTCAAAGATAGGAAACTTCTCTCTTGTATAGCTTCCTGATTTGGCTGAAGCTCCCATCCTTGTCTAGGATTTTACTGGGGATGTTGTGCTTCATCCTATTCAGTAACTATACTGAACTATACTGCATCCTACTGCAGTAACTATACTGCAAATATCTTTGTATATATAATTTTTCCCTATGAGGTTATTTCTTTGGTGCATACCCCAAAAATGGAACTCCTGGTTCCTAGGAATAAATAATCATATAGTTCTTATTAAGCACTGTTCTCTAAGGAAAGCAACTAGTTTTCACCAGCACTAGCAACATGAGTGTATCAGCTTCCCTAAACCCCTCCATTTTAGGTTATTATAAACTCATGAGCTCACAAGTTGAAGGGTCTCATCCCACTAATGTAATTATAAGAGATTCGACAAATAGCCATCCTAAGAATTGTGCAAAGCTAGGAATCTACAGAAGTTTATATTTTGAAAGCAAAAAGTTAGAAAGAAATACAGAAATAAGAGGAGGGGAGAATGACAGAGCTGTACATTTACCTGCATCATCCAAATTCTGTAATGCAGCAGTCATGAGGTAACTTCCTCCTGTTTGTCGAACTATACTTTGATTGAGGTTGTCATTCAGGATGAATTGGGATTTGATGATCCTTATATAGTTGTATTTTTCATTGTTATGGAAGTTGTATGCTACTGATCTGGGCTTCATGATTACTAAAACCATTATCACAAGTTCAGATTAATGTCTATGAACAAACATAGGTAATATATCTGCTCTAATACAAGTATCAAAATTAGCTACGGAAGGGACATTAGGAATATTTCAATCCAGGTGAAAAAATTGAGAAAGAAGTGAAGTTACCCAGTCAGCAGAAATAGTTTCTAGTATTATCTTTGTGGCTACTTATTTCTTTTTAAACTTCAATTCCTTAGGCAGTAATTTTTTAAAAAGAGATTATTTGTTAAATATTCTCATTTTGGTTGTTTGGAGGTTTCTAAGAAAACAGGAAGACTGCTAACATTCACATCTACATTTTTCAGATGAATACACTCTAAGGAAAAAAATGAATATATTAAGACTTATATTTGTTACTGAGGATATAAGTCTAAATGTCTATCCCCCTTTCTGAACAGTGGTATAAATCAACATCTTCACAAATCCTCATGGTTCTGAGTAATTTTATGACTAGGAATCTATTCTAAGGAAATAGTGATAAAAATAAGGATATAATATGGATGTTAATTGTTATATATTTATAATGTTGAAAAATTGGTACTCTAGAATGCCCTTGGTATATTGCTAAGTGAAAAAAGCTGAATATAAGATTGTATATAATATAATTCTCATAATATTTGTTTATATGTGTGTATGTGCATGGAAAAGACTTTAAGGACATACCATAGTGCTGGCAGTGGCAAACTCTTAGCGGTAGTATGAATAATTTTTATTTTCTTTTACATTTTCTTTTATCTTCCTATTTTCTAGGTGAATGTGTATCAGTGTTTACCTGTTACTTTAAAAAACTATTATTGGGATCCCTGGGTGGCGCAGCGGTTTGGCGCCTGCCTTTGGCCCAGGGCGCGATCCTGGAGACCTGGGATCGAATCCCGCGTCAGGCTCCCGGTGCATGGAGCCTGCTTCTCCCTCTGCCTGTGCCTGTGTCTCTGCCTCTCTCTCTCTCTGTGACTATCATAAAAAAGAAAATTAAAAAAAAAAATAAAAAGCTATTATTGGGCAGCCCAGGTGGCTCAGTGGTTTAGCGCCACCTTTGGCCCAGGGGTGATCCTGGAGACCCGGGATCGAGTCCCACATCAGGCTCCCTGTATGGAGCCTGCTTCTCCCTCTGCCTGTGTCTCTGCCTCTCTCTCTGTGTCTCTCATGAATAAATAAATAAAATCTTTAAAAAAAAGCTATTATTTAAAACCTTTTGGGTTTATGTTTAATGTAGAGGCTTATACAGTAGAAGCATGGGAGAATAATCCTGACTGTTAAAATCAGAACTGAATTTGGTTTAAACCTCTTCTGCTTATACACTATGTGACTCCTCTAACTGAGCTTACTTTTAGTTTCCTCCTATGTAAAATGAGAATATTAGATTGTTGTGAAGTGTAGGGATAATATAGCCAGTAATAAATTAGCAATGTTGGTAGTAGTAAGAAAGGTAGTAGTAGTAATGGGAGTAGTAGTAGGAGGAGGAAGATGAGGAAGAATAACAAAACCTAATGTTTATTGGGTATTTATGTTCCAGGCATCATTCTAGTCCAGGAGCTTGCAAGTATAGATTCATTTCATCTTCACAAGTGGGGCCCTGATTATCTCCATTTTACAGTAGAGGAAACTGAAGTATAGAAAGGTTAAGTAACTTACAAAGGAGCATAGTTATTATCTGGAGGAACATAGTTTGTGAGTAGTATGTAACTGCTTTCTGTCACAAGGATAAAAGGCACATGACCTTTACAATATGGCCACAAAATGTACCCATGAGGAAGTATTCTGTAGATTCAGGCTACTCACTGCTGCTCTCTTCCCACTGGAGAAGGACAAAAATTAATTTTCCTTCCTTGTGGTTACTAGACTGATGCCTGGTTGCCCCCTTATTACTCTTATTCTAGGTTTTATTTTCTGCTAGCTCTGTTTGCTTAAAAATGGAAAACAAAGATATTATTTGTACTTGACCTCTTACCTTCTTCTGTGTCATTGGCAATGTCTTCCAGGTCATCATCGGTGATGAATTGACTTAAACTCAACCGTCTCTTCTTTAGAATCTTCCCATTGGCTGCCACCACTACCACATTTTCCTTGAAGGTAAGCTGGGATGTCTTTGAGACTTCAGAGGTACTCAGACACGTGCAGTCCTCATGAAGTGGGTCACAGCTCATATCATAGAAGGATTTCTATGAGGAAGGAAAATAGAAACCGAAGGGCTATATGTGGTCGTAGGAAGAGATCCCTTTCAGCAGAAGTTTTATCTAATAGATTTAGTGAGAAGGATCTCTATTTCAACAATCTTCTCCCCTTCCCTCTCTCCTTCCCTCCCCCCCCCCCATCCTCTTTTTCTCCTTCCCTCCCACCTTTCCCTTGGAAAATCTGTTGAGCATAGAGAATGTCATCAACAATTAGTGTAGAGAGGCAGTTGGTCTCACTTATAATGAAGAAGTATATGTCTCTGAACCTCTAGTGAGGGCGAAACAAAAGCTTCTAGGATTCAAGCTATTGCTGTTTTCTCCTGGTAGAAAAAATACTGCATAAGAATAGTAACCCCATAAGAATTGCAGTTATTTACTTACCTGATTCAGAGAGAGATGGTCAATTTCAGAACTGTATTCTTCATTTTCACTGTCAAACAAGATAATGAGAATGTAATTCTGTTTGTTACATCTCTGCAGTTGTTTTAATGACCACATTAGCTTTGGTAACACACACGGTCATTACTGCCATCTTTGAAAATTAAAGATTTCTATACGTATACATACATATGTGCAGTAATTTGTGCCTCACTAATTTGGAATTAGTAATCATCAGTAATTGTCACTGAACTGTACCTGTGCTTTATCTCTAAAAATGGGGCTTGGCTAACAAATTGAAGGGTTGTAGTTGAATTTCAAGGAAAAATGTTAACCTCCTCAAGAGGAAAATGCTTTTGAAGCATTAAAATTAAAAAAAAAAAGTTAACCAAGTAGGTCATGTGTTATACACTACTTTCATGTATTCACTTAAACAGATGTAATAATGTATACTTGGGAACTATCCAGGCAACATTTTGATAGCTTGGTTTGTGTTAGTATATACTAATAGATAATGGGAATACCTTGTTTGTTTAAAGTATCCTATAATTTAACATTTTATTCATTTACCCTTATGTCTGAATGAGTTTTGACTGTGTGTGTGCATTCACATGCTCAAATTGCTATGGAGCCATTACCTATTCCAGACTGAGATCCAGAAGTTTTCCTGAGAATGATTTCTCTCTCTGACAGCCCATTAAAACCCATTACAATATCAGAGCATGTGAACCTGACTGAGGCTGTGTCTAAGTAGATGTTGAAATTTATTAGTTCTTAGAAGACAGTAAAAATAATTTTTCAAAAAAAAATAATTTTTCTAAAATGGCTATCTCCCTGTCAGTGTCATCTCAGTGTAGCATGCTAGAAGCTTACTCTTTCTGGATCTTTGCTGAATCTGCCCTGACTTCAGAGGTAGGACACATCTCTATTTATGCTTCTGCCAGTCTGGCTCCATGCTAGTTACTGTAATCCTAGGTAGATTATCATGTACCTTGATCTCCTCATTAAATTGCAAGAGATAGAACTGATTTCCTACCTGTAACAGTTCTTCAGGTCTTCAAAGAGGTCAGGAACTTTGGCCATCTTGATTTCTGCAACAGGGAACATGAGTGGCTGTCAGCTTAGCCAGCCACTGAACCAAATACCTGCAAGCGGAATCACCACTGCTTTGTGCTTCTTGAGAAGCTTAATGAATGACTTAGCCCACACTCAGCATTTTCCCCATTCTTCTTTTCACTCCCTTGTGTTATCTGCATATGTATCTGCCTCCTCTCCTAGATTGCAAACTTCTTTTAAAGCTTTGATATTCTCTATGTGCTCAACCCTGTGCATTGTACACAGTAGGCATCCAATGAATGCTTGGATAAATTAAAGAAAAAACCTACAAGAATGAGGTATTTGCCTTACATAGAGAGACAGATTTGGAAATTTCTAGTTTTCTCTTAGTAATTTTGGCAGTAGAGCCTCCTTCCAAGGGAAGGCTCGGCTGCACCCACAATGCCTTCATATGAAACCAGTTCTTCTGTTCCTCAGTTCCTCATCAGTAGAAAGAATTATTTTCTGAAATCTGACTGTGATTATAACTCACACACCAAACCAGGCACAGACAAGAAAGGAAGGAAAAGGCTTGAACTTCAGAGAAGGCAGTTTGAGAGACAACGGCCAAGGAGAAAAGCAAAAATATATTTTAAAAGTCAAAGATGTGATAAGGACAATACCTTTGCTGACTCAGGAGACAATGAAACGACTCCCTCTCTGTCTGGATACTTAGCCCTAGTCAGACTACTTCGCCTTTTGTCTTCTTGGAGTAGGCGTGGTCTGTGTGCGTCACAGGGGAATTTACAGGGAAGAATTGTATTTTTTTTTTTTATCTTCCTTTAACCGGAAACTGGCCAAATAACGACAGATTACATACTTGATAATAGTGTTGTTTACAGAGATTCCAGGACTTCCTAACTTGGCTTATTTATATGGCTTTGCTCTAAACAATTATAAACATGTAGTCTTAGAAAAAGGGAAGAAGGACAGGAAATTTAAGTTTCTAAAAACATAGTGGTGGTGAGGAAGAGAGAACTCCTAAAATCAGAATTCTAGGTGGTTGGAATTAGACAGGAACTTAGGAACTGTAGTGTGTGTTTTAGCTTAATTTGTTTTTTGTACCCCAGCGCTGAGTATGGATTGATGGAATGCTTGGCAGCCCCTGGCAGATAAGGATTGGCTGTGAGGGAAGATGATCTATCTTTTCTGAAGAGGGAGATTTGCTTGAATAGGCATAAATCACTCTGAGAATGGGGAGACAACCTCCTGGTTAGGGCAGGGTAGGGGAGAGAAAATGATAACTATAAGAAGTCTTAGTCCTCTTACTCCTCTGAATATTGTTAACCCATTTCCTACAGAAGTGACAGGGCTTTAGGAGAGAACTCTCTGCTCTGGCCATGTTATAGCAAAGTGGCTCTCTATCAGGACCCAAAGGAAGTCTGGTCTTTTCTAGAATAAACCTAAGGTGTGTGAGGATAGCTGCAGACTCAGGGAAATATGGGCAAGCCCTGGCCAAAAGCTGGTAGCTGGATTTGAGAATAGAGGTTGAGGGGAAGGGGAGGGACTTTTATATGGACACTACATCTGTGTTGCCTGGCTGTTATTATCAAAGATTTTATTGGCATCTTGAGGCTGGCCCAGTTCAGGTGGTACAACATCAGACTCTTGGCAGATAAACGTTGAAGGTTTCCTGGTTGGAGTTTAAGCCATGTAAAAAGAATTTTTTTTAAAAAAGATTTTACTTATTTATTTGACAGAGATATCCAGAGAGCATAAATGGCAGAGGGAGGAGAAGCAGACTCCCCTCTGAGCAGGGTGACTGATGCAGGGCTTCATCCCAAAACCCTGGGATCATGACTTGAGCCAAAGGCAGATGCCTAGCCAACTGAGCCACTCAGGTGCTGCTAAGCCATGTAAATTTTAGATAAAGAAAATGGATGGAAAAAGAGGGTAGAGGAGAGGAATAAAAAGGTAAAGAGAGAAAGGTGAGGCACTGCAGTGTAACATGGTATAAAACGGCAAAACTGTTCAGACTTGGGAGTAAAGTGGCTGTGTGAGTTGGGTAGAATATTTTCTCTAGTCTTATTTAACAGCAAGTAGGGGTTGGTTAGATGTTCTTTAAGGTCTAGCCTAAGTGCAAAATCTCTGATTCTGATTCTATTGCCAGTCCAGATCCTCTTGTTCATAGACCTGGTCACAATAGTTATAAACAAGAGCCACAGAAATAATGTATCCTAGATGTAGGCAATGTAAATTTAGGACCAGATTGGGACAGATCTTGCGTGTCTCTGGAAGGATCCTTGTTTGAATGGTGATGGTAGCCAATTTTCTATGTCTGTGGTTCTCCTTCAGGCAATACAGATATTAATCCTGCTTATTCCTTCTGCGTCCTGGAGATCTTGTGAGGGCTATTACCAAGAAATAATTGCAAACCACACTATGAATGTGGGCTGCTATGGAGATGCAACTAAACAAAAATAATAACAATGCTAATGATAGCTTCTGTCACTTGGGAACCTATATAGTCATTATTGTAACACCTTACTTCACTGAAGAATATATAGTTCTTATGAAAACATTGCTTTGAAAATTTTAACAAGGAGGACATTTTCAGGTGAAGGCCTCCCTTGAAACCCTGAAGATATTTAGTTCCTGGAAGGAATGTATAGCACCTGTTTGGTAATCCAGGAAAACATCCTTGGTCCTACCTTTAGTGGTTACACCCATCCTGGCCTATGTCCCTCATGTAGAGAATTGGAATTGCCCGAATATGGTTACTGACTTTCTCAAGGACAGTTGGAATTTTTTCTAGATAGCCAACTTAGGCTGAGATTTCACTAAACTTTTTCCTTCATATGACCTTTTTGAAAATTGGCTTTTAAAGGGAACAACATGGATGAGGTTTAGAGAGTGGGAGTTCTCACTTTGGGGGAACCTACTTTTCTGTATGTATGTACCTATACTGACTTGTAAGTCTCATCACTAGACCATCTCTACCTAGGGAATGGAGAGAGAAACATGCTAGGTAAAGCTCTGTTGGAGCCCAGGGGGTCCTTGGGGGCTTCAAATACCCATCTCTTGACTCTGAGGAGGCTTCAATAACTGTTAGTCAATTTCCACCCAGATCATATAGAAAAAAAAATTTATTGTGTACTTATTCTGTGCCAGAGTTTTTGTTAGACATAAGCATTTTTCTTTCAGGATTCACCAAATTAGATACAAGATGAGATGATATATTTTGGTAGGTAAGTGGATACACTTTATTAGCCTGGAAGTTGTAGGTATAAAGAATCATGGTGGTGCTTTTCATTTGAAAACTGCTTTATACTTCACAAAGAGCTCTCACTTGTATTGTCTCACTGGCTCCACACTTAACCCACAGAGGTAGTTGCTATCTCTTTTCACATCTGAGGGGCCTTGAAGAGGTTAAGTGGACGGTTGTCACAAAACTGGCAGAGCCAGCCCTCTAACTTTGGGTTTCTGTTCCAAGTCCAATCTTGACTTTCTAGTGCATTTAGGTGCTCAAGTCTCTTGCCTCCACCAAATGCCATATGATGGGGCTGAAAGAGATCATTTTTGAAGGTCTTGTCAGCCTCAAACACCCTGTCATTGATTCTAGGATTTTTTTTTTGTTGTTGTTGTTTAAAAGAAAAGATGAAAAAAGAAATGATTTGAAATATCCCCCCTCCCTCTCTCCTCCTCCATCAATGAAATCTCATTTTGTTCTGTGACATACAGGAAAAGGATGGAGGTGGTCAATGTAGTTAAGTGCATGGTCAGTGGTGGATTCTGGATACAGATTTTAGCCATACTCTTGCCATTGTACCATGAAGACAAGAGAAGATATTTGGAACCAACTTTAAAATCATTGCATGTAGTTGGATCTACAGCATTGCTTGAATGAAAAAGTAAACATAACTCTTCCCTATGAATTTTTCAGGGGATGTAATTATTTGTTTTCAGGTTGTAGAAGTCCTCTTCAGAGGAATGAAGTGTGCATAAACCATTACATACAGAGACAATTGAGCTTTTTGTCTCATCTCATCCTATTTAATTATAACCTGCTTTTAAATTCTGTGACAGTTAGTGGGAAGGAGGAAAGGATCTAACATAGTCTTCCAGGTGTTATAATACTTTTTCTCATTTAATCTTCTCATCAGCCCTGTGAGGTAGGTATTCTTATCACATTTCATAGAAGAGGAAGTCAAAGTCCAGGGAGATTAACCAATCTGTCTAAGATTTTGAGGTTACCAAATTGCTGAAATGGGATTCAGATACCAGAGCCTAAGATTCAAGCAACTACTGGGCTCTTTTTCTTAGTGTGACCTCTTCCTTTTCTTTATTCTTTAAAAAAATTTAAAAAGATTTTATTTATTTATTCATGAGAGAGAGAGAGGCAGAGACACAGGCAGAGGAAGAAGCAGGCTCCATGCAAGGAGCCCAATGTGGGACTCGATTCCGGGTCTCCAGGATCATGCCCTGGGCTGAAGGCAGGCGCTAAACCACTGAGCCACCTGGGCTGCCCCCTGAGTTGATTTCAAGTTTCATTTAGACCCATTCTTTTTTTTTTTTTTTAATTTTCTATTGAGGTATAACCAACACACCATGTTATATTAGTTTCAGGTATATGATATAATGATTCTACAATTCAATATATTTCTCAGTGCTCATCAATTTAAGTGTACTCCCTTGCCTTCTTCCTTGGTACACTGTCTTTCTGTCTTTTACAGATGCACTTAAAATCAGAGTTCATTAGGGAGGTTCTGTGTGACCACAGTCATGTCTATACCTGTCTCTCATTTTTCTTCTTGCTGGCTAATTGTGATTGCCTAATCAGAAGAGCATTTTAGAGAAATTCCCGTTTCTTTTGAGTCATTTTCCTCATGGAATCATAGTTGTCTCTGGTCTGAACTTGTTTCACAATTAATAAAAAACTTGGATTACTTTTCTGGATTCTAAAACATGATTATTAAATATTGCTAGGGAAATATAAAAAATATAAAAAGAAAATAAAATCCACAAACAAATAACTAGAGGTATTCAATATTACTATCTTGGTGTATTTTCTTTCATTTGTTCCTTTTTTAAGGCATATATAGCTTTGTTTTTATACAAATGGGATACTCTGAGCATTTCAATATTTGCTCCACTGAAATCTAGGGAATGTATATGTGGTAGATTCTCCTTACCAAAAATCCATTTGTGGGATTACTTGATAAATGTCTGTCTTCATTTCCTAATCTCCCTTGCATGGGTAAGGGATATATGGTTCCTTCTGGCCAAAGCGTGAGCAGGAAGTGATACGTGATATGTTATACTTCTAGGCTTATGCAATTGAGGGCCAATGTATGCTTCCGTCATCTACAGCTTCCTCTGATGCAGCAATTTTGGAAGTCACATATTCCAGATGGTGTGGCTACAAATGGATGAGGTGTGGTTGCAGATGTATGAGACTAGAACAATCTGCATTTATCTTTGCATGAGTGAGAAACAAATCTTTATTTATTTTAAAAGATTTTATTTATTTATTTGATATAGTGAGAGAGAGAGAGAGAGAGAGAGAGAGAGAGAGAGAGATTGAACAAGCAGGGGGAGTGGCAGGCAGAGGGAGAGGGAGAAGCAGTCTTCCCGCAGAGAGGGAGCCCAAAGTGGGGCTCAATCCCAGGACCCTGGGATCATGACCTGAGCCAAAAGCAGACACTTAATTGACTGAGCCACCCAGATGCCCTGAGAAACAAATGTTTGTGTGACGTCACTGAGATTTCAGAGTTTAACCTAATGTATTCTGTATACTATGCAGTATAACCTAATCTATTCTGATTACTACTGTGTATAACTATCTTTCCTTTCTCCATCACAAACTCCAAGGTGACATGCGCTTTATCTCAAACTTCTTCTTTCATATAATCAATTCCTTCTTAGACAGAATTGTGTCTAGATTAGTATTCCTCTTATCATATTCTCTACTCTCTGCGAGATGATTTTCAAATCAAGTGAATTAAAAACCTAATCAGATGCTTTCATTTTGGCCAAATTCTGATCCCAGGTATAAAGATATATTTAGTTGTGAAAATAAAAAGGCCAATAATAAACTGTTGAGTTAACATCCCAGGTGGAAATCATATAATAATTACATTAAACATCTAACATTTGTATGGCACTTTATAGTTTTTCAAAACATTTTTTCTAAATATCAGTATAAGCATTCACTATGATGTGAAGCTGACTTATGGATGCAAATAATTAACAGCAAAGGTCCAATGCCCAGTGCATGATTCTCTTCTCCTTCCTTTTGGTATGAATTCCTGGGTACTGGGGAGGATGGACCCCTGGTTAGAGCAACTGTGGCGCAGGACAGGGAATGGCAAGTGTGGTACACAGTGTGGTTGGAAAGGCAAGAGACTTGGATCTGGCTTTGACCCTAACCCATTGTTGTATACCTAAAAACATTTCTATACATCTCAGAGCTGTCCTTATCTATGAAGGGAAAAGATTGGACTGGATGACAGCTGGGATTTTTGCAGCCATGGCTGTTCATCCCACACTTCATGACTACCCTGAACCTAACCATGTCTGCTTCATGGTACTTCTATGCTCTTGAAGTATTGTGTTTGGTTACATAAGGCTCATCCTGTATTCATTCCTTAATATTCTTTTGTAGGATCTTTCTCTGTCACATGCACAGTTGCGTTAGAAACAGATACATGCTTTTTCATTACTTCAGTGGCCGATTTGATTTGTCACTGAGTATAAATAGAAACAAGTTCCATTTCTAGTACAGAAATATATAACAGTCACTGACAGAAGGAAATAACAACTTTACTCCATTGATGATGACTCAGGCTTGATAGAGATGAGAGATCATCTGGGGCCTTGATTACCTTTAACAGAGTTTAAGTTTCTGAGTCAGAAAGGCTAGACAAGTTTTGCAGTATTTTGATTAAAAAAATGAACATTCAGGGAAGAGATGTGATCTTAACTTTCTCTTCTGTACTGTGCTCTCCATGAGATCTTAGTGCAGTCCTCTGTAGATCATTATATTCCTTTCATAGTTGCTCAAAGGCACTATAGCTCTCCTGGGAGAGAAAGAGCAGGCTCTTTCTCTCTCGAGAGAGCCTGGACTCAGGAGCAGGACCTAGGTAGGGGCAGAGGAGAGCAAGAGTTTCCACAGAGCAGAGTTGCAGGAAATCTTACTGAAGCCAGCTTGGCAGTCTGCTTCACAGTGAGGCGTTGTATCAGAAGCCATGGGGAAAGAGGTGGCAAAGAACTCCACCTGCCCTTAATAAGCTCTAAACTTGTGGAGAAGACCTGTGCAGATGACTACAGTGCAAGCAGAATAAAAGAAGTCCTGTAATAGAGGCACAGCAGGCAGATGGGAAGGGAGAGGCTGAAGCTAACATGGAGAATTATGGAAGACTTTACAGAGGCTGCATTTTAGCTGTGACTTGAAGTGGTAGATTTGGATAGTGGAGAATGGATGTTCCAGGCTGAGGAAATAGGGTGAGTAAAAGCATAAGGCATAACATTTCATGTCAGTATCTCCTATTGCATGGCCTTGGCAAGTTACTTAACTATTAGAGCTTTGGTTGCCTCATCTGCAAAACTGGGCTAACAATTCTTCATAGGGCTTTGGAAGTATTAAATGAGATTGTGTTTGTGAGAGTATTTATTTCAGTGTTAGTTTCCCTTTCTTTGTCCCCAAGTGTCCAACTTTCTCCTGATTCTTTGCTCGGGCTGTTCCCCCTTTGGGAGTTATCCTCCCCTCCCCCACCCATGGAATTAGACCTTTCTTTGCTCTGCTAGTCCAGGCTCATCCTTGACATAGAATGAAAAAAGATTTGCTGCAGGGAATTTCAAATGTAGCCAACCAAAAATCAGGTTATAGTTATAGGAATTCTAAGTAGAATGCAAGCTTGTCCATAGTGGTTATAGTAGATGGAATAATTATTAAAGACTATCAGTTCATGCTGTCATTCATAGATGAGGAGCTTTGATCCAGGAACATGCTTCTGGAGCAGGAGACTTAGTGGTGATTAAGACAAACAGGGTTCTGAACATCATAGAACATCTCTGCTTGTGGAGAAGCATGTATGATCATAGTTGTGGTGGTTTTTAAGAAAGGGTAGTGTGGGATGCTTTGGAGATATATGCAGGGGGAGTGGAAGGTGGGGAGGGAGGAAAACTTAAATTAGTCTGAAAGGTCATGGAAAGTCTCTCTGAGAAAGCAGCATTGTGGATGGAAAAGGTAAGATTTAGCCAGATGAAGGTGCACGTAGATGTAGGAAAAAAGATTCGTGTCTCAGGCAATGGGAGAAGCATGTGCATAGGCCCTAAAGGGGCCTATGGGGCCTTCTATGTCCTAGAAGGACATTGGTGTATTAGAGAAACTGAAAAGGGCCAGTGTGGCAGAAACTCAGAGACTGAGGGGCAAAGTGGCAGGAGTTACGGCTGAAGAGGTAGGCATGGCCAGGTCATGGACAGCCCTGCAAGCAGGTTAAGGACACTGAGTATATCCTGAAGGCACTTTTGAAGTGTTTTAAATAGGGGAGGAGCAAAATTAGTTTTGTGTTTATAAAAGATCTGTCTGGATTCTAAAGAGGAGAGAGCAAATGTGGGGAGAAGGCTAATGAATTATCTGGGTGAGAAATGAGGATGGCTTTGGACTCATGTGGTGGCTGTGGAGATGGAGAGAAGTGGATGCATTTGAATTATCAGAAGGGTCGAATCATCACAACTTGGTGATTGGTTAGAGGTGGGACGTGAGGAAGATAGATGTCTTGAAGAAAAGTGCACCTTCTGGGAGATCCCTCGGTGGCTCAGCGGTTTGGCGTCTGCCTTCGGCCCAGGGCATGATCCTAGAGTCTCGGGATCGAGTCCCATGTTGGGCTCCCTGCATGGAGCCTGCTTCTCCCTCTGTCCCTTTGTCTCTCTGTGTCTCTCATGAATTAATAAATAGAATCTTAAAAAAAAGTGCACCTCCTTAGACGTATAAGATATTTGAATATCCATATTCTGGAAGCAGTTGTGTGGAACACAGAAGCACCATATTCTGAGCGAAATGCCTGCAGACTTAGAGGAAATGGCATGGATTGTGAGGATCTCATGAAGCAAATCCCATGGGAGTTGCATGCATGAAATTGGAGCTTGGAAGAGGCAATGAGCTAAGGCATGGAGTCTTAGGAGTGGGCATGAGGAGCAGGGGAGAGTGTGGAGGTGAGGCATGTTCCCGAGTCAGGTGTGTGCATCCAGGAATGGCAGACAGGGTGACTAGGAAGCAGAAGCCGGGCATGTCAGGAGGAAACGTGGAATGTGGTATCCTGGGAATCAAGAGAGTGGACTGCCTGGGGCATCCACATAGAGGTATAGTTGGTGTGCCACAACCTTCCCAATGCAGCCAAATCATGGTGAGCTCTCTTTTGGCATACCTTATTGCTCTTCCCAGCTTCTTCTGACCTTGGTTCAGCACTGTCTTTTCGATTGCCAGTCCTATTCTGTTCCCAGATCTTTCCTGACTTGGAGGAAAGAAATCACCACTTAGATGAAAATCTTTGATGCAAAATTTCCAGGACCTATATGGTGCAACTTGCGGATGTATTTATGTTTTTTAAAAGAAGAGCTTGGAAAAAGCATGGCTTTACTTTGGGCCTGGGAATTTTGCTTTTGCGAGGGCTACTGACCCACTGGGAAAAGTAAATACATGGGTATTAAAGTAAAATGAGATTTAAAAATTTAAAAATTAAGACCAGGCACTATAACACTATTCAATACTTGAATAAACATCCTTTAAAAATATTATTTATTTATTCTGGGGGGCAAGGCAGAGGGAGAGGGAGAGAGAGTCTTAAGCAGACTCCCCACTGAGCGCAGAGTCCACCATGGGCATGATCTCACGAGCCTGAGATCATGACCTGGGCCAAAACCAAGAGTCAGATGCTTAACCCGCTGTGCCACCATGGTGCCCCTTGAATAAATTTCCTTAAATCCAGTTCAGACTAGAGATAGAAGAGGAAAGAATCATTTAACAAAATATTTAACAAAATATTAAATTCCAAATGAATAAAAGGCTTAAACATACAAAAAATGGCATAAAATTAACAGAAGAAAATGAAGTCAAATTTATCTAATCCTGGGGAAATATTTAGGAGACAGAGCGTTATGTTGGAATAAGGAGAAAAGATTGGAGAAGTAGATGGGGTAGGAACAAATTGCAGTGGGCCTTGCTTAATGTAATGTCTGGACTTTAATTTATGAGCAATGAGGAACACCTGGAGTGTTTTAAGCAGCGCAGTGACAAGTGATGCAGAAAAGTGTCATGGTGGTGAGTTTAGTGGATTAGTCCAGGAAATGAGCGAAGCTGGGAGATTGCTCTGCTCCTCCTTGTGAAAGGCAGGAGGGTCTGGACTGAGGGAAATAGACATTGGATGATGCCACAGTGGGAGTGGACCTGAGAAGCCCACGCAGGGAAGGAAGAACTGATGTAATGTGTCCTGGGTGGACAGGCGAGCAGAAAGAGAACTCTAGGATGACATTCTATAAATAACCTTGAGGAGGAAATGGTTTGGGGAGGAAAAAATGATTTAGGCTGTAGACAGTTTGAGTCACCATATAGGATAGGCTGCACTGAATAGTTAAGCATTTCCCCGATTTCCCCATATCAGTTAGTTCTGCTTTGTCCTTGGGCATTAGAAATTTCTCTAAAACTGAACTAGTGGCCTTGCAGAGTTTGGAAAGAAGGAATTCATAGAAACAAAGTAAAAAGAGGGGAAGTGACATATTCATTGTCTCATTGGTTTGAGGGAAGAAATGGGATTTCCTCAAATGTTGCCCGAGAGGCAGTGGATTACGTTTAAAAGTCAAACTCCACTATTGGAAATCAGAAGGGGAAAGTGTGGATTGATTAATAAGTAGTGTTTGGGAAACAATAAGCCATTTAGAAAAATTAAGGATTAAAAAGTTATATTCTCTCCTTCAAACTAAGTTAAATTCCAAGCAAATAAAAGCTTAAACATACAAAAAATGGCATAAAATTAACACAAGAAAATGAAGGCAAATTTATCTAATCCTGGGGAAAAATTTCCTTAGGATGAATTATTTTCTTTCTTTCTTTCTTTTTCTTAAGATTTCATTTATTTATTCATGAGAGACAAAGAGAGAAAGAGGCAGAGACACAGGCAGAAGGAGAAGCAGGCTCCCCTCAGGGAGCCTGATGTGGGACTCTATCTATCCCACGACTCCAGGATCACGCCCTGAGCTGAAAGGCAGACACTCAGCCACTGAGCCACCCAGGCGTCTCTCTTAGGATGAATTTCTAAAAATGGAATTTAGGGTCTAAAGGTTTATGGTACTCTGTTGCCAAATTGCCCTCCAGGAAGCTTGTGTCCCTTTTTACTGCTACCAGCATTGTCTGAAAGTGCCCATTTTCCTATACTTTTCACCAGTGCTATTTTCCCTTTAAAAACATTTCATTAATTTCCTGCTTATGACTTTTACCTTTTTTATTGAAGGAGTTAAACTTTCATGTTAACTTTTAAGAGCTCTTCATAAAGGGCAGCCCAGGTGGCTCAGCAGTTTAGCGCCACCTTCAGTCCAGGGTGTGATCTTGGAGTCCCGGGATCGAATCCCACGTCAGGCTTCCTGCAGGGAGCCTGTTTCTCCCTCTGCCTGTGTCTCTCATGAATACATAAATAATTTTTTTTAAAAGCTCTTCATAAAATAATTATGTAAACCAATTGACACAAATGAAGCAAATATTTTTTTTTTCCATTTTGGTCTGCATTTCAGTTACTGGGCAGCATATGCATTATGATTCCATTTTACAAAAACAAAGAGGACTGACTCTATATCCACCAGCATATCAACAATAGAAATATTTTAGTAGTGGGTTCACAGATTTGTAATTTTCTTATTTGGGATTTTCTTTATTTTAAAAAATTCCTACAACAAGCACATGTTACTTTTGTCATTCTTTGGTAAAGTCTGATTTAGCATTTTCTGTCCTCATTCCTCAGTCTCATTAAATGAAGACTTGGGAAACTTCTAGTGTGTGCCTGACCTTAGACCTTTTAGAATTTGGGTGCTGTTTTCCTAGTTCCATCTTTTCTTCAGGTAGGGGTAAACATTTAAAACATGTTCCAAAACATTAGAAAACATCTTGAAAAATTGAAAAAAATCTTTCTCAACTTTCTTTCTTCTTTTTTTTAAAGATTTATTTATTTATTTATTTATTTATTTATTTATTTATTTATTCATGAGAGACGAGAGAGAGAGAGAGAGAGAGAGAGAGAGGCCCAGACACAGGCAGAGGGAGAAAACAGGTCCCATGCAGGGGAGCCCGACATGGGACTCGATCCCCGGTCTCCAGGAACACACCCTAGGCCGAAGGAAGAGCTGAACCACTGAGCCACCCAGGCTGCCCTCTTTCTCAAATTTCTATGAAAATTTTATAAAGAGATTTTCCTCTAGCCTTCAGTTCCTAGGAATATTCTCTTCTGGGCTCCTGAAGTTGGTGGGGTTGGGAGGTGAGCTTCTCTTTTTATTGGACACTTTAATGGCTTTTTGGGGTAATAGCCCCCTGTATAAAGTTCTTCCATTTTGTCTCTCCCCAGCTGAGCAGCCTCATACTCAGTGTTACTTAATATTCTGCGAAATACTCCTGCCCAGCTCACACCACTCTAATTGAGCCAGGCTCTAGAACTCATTACTTTATCACCATCCACTTGGGTTGCCTTAATGCATTCTCTGTTAAAGTCTAATTTAGCATTTTCTGTCCTCACTCTTCAGTTTCATTAAATGAAGACTTTAGAAAACACCTAGTATATGCCTGACATACCTTTTAGAATTTGGGTACTGTTTTCTTAGTCCTTCCTCTTCCTCAGGTTAGGGGTAAGTAACTTCTGTTGCATTCCTCTAAAGATGAAGGTGATTTGAGAAATGGGACACTTGTAACTTTGTGAAGCAGCCCACTTTACAGCTGGAAATGTGATGACATTCAGGAATGTTATGACATCTGTTATGTGCTCCCCCAAGTCTTCTCTAACTGTTCTTCACACAGCGTATTTCTTAGACCCCTCATTGAGGTAGTTACTCTGAGCAGTGCAGGGTCAGTGTGCCCGGGGCCCTCCTGAAATATGGTAGACTCTTAAATACTTAGGGTGTAAAGGACAATGTGGGTTGGCCTTTCTACTCCTCATGGATTGGGTCTTAGTTGATCTCCAGTGGAGCAGAGGTGAACCAGATTTTTCTTTTTTAAAATCCTCAGGAACTGTGTCTCTAGAGGCAAGGCCTGGCCAAGCCAGCTTGTAACTAATTCCATTTACTGTAAAAAGACAGATCAATCAAGCAAGCAACAAGTATTTTCTCTATGACTGGCACTGTTCTGAGTGCTGAAGAAGATACCAATATTACCCTAGGCTCTCTGGGCCTTATTATACACCTATAAGAATGTCTACAGTGAAAAGGACTCACCATACTAAGTGTTGTTGAGGATGGTGGAGAACTAGAACTTTTATACATTGCTATTGGGAATGCAAAATGGTATAAACAGTTTGGGAAACAAGTTGACAGTTTCTTAGAAAGTTAAACATGTAGCTAGCTACCATATGACCTAGCCCTTCCATTGCCAGGTTTCAATTTATCCACAAGGAATAAAAGCATATGTTTCTGCAAATATTCCTATAAGAATATTCATAGCAACTTTATTTGTCATTTCTAAAAATGGAAATAATGCAATGTCATCAACAAATAAATGAATAAACAAACTATGGTACATTCATACAATGGAATACTATATAGCAATAAAAAGGAATGGACTAATGATACATGCAACAATATGGATGAATCTCAAAATAATTATGCTGAAAGAAGGCAGGCATGAAAGAGTACATACCATATGATTTCATTTATATAATATTCTAGAAAATGCAAACTCATCTATGGAATGGAAAAGTTATCTGGTGTTGGGGTGCAGGGAGAGGGAGGGAAGGTTATAAAGGGGTATGAGGAAACTTTTTTTGAGAAAATTTTTGGAGGTAATGCTTTTGTTCATTATTGTGAGTATGGTGATAGTTTCAGTGGTGTATGCCTATGTCACTATGATCCAATTATATACTTTCAATTTGTGCAGTTTTTTGTTCACTGAGGGGGGCACTTCACGGGATGAGCATTGGGTGTTATACTATATGTTGGCAAATTGAACTTCAATACAAATATAATATATATATACATATATATTCAATACTATATATATATATATATATATATATATATATATATATATATATATGTTTAAAAAAAAGACTGTTCACAGAAAAACAAAACAAAGACTCTCTGGCCCTCATAACTCTGTGGGTGTAAAGGAATTGTAGTAACAATTGATTCCAGTTTCCTTGGCTCCTGTTCCCTTCTGACCAGTAACTTGGGGGCTCACCCTGCAGATCTCACCTGGCTTATCTTAGAGTCCTCTGTGGCTGTCTCATGTCTGGTAGCTACAGTTCCCACATGGTACCACCCCTGCCGTTGCTGAGGGCAGCCTGGATGCTTTGAGAGGGCACAGCCCTGGCCTTGCCCCTGGGACCAACAGAGAGGGCTGGTGTCCACACCAGAGGCCTATCTCTTCCAGGGGGTGCTGTGTATGTGTCCAAGTACCAAGGCTATTCTGCATTTGTGCTGCAGAGGGAAGAGCACATCCACTGCCTCCCTCTGTGCCCTGGGTACTTCTATATCCATGGCTCACAGAGTCTGGTGAAATAACTCCTACAAGCCCCTTTCTCCATGATTTCTGCCTGAGCAAAAGCATCGACTAACCAAAGATGCCATGTTGTTTTTTCATGGCTGATTCCTCTGCAGGTTCTCCCACTCCTGCATACAGATCAGCTCATGCCAGAGAATGACTTCCTGCTGCTTGCCCCACCCTGTCATCTGACCTGCTTGGACAAGTTGTATCCAAGCACCAGTACCACCTAGGCCTCAGCAGGGTGCTCCCTTCCCCTGGGGAGGCTTGGTTTCTCTGGCAAGCCCCAGGTATGGAAGACTTTCCCATTTCCCACTGCCTCTTCCTAGGTTCCAATCAGTGGAAGAATGGCGGAAGATAAAGAGGAAGGAGGAAGGAGGGAAGGAATAGACATTTTCCCCTTCCCAGAACTGTAAATCAGACTGAGCAGGGGAAGGCAAGAAACTTTGAATTACGTGTGAAATTGTGTTCTTCCTCTTGCCCTTTCCTCACCCATTCTCATCATGAAAAGTTTCAAAATAAGACAGGTGTAAAGAATGACACAATGGACATCTGCATACTCATCTTCCTAAACCAAGAGTCCTCAGTGTTTTGTCATATTTGCTTCATATGTATTTGCATGTGTGCACATGTGCGCACGTACACACCCACACAGAGGCAGGCGAATGTTCGGCTGGATAAAAAATTCTAGGCTGAAATTAGTTTTCCCTTAGGATTTTGAAGGCATTGCTCCATTTTCTTTTAGTTTCCAAATTTGCTGCTGAGAAGTCTGATGCTATTCAAATGCTCAATTATTTCCGTGTTGCTTTCTATCTGGAATATTGTAGGATTATCTCTTTATCTCCAGTGTTCTGAAATCACTTGAGGTGGGTCTTTTTTCATTCATTATGTTAGACACTCAATGGGAAAATTACAATCTGGAAACTCTTGTTTTTTCAAGTTCTGAAAAAACCTTATTAATTATTTGATTAAGTGACTTTTCTCTCAGTTTTTCTTTTCTATCTTTCCTTTTTTTCTGGAATCTCTATTTTCACCTTTTGAGACTCCTGGACCTGTCCTCTAATATTCTTATTGATTCTATCCTGTCTTTATCCTTTTGCTTTACTTTCTGAGAGATTTGCTTAACATCTCTAATTCTTTTTTTTTTTTTAAGATTTTATTTTATTTATTCATGAAAGACAGAGAGAGAGAGAGAGAGAGAAATTGAGAGAGAGAGAGAGAGAGAGAGAAAGGCAGAGACACAGGCAGAGGGAGAAGCAGGCTCTATGCAGGGAGCCCGATGTGGGACTCGATCCCAAGACTCCGGGATCATGCCCTGGGCTGAAGGCAGGCGCTAAACTGCTGAGCCACCCAGGCTTCCCTCTAATTCTTTTATTAAGTTTTTATTTCTTTTATCATATTTTCTTGTTCTTTGAATATTCCCCCTCACCTCACCCCTGTAGTATTTGTTCTTGTTTCCTGGTTCTATTATCTTACTGCTCTGAGGATATTCATAATAGTTTTTTTAGGTTTCTTCTTTTTGCATAGTTTCTTTCTTCCCCCACTTTTAAAAATTCCAGTATAATTAGCATACAATATTATATTAGTTTCAGGTGTACAGTATAGTGATTCAACAATTCTATACATTTCTCGGTGCTCATCATAATAAGTGTACTTTAGTCCCCTTCACCTATTTTACCCATCGCTTCTGTGACCTGTCTTCTGGTATCTACCTCTTTGTTCTCCCTCCAGATCCCATCTATGTTGTTGCAAATGACAAGATCTCATTCTTTTTTATGGCTGAATAGTATTCTGGGGTGTGTGTGTGTGTGTGTGTGTGTGTGTGTGTGTGGTGTGTTTGTATTTATCTCACGTCTTCCTTGTCCATTCATATTGATGGTCACTTAGGTTGGTTCCATAATTGGGCTATTATAAATAATGCTGCAGTAAACAAAAAGGTACATATATCTTTTCAAATTAGTGTTTTCATATTCTTTGAGTAAATACCCAGTAGTGGAATTACTGGATCATATGGTAATTCTATTTTAAATTTTGAAGAACCTCCATGTTGTTTTCCACAGTGGCTGCACCAGTTTGCATTCCCACTAACAGTGTGAGAAGATTCCTGTTTGTCCATATCCTTGCAAACACTTGTTCTTTTTTGTTTTTGATTTTAGCCATTCTGACAGTTATGAGGTGATATCTCATTGTTGTTTTAATATGCATTTCCCTGATGATGAGTGATGTTGAACATCTTTTCATTTGTCTATTGGCCTCTTGTGTGTCTTTTTTTGAGAAATGTCTGTTCATGTCTTCTGCTCATTTCTTAATTGAATCATTTGGTTTTTGGTGTTGAGTTGTGTAAGTTCTTTATATGTTTTGGATAGTAATCCTTTATCAGATATGTCATTTGCAAATATCTCCTCCCATTCATTAGGTTGTCATTTGGTTTTGTCTATTGTTTCCTTTGCTGTGCAGAAGCTTTTTATTTTGATGTAATCCTAATAGTTTATTGCTTTTATTTCTCTCGCCTCAGGAGACATGTCTAGAAAAATGTTGCTATGGCCAATGTCAGAAATTACTGCTTGTGTTCTCTTCTATGATTTTTATGGTTTCAGGTTTCACCTTTAGGTCTTTAATCCATTTTGAGTTTATTTTAGTGTATGATGTAAGAAAGTAGTCTAGGTTCATTCTTTTGTGTGTAGCTGTCCAGTTTTCCCAATGCCATTTGTTGGGAAATGGAGACAAGAGACTGTCTTCCTCCCATTGTATATTCTTGCCTCCTTTGTCAAAGATTAACTGACCATTTAATCTGGGTTTATTTCTGGGCTATTTATTCTATTCTATTGATCTATGTATCTATTTTTGTGCCAGGACCATACTGTTTTGATTACTACAGCTTTGTAGTATATCTTGAAATCTGGGATTGTGATACCTCCAGTTTTTTTCTTCTTTTTCAAGATTGCTTTGGCTATTTGGGGTCTTTTTTGGTCCTATACAAATTTTAGGATTGTTTGTTCTAGCTCTATGAAAAATGCTGTTGGTATTTTGATAGGGATTGCATTCAATCTATAGATTGTGTTGGGCAGTATTGACATTTTAACAATATTTGTTCTCCCAATCCATGAGCATGGAATATCTTTCCATTTGTGTCATCTTCAATTACTTTCATCAGTGTTTTATAGTTTTCAGAGTTTGTTTGGTTTGTTTTGATATTCATCTTACTAAAAATCTTCTGCAGATGTTTAGTAGCTTTTCTGCTTACATTTAAGAGTAGGTAACTTGAAAGCAGATTGGAAGCTCTGAGTATATATGAGGTCTGTAGGCTGTAAATGTTGTCATTTGATGACCTGGAAAGGCCAGTGCATTGGAGAAACCCTAAAATCAATATTGACTTTGTTCCCCAGAGTAGCCTCTTTTAGTCTCCTGCCTCAAGGATAAAGGCCTGGCAACCATCCTTCTGCAAGTGATGTGGGAAAGAAGGTCTGAGATTTTCAACATCATGCTGCATGCTTTCATTATTCATCCTACTCTTGATATTTTTCTCCCACCTTCAGATGTGCCTCATGTCCCCTACTCCCTCTTTATTTTACATTTTTCTACAGAATAAACCTGTTGTATTCTACTAGAATGGGATATAACTATTAGTATTATTATTATTATATTATTCTTCAAAAATACTGAACCAGTCAAGCAACAAGTGAGAATTTCCTCACAGGTCTGCCAGTACTTTTAAAAAACAGTGTTATTGAGATAAAATTGACATATAATAAACTGCACATATTTAAACTGTGCAATTATGTTTTGATATACCCCCTTGAAACTGTCACTATGGTCGAGATAGGGAGTATATTTATTACCTGTTTCCTCAGGCCTCTTTGCAATTCTTCCTTCTCCTCTTCTTCATTCCCAAGCACTGACCTATTTTCTGTCACTATAGATAGTTTACATTTTCTAGACTTTTATATGAATAGAATCACATAATACATACTTACAAATGTACTTTTTCTTTTGGTTTGTAACCACATTTTAAACTAGCCTCCACACAGTCTTCCTTATTTTACCCTTCCCTCTAGTCTCAAAGGTACTAGATATTGGTTGGTTCTAGTTTTTCCACTGCTCACTTAGGATCAGCTTCCACTTGTCCAACTGCTTTCCAGCTTTCCTTTTTTTCCCTAAAATATTCCTGTGTGAGACTGGGAACTCTTGAATTTTTTGTGAATGTGAACTCAGTGAAGTGTACGCCCAGGAATTGCCTGATTGATCAAAACAGTGTGTATCCCCACCATCGTTGCTGTGTCATTTTCTCCATGCTTGTGGGTTTGTGCCTTTAAAGATATCTGTAATGTTATTTTAGTGGGGTTTGGGGAAAGAAATAGAATTAGGTGAAAGGGTTCATATCTGGCATCTTTATCTGGAGGTTGAGACTGTTCATATATGAAGGTTGTTCACTAGAAAGTTCTGCAATGGCTGGAGATGTCAGAACATGTGTGAAGCAGTTGCTGGAGGAAAAATTTCTTGTTTGTAATTCACTAAGTTCAGACTGCCCAATATATCTGCTATATTTGGTATTCAAGAAAAAAGTAGTTTCTCCTTCCCTCCTCTCCTCCTTCTACTGTAGCAGCTGCTTTGAGGAAACTTCTCAAGAAGTTTCTCTTCTCAGGAGGGGAATGTGCCAACCCACAGGTAGAGAAGACATATTGCAAGGATAAAAGAGATGCTACAGGTCAATTTAGGAGAGTGTACAGGTCATTGAAGATATCTCAGGAGTCAGCTAGTTGGAGAAGGGACTTCCTTCCAGGGAAGAGGGGAGGGGAAATGGGAAGAGAGTTAAGGATGAGCCTCTGAGTATAGGGGATTTCAGGGTCTGCAGTCAGGAAGAGACTATTAGGAGGCATGGAGGGCCTGGAGGCATGAGCCTGTAGGGCCTCAGCTGATTAGCAGCCTGAAGTCCAAAAGAGGACTTTTGTCTGTGACTAGGTAGAAAATTCTTTCCTCACACAGGCAAGCCAAGTAGCAGATAGGTGAGGGGGGCATGGAGAGACATCCCTGGGACAGCTTTGGGAAATATGCTCAGGCAGACACTGCAAAGTTCTTATTGATGAGTCGTTTTTCACCCCTACTCTTAGGAAATAGGATCCAAGGCCCTTTGAGAGTGCAGGATAGATGGAAGGAGGAAGGGTAACTGGTAACTCTCTCTCCTAGAGAGCTATGAAGTTACTGCTCAGCTGTCTCTCAGGGATTCCGCTGAGGTCATTGTGAAGAGAAGAGATTCTCAGCCTTGCTCGGTGGTATTAACCAAAGGAACCTTATTATTAGCATTCACTTCCTTCTCTTTTGATGAAAGTTTAAAGGTCACCATTTCCTCTGGCAAAGGAAGTTCCACAAATATTTCATTTCCAGCCTTAGAAATAGCAAGACATGAGGATGACTGCATACTCCCTGTTTGGGGGGAATTCCCAATGAGAGGGAGGTAAAGCTCTGATGGAGACAGTGAATTCAGAGTGATTACTCAGTGGTAGCAATAGTGGTAGCGGTGGGGACCCGAATTTCCCCTCATGTGTCTCAGGCTCTCATTTGCCAACTCAATCTCCAAGTATTTCTACTGACAGAAAAGAAAATAGCTGTGGGTGAAAGAATTCATTTTTTAGGCAAGGCCTCTACCCATTCTTTGCTAAGAGACCTGTCTTATTTTTCTCCTAGGTGGAAGATGCAAATGTCCTTAACATTGTTGGAGAGGGAAATGCTTGGGTATCTATCTACACTTCAGTTCCGTCCACTTATAGTAATAGACAGAGATGAATGTCAAGTGTGTAGACATTTTACACACTGTATGCAATCTCATCCTGCCACTTCTGATGAGTTGGCAAGGAATGCAATGGTTTTGGGTTGTCTCACCCCTCTTTGCGGTAGATAATCTAAAGCTCACTTTCTGTGGATGGAGGGTCAGAGGTCAAATGTGACTAATGCAGCCATTACTAGAACTCCAGAGTTACATGCTGAGTCTCATATGTCAGTCATCATTTGTTCATGTGAATAGCTGTGGAATCATGTCTGAGGTTAAGACCTTCCTACCAATTCTGGGGGAACAAAATTCCCATGCCAATCTAAGATGCTTCTGTTAGAGAAGGTTTTTTTTTTTTGACTAATTTTTTTTTCCCAGATACTTTGTTCTAAAGATGTAAACATCTTACTTAAGAGAGATAGCATTTTGAATCAGAACAAGATCAAACGTCGGGACACCTGCACCCCGATGTTTCTATCAGCAATGGCCACAATAGCCAAACTGTGGGAGGAGCCTCAGTGTCCATCGAAAGATGAATGGATAAAGAAGATGTGGTTTATGTATACAATGGAATATTACTCAGCAATTAGAAACGACAAATACCCACCATTTGCTTCAACGTGGATGGAACTGGAGGGTATTATGCTGAGTGAAATAAGTCAATCGGAGAAGGACAAACAGTGTATGTTCTCATTCATTTGGGGAATATAAATAATAGTGAAAGGGAATATAAAGGAAGGGAGAAGAAATGTTGGGAAATATCAGGAAGGGAGACAGAACATAAAGACTCCTAACTCAGGGAAACGAACTAGGGGTGGTGGAAGGGGGGAGGAGGGTGGGTGTTGGAGGGGAATGGGTGACGGGCACTGAGGTGGACACTTGACGGGATGAGCACTGGGTGTTTTTCTGTATGTTGGTAAATTGAACACCAATAAAAATTAATTAAAAAAAAAAAGAACAAGATCAGAAGAACCAGTCCAAAAAAGTTGGGGGAGAAGTTCTGGGCATTGGGTATAACAACATTTAATGGGGAGAAGGGACAAGGCTGACCAGGAGGGAAAGTATTTTCACCGTTTCCCACTCTCATGCTGAAGATAATCACCTTGTTCTTTATTGACACAACAAAGGCAGTTGGGCAGGAACTCATCTTCCCACCACAATACTCAATCCACTCTCCTTCTCTGCTATAATGACAGGAGAGATATCCCTGAGGACAACCCTTGTCTTAAGCTCTGGTGTTCATGCTTAGGATTTTTCTCTCACCAACACTATCAGTTCTTCCCTCCCTCTCAGGTTGTTGCCATCAGCAATGAACATGCCCAAGGGTCTGCCTTTGTGAAGAAATCTTCCCTTGACCCCGTAACTCTCTCCAGCCACCACCCCACTTCTTTGTGTTCCCTCCCAGAGAGGTGTGCTTTTGTTTGCTGTCTCCATGCCTACATCACCCGAATCATTCTTCTTTCTCTTCTGTTGGATCTTCTATATCCACCATTCCTCTAAGATTCACATGCCAAAGCCAGCACTGATTTCCATCTGGTGGCTACTTCCTTGTCCTCATCTTCCCTTGTTAGCAGCATTGGACACAGAGTAACCACTCTGTCCTTTTTGAAATGCTTCCTTGCTTTGCTTTCTTTGACACTGCACTCCTCTGGTTTTCCTCTGCCATGGCTGTCTTTTTCAATCACCTTTTCTGGCTCCTCTTCTCATACCTCTCAATGTTGGCATGTCCCAGGCTCAGCTGTGGGTGTGCCTTCTTCTCAAGAGGATAATTTAGTCCCGTGGCTTCATTTGCTGTCCATTCCTAAGTGTTTATCTCCAGCTTATGAGTTTTCTCTGAGCTTCACACTTGTATATCTAGGTGACTCCTTAACATCTTCACTGTTTATTCTTCATCCTCCATTATTGAAGCTTAGACACATGATAATCTAAGCCACCATCATGGTGCCATAGTCTAATTTGTATGCTGAGCATACAGTCCATTCTTCACACTGGTTAGACTAACGTTTTAAAAACATAAATCTGGTAATGTTACTTACTGCTTAAAATCTTCCCAGCTTTCTTGATGATTTCGATCCAGATTCCTCAGTATGGCTTAACAACTTGAGTGATGTAGCCATTAGAAACGACAAATACCCACCATTTGCTTTGACGTGGATGGAACTGGAGGGTATTATGCTGAGTGAAATAAGTCAATCGGAGAAGGACAAACATTAAATGGTCTCATTCATTTGGGGAATATAAAAAATAGGAAAGGGAATAAAGGGGAAAGGAGAAAAAATGAGTGGGAAATATCAGAAAGGGAGACAGAACATGAGAGACTCCTAACTCTGGGAAATGAACTAGGGGTGGGGGGAAGGGGAGGTGGGCAGGGGGTGGGGGTTACTGGGTGACAGGCACTGAGGGGGGCACTTGATGGGATGAGCACTGGGTGTTATTCTATATGTTGGCAAATTGAACACCAATAAAAAATAAATTTATAAAAAAAACTTGAGTGATGGTTGCCTCTATCTGTCTCTCAGTTTCATCTGATACCACTGTATGTATGCTGAAGCTGTCCTACCTGGTCATGAGATCTGGTTGTGTGCATATCTTTTCAATTTTGTATTTAGTGACATCATATTGGTAGCATGTTTGGTGGAAGTATTTATACCTTACAACCGGTAAGTGCTATAAACCAAGACTGTTTCTCAGAAGGTCAGTTGTTAAAACACTTCCTAGCATTGTTTTTCTCCTTTTATTATTTTTTAAAGATCTTATTTATTTATTCATGAGAGACACAGAGAGAGGCAGAGACATAGGCAGAGGGAGAAGCAGTGTCCCCACTGGGAGCCTGATGCAGGACTCAATCCCAGAACCTCAGGATCATGACCTGAGCCAAAGGCAGATGCTCAACCACTGAGCCACCTAGGTGCCCAGGGATCTTTTTGTTCATTGAACATTTATTAAGCTCTTGTCCTGGGCATTGTGCCAGATGTCAGACTGAAAATTAAACTCACTCCCATGATTGTTCTGTAGAATAAAATGTGAAGTTTGTAAAAATAATAGTAAAATGCTATACAAATATGATTATTCAATGACTGTGTGGGCATTACAGGGGATTTATTCTTTACTTTCTTGTTATTGAGAATATCCTTCTTGTGTAATAAAAAGGAATTTACAGTGTTGGTTGTTATTTTTATTTTCATTATAACTGGCCTATTTCACTTGCTTTTTTGTTGCCTCCAGGCTATTCCAGGACTGCCATCTGGACACTCATCATCTCAATAACTAAGGAGATAAAGCATTAAGAGAGGAATAAAGATCAGTACTGGTTTCTTTTTTTTTTTTTTTTAAAGACTTTATTTATTTTTTCATGAGAGACACACACCCAGAGAGAGGAAGAGACACAGGCAGAGAGAGAAGCAGGCTCCATGCAGGGAGCCCGATGTGGGACTCTATCCTGGGTCTCCAGGATCACACCCTGGGCTGAAGGCAGCGCTAAACCACTGAGCCACCTGCGCTGCCCAAGTACTGGTTTCTTTCTTTTTTCTTTTTTTTTTTGATCTTAATATTAAGACAATTTATTAAGACAACATTGTGATTAAGAGCTCAGCACTGGAGCCAAACTGGTTCAAATCCCAGTTCCACATTTACTAGCTATCTAACCTCAGGCAAGTTATTTAACCTCTCTATGCCTCAGTTTCCTTATCTACAACACGGAGATGACAATAATACCCATTTCATAAGGTATTACTATAAAGTATTACTTGGCATTATTATCAACTTAATTGTTAATTTTTTTTGCTGTTAAGTCTTTTGTATTTTTTATTTACTTATTTAATTTTTTATTGGAGTTTAATTTGCCAACATATAGCATAACACCCAGTGCTCATCCCGCCAAGTTCCCTGCTCAGTGCCCATCACCTAGTCACCCCAACCCCCCACCCACCTCCCTTTCCACTACTCCTTGTTCGTTTCCCAGAGTTAGGTGTTTCTCATATTTTGTCACCCTCACTCATATTTTCACTCATTTTCTCCCCTTTCCCCTTTATTCCCTTTCACTAATTTTTATATTCCCCAAATGAATGAGACCATATAACTATTGGTGGGAATGTAAACTGGTGCAGCCACTCTGGAAAACTGTGTGCAGGATCCTCAAAGAGTTAAAAATAGAACTGCCCTATGACCCAGCAATTGCACTGCTGGGGATTTACCCCAAAGATACAGATGCAGTACTGGTTTCTTATAGGAGAATGGCCCAGAGGAAGCAGAGACAAGAAGTGAATTGGCAAAGATGGATTTACATTTATAAAATAGCAAAACTAGATACAAAAATATGGCACTAGTACCATTTGTTTTTATAACTGGGAAGGACCTTAGATACCATCTGGTTCAAAGGAACCCATTTTACAAGTGGGGAGATAGAGTGGAGAAGTTAAGCTGGTGATTACAAGTTTGATTAAAAGCTGGGAATCCCAGCCTGGCACTCTTCTTCCTGTGCTTCATGGTTGACATTGACCATTTTTTGGGGAAGCTGGAAGCCTGATCACGGTGGACAATATCATTCTCAGGATAGTCCTCAGTGGCTAAAGTAGGTATGTTAGCAATGAAGGGAGTAATTCAGTATTCTTGGGTATGAGGTTTGGTCCTTGTTTTGTGCCAAATCATGGTGCTATTGAAACAAGTCACTGCCCTCCTCTGTGGCTCAGTCTTCTTCTTTTTTTTCTTAAGAAGGAGGGAGTGCTGGCAGGCAGTCAACACATCTCGGTTATCTTGGGGCCAGGTCACAGGTTGGGGGATGACCAATTGGCCTTCCTGCCTGCAGAATTAAATCCAAACTGTACCATGCATTCTGTTTCTTCCAAATACCAGTCTTACCTCCTTCCACGCTAGCCATGGCCCACCCTCTCTCTCTGGTCACACCTGACTCTATCCCTTGCACTTCCTCCCTTTCCCTTCATCTTCTTTGCTTCTATTTCACCTGTCACACGTCCATTAATAGAAATTCTTATTTTTCGAGATCTAGCTTAAATTCCACCTCTTTTATGAAAACTTTCTTGAACCTCATTCCTGTTCTCTCCTCCCCTCCCCCACCCTGAGCCAGAGTCAATGCTTATTTCCTTTTGTGGTCAGGGGACTGGGTTTGTATATATATATTTTTCAGGGTACTTAATGTTGGAACCAAATGTTCCAAGACCTCACCAGCCAGAGAGATAAACTATGGTGTGTGGGCTCCCACTTGGACTTGCTGATTCAGGGCCTCTGCCTTCTCTCCAACTTTCTCTACTATTTCAAGAATTTTCCACAGTTACGGCACAGCCCACAAACTTGGGGTCAAGTCCACACACATTTTCACTTCCTCTCTTCTACAGATGACTTCCTTAAGTTCTGTGGATCCCAAAGCTGCTCCATGGTCTGTAGAATGAGTAAAGAGGGATCTTTCACAGTGATGCTGTCATTTGGCTCCCAGAAAATAGAAAGAGACACAGACTCTCAACAAATAGTTGCCTTGTTTTCTGGTCTTAACCTTTCTCTCTCCTGAGGGCTCAAAACCCCTAGGCTAAGGAGAAGGACCGGTATAGTCCATCTTAATCATCATCTTTGTCTAATCTTTTTGCTCTCTAGAGTAGATATGAGATATATAGTATATGCATATAATACATGTTATATTATATATAATATACATTACATGTAACATATATACTATATCATATATACATACATGTATATAACACATTATATAGCATATATGTATAACATGTTATATGTTCTGTGTAGATATATAATATATGCATGTATCATATGTACTGATAAAATTTGGAATAACATGTTTACTTTGTTATTTACTTTTATTTCATCTAACAGTATATAATGAACATTTATCTCTGCTATAAGATAGTCTATTTAAATGTGATCTTCGATGGCTGCACAATATTCCATTATGTAGACATCCCCAAAATTATTTAACTGGTTTCCAGTTGTTGGGTGATCAGATTATTTCTAATTTTTTTCTTTCTTTCTTTGTTTATTCATGAGAGACACACAGAGAGAGGCAGAGACATAGGCAGAGGGAGAAGCAGGTTCCCTGCAGGGAGCCTGATGTGGGACTTGATCCTAGGACCCCAGGATCATGACCTGAGCCAAAGGCAGATGCTCAACCACTGAGCCACCTAGACATCCCTATTTTCAGCTTTTAAAAAGCTATTTAGGATAGTTCTAGTAAACATCAATAAGAACACATAAAATTTGTTGCACATCCCTACTGTTTTCTTATAAGTAGAATTTTTGGACCAAAAGGAGGCATTTTGTAGACTTCAAATACTTATTGACTTTGCAGTATTTTTTTCTTTTTAGATTTTATTTATTTATTAGAGACAGAGAGAGAGAGAGAGAGAGAGAGGGAGAGAGTCAGGCAGAGGGAGAAGCAGGGTCCATGCAGGGAGCCACTGAGCCACCAGGGGTGCCCTGCCTTTGCAGTATTGATTTCAGTGTGACTCACAGTTTGGGGAACAGAGGAGGAGGTGGTGATAGTGGTCTCCTCCCTGTCCCCACAGACCTCTGTGGGTGAGGTCAGAAAGTCAGGACAGGTGGAGCTTGCCCTGGTAGAACCTGCTTCCTGCACTTCCTTCAAAACTCACCCAGCCCAGTCTTAATGTCCAAGTCTCTTTTAACTCCAGGAGCTCAAGCACTGAGGGTGGGCCAGGGCTGGAGGAAGGACTGTAAAACCTCCAAGGCCTGGGGAATGGCTGAGCAGTCTGGTCTGTGATATTGGTTCTAAGAGGACAGGAAAAAAATTATACAAGAAACATACAAGTTGTCAAAGTATAAGTTTTTAAAGTATTAAAAATATAACTATTTTACAAATATATAGTAAATGTGTAAAAACTTTAATTTGGCATTAGGGCAACCAAGAGTATGGCAAAGCTGGTCAAAGGAGAAGATAAGGGATGGATCTATATCTATATCTATATCTATATCTATATCCATATCTATATCTCTATATCTATATATACATATTTATGTAGGTAAATACATGTAGATATAGATATAGATATGTAAAATCAGTGGGATAAATAGCAGTTAGATATAAACCAGGGCAATGATATTGTAACAGCTGGGTTAGTGTTTTCCTGGACAGAAATAATTTGCAATTTTACTGTTTTACTGGACAAAAATGACCCAACTCATCAATCTTCTGCAAGTTAACATCTAAGTTTATAGACTGGGCCTTGATGCAGGGAGTCTGACGTGGGACTCGATCTCGGGTCTCCAGGATCAGGGCTTGGGCTGAAGGCAGCACTAAACAGATCAAGAGTAAACAGTAAGTCAAACAAAAAGATACTTTCCTCTAGAGAAGGGGTCAGCAAACTGGCTTGTGGGCTCAATCTGGCCTTCTGGCTATTTCTATAATAAAAATGTATTGGAACACAAACATACCCATATGTTATAGATTGTCAGTAACTGCTTTCGAGATATAACAGTAGGGTTGAATAGTTGTGCCACTGCCCTTACGACCCTCAGGCCTAAAATATTTGCTATCTGGCTTCTTATAGAAAATGTTTTGTGACTTCCTATCCTAGAGCATTGGATGCTAGTTAGACACTGAAAAAGCATGAGTAGTCTTTTTGCCTTTCCTTTACATTTTAGATAGCTTTTCCTAATACAGTGTTTTAGCCTTTTCCCTTTTACCTCTGGCCTCCAAGGGGCAATTCTATCATAGCCAGTCTCATTGTTTTGACTTTAGTGATGCCAAATCTGTAAAGAGTAGAGAGTCTAGGATATGGGGGTAGAGATTTTAATAGTGTGGATGAAAGAGAGTTGGAGACAGCTCTTTGGATGCGGGCACGACCACTGGATGAGAGAAAAAGAGAATTCCAATAAATGTGGCATATGGGCTGTGTATACTTTTCATGCAGCTCATGAGAATAAGCAAAGAATCGGAATCATTTTAAAATTGCTTTTCTGTTGCCAGTGTGTGTTTGTGTGTGTGTGTGTGTGTATGTGTGTGTGTGTGTGCGGGATGTGGATGGGCCTGTTCCAGGACTCAGTGCTGAGATTCAGCAGCATAGTGGCCCATCATAAGGGGTTTGAAGGGACTGTTAATGCATTAGGAAGGAGTAAGACAGGCACAGCTTCATAAAGACCACTTGGAGAGTGACTGTTTACAGTCTTCTGAATTAAGAGCCCTGCAGGCAGGCTGACTTCCTTAATGTCAATGATTTTGGTGGGGATGTGTCATTTAAGAGTTGCTTGTATGCATAGAAAATACATTTTTAGTTATTGGAGCCTAAATTTACATGATTAATTTTATAACAATTATAAATTTCAAAAAACCCAAAATTTTCTTTACGTTCAACTTAACAAATCTTGCTGTTCTATTTATAAGGCCAGTTTTGGGTATAGCAATGAGAAAAACCGCTTACACTTTTTAAGTTCATGGCTCAATTACTTTATTGCTTAACATATTAAGGCTCCCTAAATATTAAACTGTCTTTTATACCACAGTTAATTAAATTCTCTTAAGCATTTTAAATGACAAATTTAATGTATCTGCAAATTTAATATATAATTCTTTCAAACACTTCAAATGTCTGCCAAAACAGACTTAAAAATCTAATAAGCAGTCTTCCCAAGCACCTAATTTCCTGTAACTCCAAAAAGAGCAGATGAAAAATGTTTTGTAAATTAGACTCTAAAAAATTGAAACAAGTTTTACAAACATAAGCAAATTGTTTTCTACCTTTCAAATTAAAATCAGAAGTCTAATATCAATTACACATTTCATTTTTTTAATTGCTCAGTTTTTTTTAAAAGATTTTATTTATTCATTCGTGAGAAACACAGAGAGAGAGAGAGAGAGAGAGAGAGGCAGAGACACAGGCAGAGGGAAAAGCCAGCTCCATGCAGGGAACCTGACGTGGGACTGGATACTGGGTCTCCAGGATCATGCCCTGGGCTGAAGGCGGCGCTAAACTGCTGAGCCACCCAGGCTGCCCAAATTACACATTTCAAATTGAAATTAAAAAAATGTTTCAGATTCTTTAATGTTTCATTTTTTTAAAAAAGAGTTTATTTATTTATTCATGAGAGACACAGAGAGAGAGGCAGAGACACACAGGCAGAGGGAGAAGCAGGCTCCCTGCGGGTAGCCTGATTTGGGACTTGATCCCAGGACCGTGGCATCATGACCTGAGCCAAAGGCAGACGCTCAACCACTGAGCCACCTGGGTGCCCCTTAAAACTTATTTCTAAACACAAAAGTGTTAAAGCTATCGGTTCATTTACATCATCAGCTCTATGCTTTTTTTTTTCTTAAATATTTTCCTGGACCTGTAAAGCCACTTAATACAGGGGCACAGATCACAGATTAGTCATCTGAGATGGTTCCTAGGCCAAAGATTCTGACCCTGAGGTTCCTGGGTCAAAGATTCAGGAACTTGGTGTGAGCTATTGGCTTGAGAATCTAGGACACCATCATTGGTCTCTTCTTGGTTAACTTGATGCAAACCACAGTCATTTCTTAGAGTTGGGGCCAGACTGTTAAGTCAGTGGGAATTGGTTTCACAACTTAGCCCCATGGACATCTTTCAAATGTCCCCTTGCCCATTTTTTATCTTAACCCCTTTCAACTTTTCCCATTTGATATAGATGAAATCTTGCCCCTTATCTGGATTCTAGTTAACCTCTTTTAAGCTTTATCAGCTAACTTTTTAAAATTTATTTTTATTTATTTATGATAGAGAGAGAGAGAGAGAGAGAGAGAGGCAGAGACACAGGCAGAGGAGAGGGAGAAGCAGGCTTCATACCGGGAGCCCGACGCGGGACTCGATCCTGGGACTCCAGGATCGCACCCTGGCCCAAAGGCAGGCGCAAAACTGCTGAGCCACCCAGGGATCCCCTTTGTCAGCTAATTTATAATTCCCTTAATATCTGATTTTTTCCCTCAGTGTTTGCTAATGACTACAATTCTGTACTCATTATAATAATTAATGAACGCTTTCTTATACATTCATTGCCTATGATGGCATAAATTCTTATGGTTTATTGTCTGTGATAGCCACTGTTCACAGCTTCCAAGTGATAATGAGTAGGAGGGAGATGCCTCTCAGACTCTTCTGGAATCAAGTAGGACCTTAAAGGGGTGGATAGTAAAGCACAACAGTTGGAGTTTGGCAGAGGATGACTCCAAGACAATGTGCCAGTGGCCAGGTGAGCTCAACTTGTTTGGTCTGAGAGAATGAGCTGGGCAGTGAAAATGGTCCTGCTTAGGGAGCCAGGAGAGGAGAACCCAGTCTGTGCAGGAATAACACCCACAAAGCCCTGAGTAGCTAGCGTGGCTGAGCATACTCTGTGCTATCTTATTCAGAAGACAGTTACAATTCGGAAAGAGTTGCCTTGTATTTCTACCCCAGGCATTACTGACCACCTTGCATCTGTATTCATGTACATCACCTCCCTTCATCACCTTCCCTACTGGCTACTCCAGGCTTTGGCTCCTATAATTCTCCTTTTCCTCTCCTGCATTATTTTCCCCTCCTTTCTATTAATTGATTATATAAACCTACCAACAACTCCGTCTTAGATGTGAAAATCCTCTTTTGATCCCACAGCCCCCTCCAGCTATCACTGTGTTTCTCTGTCCCCCCTGCTTTTTTATAGCAAAACTATTCAAAGAATGGGGCACCTGAGTGACTCAGTGATTGAACGTCTGCCTTTGGTTCAGGTCGTGATCTCAGGGTCCTGGGATCAAGTCCCGCATCGGGATCCTTGCAGGGAGGGACGCCTGGGTGAGCGTCTGCCATTGGCTCAGGGTGTGATCCCGGGATCCGGGATCAAGTCCCACATTGGGCTCCTTGCAGGGACCCTGCTTCTCCCTCTGCCTGTGTCTCTACCTCTCTCTCTCTCTGTGTCTCTCATGAATAAAAAAAAAATATTTGAAAAAAACTATTCAGAGGAGCCTTGTCTACTCATTGATTCCACTTGCTTGCTTTTCATTCTCTCCTGAATCAGTTCTGAAAAGGGTTTTGTCCTCAAGCTTGGTCTTCACTTTTGCTGTGGCCATCCACAACTTCTTTCTCATCAAATCCAATGGCCAGCCCTCATATACATGACCTCTCAGTATTGTTGGATTTGGTGGATCTCCTTCTACTTTACCCACTTTCTCCTGTTGTCCTCTCTCCTCTCCTGGTTTTTCTCTCACCTCACTGGTTACTCCTCAGTCTCCTTCCATGGCTCTATTTCATGGTTTGAACCCCTCTATGCTGTTGTACCATTCTCTCTTTTCTAGCAGTTCACTTTTGTTAGGTAGTGTCAGGTGACTCATGGATGGCATCATATGCCTTCTACATACCAGTTGCTCTTGAATCTGAATCTCAAGGGATATTTGGACTTTATATTCTCATGGCTAATAAATATCTCAAATATAACTTGGCTAAAACATAACCTTTGATTTATCCCCTCACAAAAAGGATACCCGCCGCTTCCTGAGGCTTCCCAATTTCTTTTTTTTTAAAGATTTTTTTTTAATTTTTCTTTATTTATGATAGTCACACAGAGAGAGAGGGAGAGAGGCAGAGACACAGGCAGAGGGAGAAGCAGGCTCCATGCACCCGGAACCCGACATGGGATTCGATCCCAGGTCTCCAGGATCGCGCCCTGGGCCAAAGGCAGGTGCCAAACCGCTGCGCCACCCAGGGATCCCTAAAGATTTTTTTAAAGATTTTTATTTATTTATTTATGAGAGACAGGGAGAGAGAGAGAGAGAGAGAGAGAGAGAGAGAGGTGCAGAGACACAGGCAGAGAGAGAAGCAGGCTCCATGCAGGGAGCCCGATGTGAGACTCGATCTCCGGATCTCCAGGATCATGCCCTGGGCCAAAGGTGGCACTAAACCGCTGAGCCACTCGGGCTGCCCTCCTATTTTTTTTTTTTTAATTTTTATTGGAGTTCAATTTGCCAACATTTAGCATAACACCCAGTACTCATCCCGCCAAGTGCCCTCCTCAGTGCTCACCAGTCACCCCAACTCCCCGCCTACCTCCCTTTCCACTACCCCTTGTTTCCCAGAGTTAGGTGTCTCTCATGTTTTGTCATCCTCACTGTTATTTTCACTCATTTGCTCTCCTTTCCCTTTATTCCCTTTCACTAATTTTTATATTCCCCAAATGAATGAAACCATATAATGTTTGTCCTTTTCCGATTATTTCTCTCAGCATAATACCCTCCAGTTCCATCCACATCGAAGCCCTCCTATTTCTTTAAATAACCCCATTTACCTTACTTACTCAGTTCTCAAACCTGTGAGTCCCCTTGATTTCTCTCTCTTCCTCATTTCCTACATCTACTCCATCAGCCAGTTCTGTTGTCTCTATGCCCAGAATACATGCCCCATCACCTGTTACCCTTGTTGAAGATAATGTTATTCCTTTTTTTTTTTTAAAGATTTTATTCATTTATTCATGAGAGACACACAGAGAGAGAGGCAGAGACACAGGCAAAGATAGAAGCAGGCTCCATGCAGGGAGCCCGATACAGGACTCGATCCTATGACTCCAGGATCATGCCCTGGGTCAAAGGCTGGCGCTAAACTGCTGAGCCACCCAGGGATCCCGATACTGTTATTTTCTATGTAGTCCATTGCCATGGCCTCCTAACTGGGCTGTCTACTTCCATTTTTGTCATCCTCTCTTCCTGTCCCCAGGGTCCATTCTTCACACAACAGCAAGAGTGATAAAATATACAGAAGATCATCCCTTCTGTGTTTAAGAAACTCCAATGGTTTTGTATGACACACTAAGTCAAAGCTCCATATATAGAGATCTGGTCCTTACTTGCCTCTCTGTCCTCCTCTGAAGCCCCTCTCTCCTGTGCTCACTCTGCTTCAGCCACGTTGGCCTTCTTGCTGTGCCTTATTCATGTTAAGTCTGCTTCTGATCTTGGGGCCCTTATATCTAGAAGTTCCCTCCTCTTGGCACACTCTTCTCCCCAGATCTTTGCAAGATTGGTAACCTTATCTATATTCAGGTCTCTACTTAAGCCACTTTCTCAGAAGGACCTTCCCTGACCACCTCACCTAAAATAGCACCTTTCATTGGACCCACCCAGTTACTCTCTATCCTATTGCTGTGTTTAGTTATTTTCCTATCACTGGTGATGAACTGAACCCCATGAGATAGAGCTGATTATATGACCTTACCCCTACCCTGCATTATGACAGAGAAAGCAAAAAGGTTAGGGTAAGAGTGGGCCCAGACTTCCCACTCCAATCTTCTCTCCCTCACAATGCAGCTGAGCTCAATTAGGTGCTGTCACTGTAGTCACCTGACATCCTGACAGCAGCTGTGGTCACTCTTGGCATTTATCCAGTCCAATAAACAGCACCAGGGCAGACAGCCACGTGAGTAGCAGAAAGGAGGCCAGACTGACCTTTACATCCCATTGTATGTTTGTCCTTCTACTCTTCAAGAAAGATGAGAACACCAGTCTTCCCACACATTCCTAATCTTAGGAAGTTACACTGCCCCTGGGGCACCAAACAAAGGGAATATTTCAGTGTCCAGTGAAGGACTCTAAGGACTTTTGTAGCTCGGGTGGTTTCCATTTCTTAACAGTTTTCCAACAAAACTGAAGGAGAACTTAAATAAGTTGTTGATTAATAAGTCGTGAAACATAATTTTTGATGATAGATGATTATATGATTTTGGCAAATAAGGTTTTCAAAGAATTGTGTGACATTGCTATAATAAAATTCCTTTCATTCCTATTTGTTACTTATATGTACATATTTTCCCATTACTTACATTAAAAAACAAAACAAAATAAGAATAGGATCAGTGTTGAATAGGATCATTCTAATTATGAGTAATATATAAATATATGAGTAATATATAAATATACGAAATAATTTTTTTTAAAAGCTTCGTCTCATTAAGGTGCATGGGTGGCTCAGTCGATTAAGCATCTGACTCTTTATTTATTTATTTATTTTTTATTGGTTTTCAATTTGCCAACATATAGAATAACACCCAGTGCTCATCCCATCAAGTGCCCCCCTCAGTGCCCGTCACCCAGTCACCCCCACCCCTCCGCCCACCTCCCTTTCTACCACCCCTTGTTTGTTTCCCAGAGTTAGGAGTCTCTCATGTTCTGTCTCCCTTTCTGATATTTCTTGATTTCAGTTCAGGTCATAATCTCAGGGTTGTGAGATTGAGCCCTGCATCAGGCATAGCACTGGGTGTGGAGGCTGCTTAAGTTTCTCTCTCTCTCTCTCCCTCTGCCCCTCCACCTTGCCCCCCCAAAAAAGTTGGTTCTCATCAAGACATATTGCTAATAATCAACATTAATGATATATTGTGTTTATATATTTATGTTATTTTGAGTAATTGTATACTAACGATAATTGTAATGATGACTTAATCTAGAAGAATTTTTTAAAAATTTAATATCCTATGATTGTATAAAAAATATATTTTTTTAAAAATTAAGTTTTGATTGAACACATTTTTATTGTTGGAAAGAAGTACCATAGAATGATCAGTAAAATGCTTTTAAGCATGATATGTATTACATTATGATAAAATTTCATGGCAGAAATGAATGAAATATCAGTTCAAGAAAAAAAAAGGAATATTGCTAATTTTTACCTGTTGAAGAGGAATTTGTTAATGTAATTTTTAGATGGGTGACAGTAATAATCACTGTGGTACTGGGATTTTGTTGGGTATGTTTACAACTGATGTAACAATTTTTTTAAATGTCAAATTCACAATAGTCCAGAAATGATAACATTAGCAATTAACTATTTAAAATTATAAAAAAATTTCAGATTTTAACCTAAAACATGTATGTTGGCAAGGGGGTGGGCTTGGCTTTTATAAGCTAAAATATTGGAAGACCAACATCTATAAGGATTAGGGCCCTGGAAGGGCCTTTTGGGGAGGGAATTAGACTTGCTGCTCTAGAAGTGAGGTCCATGATGGATGGTACATCAAGAGGACATTATGTACTTGGGACAAAGGTCTTATCCCTATGGCTAGGAGGGCACTGAGGCTCAGCTCCCATACTTGACATCTCTTCTAGGTGTTCCTGATATGTTATATTTTAAAACCAAATCATAGTGTGTGTAGATGCTCCTGTATGTATCTGGATTCCACATATCCCTCTGCTCCAAGGATTCATCCAAACCCAGCCTTCACATGCAAACCATGCAGACCTTCTGCCTAGGTGCTTCAGGTTGACTTGCTGTGTCAGGATGCTCAGGTGGTGTCTAGGACTCCCTTGGCTCACACTTTTGATCCTTGGCAGATGAAGGATGTCATACCTTTTTTGGCTCTGAGGGCTGATGGGTTTGGGTGTAGGGAGAAGCTGAGAAAGAGAAGCACTGATTCTTTCACACAGACTATGTGGAAGCTCAGGTCAAGGAAGGGAATGGCTGAAAACCAGCAATCACTTACACCTTGGTCCCCAGAGGGCCCTACTTGCCCAAGCACAGGCTTTACCTGGACCCCTTTATCTCTAGTTGCCCTATTTGCCAGAAGGTGAGATGTTCTGAGAGACAGGGAGGCCCCTTATTTGAGAGAGCTGCCCAGGCCCCTGGCACCCTCCCTGCTCCTCCCAGACCTACCTTTCCTGGTCCATGTGCTTCATTTCATGTTTTTATTACTTGCTTTCCAAAAAGGATTTGAATTTTCATGATTATTTGTGTAAGCAAACAATCATATTAATAAGAAAAACTTTGATTCTGGACTTCCCAGGGGAAAATCTAATCACTTGGCTTGTGTCCAAAGTGCCAATTTAGGAGCCAGGGCATGGGTAAGATGTGTTAGAACTGGGAGGAGGCTCTGACTATGGTCCCACACCCCTGGGTGGTCATCACATCAGTTTTCTAGGTCATTCTCACTCTGGCTTCCAGTTGAATCAGATGTTTGTGGACAATTCAGCAAGGCTGTATAGGGGGATGAGGAATGGGGCAGGGAGATCTGTACAGAAGACATGCTGACTTATGCTTCCGTCACTGACCAGGACATTGTAGCAGCCACCCACCTCCAACCTACCTTTCAGACTAGATGTGCTCCCACATACCATTGCATCATTTACCTTCGCCCCACCAGATACTGGCTTACTCCAGCCCAAGCATATAGGATAAGCCACACCCTAAACTTATGGACTCAAATTTATAAGCACTTGCCTGCTACTCTCTAGGTACGTGGGATATCCTTGAAGACTGGTAGGAGCTGTGGTGGTGTATTACCTACTGGAGGTGCAGACAAATTAACTTTTCTGCTCATTATAAAAACTTCCAGTTATATTTCATGTGGTTGGTAGTGTTGGGGGTGGGTTCTGATTCTCTGCACTCATATCATCTGATCTTTTCCATTTAGAAAAGGCTATTTCTCTTTTCCAGGATAAGAACACGTAGTGCAGAGAAAGGAAGAGCTGTTACCAGGGGAAGAACTTGGCTCCAAACCAGGAATAGGATAGCCTTTAGAGGGTCAATTTTAATCTTTGGCTCAGTTCCAGGAATTGAAACTCAGGCCTTTTGAACATTTTAATGCAGAAGGATTTTTTTAAAGAACATTATATAAGTAATTCATGAATACATTCTTCTTGTAAAAAATTCAAACAGAAATAAAACAAGTTCCTCTTGATGACCCCCTCTCCTCCCCACCCTATCCCACATAACCACTATTTTTGGTTTAGCCAATACCCTTCCAAAGCTCTCTGTTTTACATATTGTTAGAAGCACATGGATGTGCTGTACTTTTTTCTTTTATGTGAATAGTATCATCCTGTACTTAAGGTTTTGCAATTTGACCTTTTCTCTCAATGACTTGTCTGAATCTTTTTCCATTTCAGTACTACTTATTTTTATTTTTAACTTGCCATGGTTTATTTAACCTTTTCCTTACCTGTAGACATTTAGGTTGTTTCCATTTTACTTTGTTGAACTTTTTATAAACAATTCTAAAATAGACATCCTTGAAATTGTTTCTTTAGGGAAGACACCAAATAGTGGAATTACTGAGTCATAAGTCATGTTAAAAATAAATTAGACACTGCCAATTTTTTCTTTAAAATGGCTGTACCAGTTTACACTCACATGGATGATTCGCAATCTGGCTTCCTCACAAGATTAGATGACTTCACAGTTTGTCACTCTTTCTCATATTCTCCCTTTTGGACCTGTGAGAGATGGGTGGGATTGTATCAGTCAACCAAGGAAAGGGGATGGTATCATTGCTGGGACTCCCAGGAATACCTCTGTTTTCTTTCCTGCACTAGCAATATCATCATGTACTGGGGAATGAGTGCCATTTGGGTAACTTCTCATCCTTTGCACTGTAGTTATGAAGCAGACAGAGCTGGGAGGGGGCTTTGCCAAGTTGTAGGGCCTCTATCCAGCTCCTGAGCCCTAGCTTGGAAAGCTGTGAAGGGGGAAGGGGAGGAGGAGGAGGAAAAGGTACTGGGAGTGAGCTGCTGACAACTGGGACATTTTAATTAAATCATATATATGTATGACTTGATAATAACTATGAAAATTACAAATGAACATCCCTTTTGGCCCAGCAATATATATATATATATATATTGATTTATATATATATATATACACATACACACATACATATATGTGTGTGTGTGTGTGTGTGTGTGTGTGTGTATTTTTTCTTGGACAAATACCTTTTAGAAATTTTTACCATTTTATTTCTAAGTAGGTAATATATTCACATGATTAAAAAATCAAACTATATAAAAAGTATCTAGAGAAATATCTTGCTCCCACCTTTGTTCCCTGTATCTTATTCTCCCTGGCCCCTCACAGTTACTTTTTAAATTTCTTATGTGTCTTTCAGAATTTTTGAAATCAAATGCAAACACATTGGAAAGTATTGCCTTATTCCCCACCCTCGCTCTTTGTTACATAAAGATGCACTATAAACAGTCTGCCTCTTGCCTTTTTTTTTTTTTTTTTTTTTTGGTTACCAGCATATCTTAGACAGTCTTCCATATTGGTGTGGAGTGCTTTCTGATTTTTTTTTTTTTTTGAGAGAGAGAGGGAGAGGGGTGGTGGGGGGGTAGAGAGGGGGGAGGAGACACACACACACACACACACACACACACACACACAGAATATCTTAAGCAGGCGCCATGCCTGATGAGGGACTCAATCTCACAACCCTGAGATCTTGACCTGAGCTGAAATCGAATTAGACACTTAACTGACTGAGCCATCCAGGTGCTCCTCTGATTTTTTTTATAGCTGCCTGGCATTCCATTGTATAGATGTCCCATAAGTTATTTAGCCAAGCCCCCATTGATAGACATTTGTGTTTTTTTCCAATCTTTTGCTTTTACAAGTCATGTGCCATGAATAATTTTGATCACGTGTCATTTCACATAGGTATATAGCCACCCGCAGGATACATCCCCAGAAGTGAAATTGCTGGGCCAAAGGGAATGTCCATTTGTAATTTTCATAGTTATTGGGGGACCTGGGTGGCTCAGTTGGTTAAGCATTTGCCTCAGACTCAGGTCATTATCCCAGGATCCTGGGATTGAGCCCCACCTCAGGCTCCTTGCTCAGTGGGGAGTCTGCTTCTCCCTCTCCCTCTGCTTGCCTCCCCCTACGCCCCCTACTCTTCCTCTCTCTATCTCTATCAAATAAATAAATAAAATCTTTAAACATTTTTTCGTAGTTATTATCAAATTTTCCTCTATAGGAATTGTACCAATTTCTGCTCCCACCTGTAATGTTTAAGAATTTCCCTAGTCTTCCCAACAGAGTGTGTCATTAAACTTTCGATTTTTGGTAATGTGATAGGAGAATACTGCTTTTTCAAAGTACTGTTAATTCAATTTTCTTATCATAAGTAGTATTGAGCATGTTTTACTCTGACCAAGACCTAATAATAAAAAAAAAAAAGACCTAATAGTATTTCCTTTTCTGTGGACTGCCTGTTAATATATTGTTGGATTTATGCCTGTTGTTTTGTTGGATTTATGTTCATGTTTTTCCTAATGTTTTGAGGGAACCTAGACAAATTATCCCTTTATCTGAGATACAGTTACAAATATTTTTTCCTTGGGTTGTTTCTGTGTTTTTACTTTGCTTCTGGTGACTTCTGCAATTCTGAAAGTTAACTCCTTGCGTCATTTATTGACCATTCTTTACTCCATGCTTTTGATCATACTGGTCCCACTACTAAGAATAACGTTTCCCTTCTTATCTATATGAGGAACTCCTGCTCATTCTTTTAGGCCTGACTCATATGTTGTTCTCCTTGACCCTCTGTCCTTCACAATAGATGTTGTCATTCCTCCTGGCTATTCCTTTCATACTTTATCTTACCTCTATTTGCCACATTGCCTTATTTTTGCTTGTATCTATCTGCCTTTCCTATCTAACTAGGAATGCCTTACCTGTCTTGTTTCTGTACCTTCTAGCTCCTAGTACATAATATTTACTTAATAAATGTTTGTTGAATAAATGAGTAAAGAAATTGTTGGTGGCGATTACCACCAACATTTCCTTCTTTACTTCAGCTGATCTGATTTTTCAAATGAAACTTGTATACCAAATATCCTTTTGTTGAGAAACAGAAATGAAGGGGAGGGATAAGGAGGCTTGTCTTTGCTGGTTAGTGATGTTCCTAGGTATTTTGCCATGCTCAGTGATGAGGAGTGGACTTCTTGTTTTTCAAGAAGACCTCTCATGGCCCCATTTATCTTGACTCTTCTGTGTGAGATTCAAGAAAAGGCGATGAATTACCACACAGAAAAAAATTTTTTTTCAGTGAAATTTATTTCAGAATCATGGAAGCGGTGTGATCATACATAATCATTCATAAATATTCCTATTTAAACAATCTGAGCTTATACATTTTTTCAGCCTTGGCAAAAGGACTTGGTATAAAGATGGCACACCAGTGGAAATTAAATTCACTTCAGAGCTATGACAAGTGGGCTTTTTCATGGACACTGATGCTTCTTGCCCCTCTTGACTTAAACTAAATAGATTAACCCACCAATAAATAAATAAATAAATAAATAGTTCAATGGTTGTTCATCAGAACCTGGGCACAAAGGAGGGTTTCTTGGAACCTGATGTATAATGACTTCTGCCAGGCTAGCTTCAGATAAGTAGAAGAGATAAAGAGACCTGACTCAGCGGAGGGATTGGCCCTGGGAAGGGGGCTATTCTGCTTGGCTGGTGGACAAGAAATCTTAGCAGTGATTTAGGGAAGGCAGTTGTGCACTGATTAGATAATAGTGAAATTCAGCCTGAGGCCACATTTAAAACCCTTCTCCCTTTCCATCAGCCCTAAGGGTTACCCAGCACTTGTGGACTCTCTGGGTACAGGTCTCTAGGAAGAGAATTCCATGGTGAAGTCAGTTATATCCTGGCCACCTTTGGTATTTCCTAGGAAGACAGGCATTCCTTCGACTTGAGAGGTGCTGATGTACCAGTTAGGGTACTGAGAAGACTCAAATTCCACTGTGTTCTTGATTTCTATCTTGTTGAAGACAAATCGCTTTTCCATCTTCCTCTTTGGGTAGACTTTGGGGTCTACCTTCTGCAACAAAACAGAAATAAGAATTTTTATCAGGGAAGGGACAAAGACACTCTGGTGAGGCTATTTTCTGGTTCAGCTCGAGAGGAAACAGGAATCATAGGACCAAGATCCAGACTCCCGATTAATCTTTGTGGCCCCAATTTTCTGTGTAGTGATTGAAAGAGCTCTTACTCTTTTCTGAAACTTAGTTTCAAATGATAGGGAGCAAAATATAGGTGGGAATTTTATTAAAAAGTGAGAATTAGATTAAAATTTCTAAGAGTAGCTAGCTTTCCAGTGACTTTTGCTGTATTTTTCCATATGGCACTGGCTAGAATGACTTCACAATGACTAGACATGAAACTTTTGCTGGGACAGCTGGTTGTCGGCAGAGGGGAAGGTGATTTTGGGAGTGGAGGAGATGACAAGCGATAGCTCCCTTGAATTGATTAATTTCCCAAGATGTCATTTATCAAGTGGAGTAACCCCAACAATGTTATAATCCTTCTAACCCTAACATTGTATAATCTGTTAGGTGGTAACAATGCCAGGACATAATATCAGAAAAATGACTTAATTTTCTGTGGTGGAGGTGGAAGTTGCATACATTTAACAATTATATTAAATTTGTTTACATTTATGCAGAATTATCAAGTAGATCTCCCAGATTTCCTGGGGGGAAAGGTGGTAGTCTTGGAAGTAAGTGAGAGCTAAGGTTGTTTGAGAGGAGCCTGGGAAGCCTTTAGCCACTCGTACTCACTCACCTCTAGCTGTAGGGTGGGCTTCCCATCCTTCATCACACAGGACAGGTACAGATTCTTTTGTTTGATGCCCAAGACCACAGGTATCTTGTAATTACTTTCATCTCCGTGCACAAAGCTCATGTGGAACACCACTAGGGAAAAGAAGGGGGCCTTGTGGTCAGGAACACACAGCAGTGCAGGGTTAGCCCAGCTACTAGACCCCAAACCCAGGACTCATACAATTAACATCTTCTGTGAGAGCCCACACTGAGGTCCCCATGGCCTAACAGATAGGATAACTTGGCTTCTCATAGACAATAGCAGGGTTAGTTGGTTGATTCTTTTCTCCAAAGAAGGTCTGGGAGTTTCTTAAAGCCTCATCATATGGCAATGAAGAATTAGGGAGTCTAAGTTTTAAAAACGGAAGGAAGGAAGCCATTTCATGACTGGTCAGTGGTGTGCCCAACCACATGAGCAAAACAATTTGATCAATGTGAAAGGCAAGAAAAGAGGTAGATCAGGATTCCTGAAAGATATCAGGGATAATTCTGTTTCAGGAACATGGAACAACAAGTGGGAAGAACTTGGGAGAGGGGAGGCTTAGCTGGGTAAAATGGCTCCAAAGAGACTCATTTTATCTTCCTTAGTCACAGCCATCTCATCTGGGGGCCTTGAGGTCATGCTCACAACCCAGTTCTAAAGAAACAGTTTTGTCCTGGCCTGACTGAGATGCCTCTCTCCAAGGTCAGCAGCCTTGGAAGAGAACAGGCTGCTCCCTTCATCTACTCCCTTGGCTGCACTCCTGCATGCAGGTTTCAGCCACAGTGGCAAGGTGCCAGGCAGATTTCCACAACTAATGGGCTCTCTAGACTTGAGACATTTGCTAGTTAAAATAGAGAGATAAGCTCCTACTTGTCAGTAAAATTTCCCTACAAGGAACCATCTGGTATTGGGCAGAAAGGATGTTAGGGTTAAGGGGACAGGGTTGGGAATGAGGATGGACACATTATCTCTTCACCATTCTAGTTTTAACCTCAACATCAGGAAAAAGGGACCCACAGGCAGTTAGGTCATGTCCATCAAATGACCCCTTTCTAATGGAAGGATTGACATTGCACTATCATTCAAAGACTTGGCTAGACAATGGTCCTGGATGTGCTTGAGCATTCTAATTTCTCAGAATTCCATCTCTTGCTGAGAAATGAACACACTAAGGGTGTTCTGGTCAATTTGGTGTCATTGCTGGGACCCAAATGAAAAGTTTATATATTCATTATTTTATGTTTTTTTAGTTATGTCCATAATTCGCCTTATTGTTCTACTTTGTTAAAAATGTGGAGAATTAGCAAGCAGCCAGGGAGCCAAGAAAGGAGTCAAGATGTCCCCCATTACCTTGTTTGTTCACATTTTCCCCATTGAGGTGGAGAGCCCGAAGCTCATACGAGTTAGACAGCACCAGGTATTTGTGGTTTATGTCCTGTAACGTGCAGTCCACCGATGGCAGGGCTGCATCACTCATAAAATTATCTGCATCTGTTTTGCAGATGATAGGTTCTGAAATGTGGAGCACACATGTTGAGGAAGAAAATCAGAAGATCAGGCCAGATGATAGAAGGCAGCAGAAATTGTTGGAGAACATCCAAGTATACACAGTAAATACCTTCTTCAAAGATGTAGCGAAAGATGCTCTTCAGGTCATCCCCCTGGAGGACCTGTGGGCAGGGCTTCTTCAGCTTCTCCAAAGCTACAATGACTGACACGAAATGCCTCAGACTCTTGTTACAGAGCTGGTGGGAGACTTGCAACTGGATGCCCTCATCTACCAGAGAACTGTGGTTCAGGTCTTGGCAGCAGCACTGTGGAGAGACCAAGGAAGAGTTTGTTAAGGTGGTCAGGCCAGAGAACTCCTGTTTTTTACATCAGAGAGGCTGAAGGGGCCTTGGAAATAACTGAGCTTCTAATGTTAAACTCTCTTCTCTCTGAAGCTTAGAGAGGTTAAGTGATTTATCAGAGGGCATGTGGCAAGTTAGAGGCAGATTCAAAACCAGAACTATAGGTTTTCTGATGGCCTATATGGTGTTCTTTTAGAATAAGACACACATGTCTACCTCATTTATCTTTTTTATACACTGTTCCACCTAACCATAAATTTACACCTTCTTAACCTCTATGTCTTTTTGTATCCCTAATGCTTTAACACTTTGTATTTAATTTTTCATGGCAATGATGATCATAACATTTTATATTCATCTATGCTCATTCAACAAGTTTTTAATTATTCTATATAAGTTCTTTCTTTTTTCCTAAACACTGTCTTATAAGCATTCTACAAATACTTTAAAAGTGGTTACTATTTGTGAAATATGTTTCCACTTTCCCATTATTCAGAGAAACTTCCCATTATTCATAGAACTGGCGTAACTATGTGAAGGCTTAAGTGAGGTTGCCCTGGTACCATGATAATGGTTTGGACACTCAACAGATAGTTAAAGAAGCTTCTAACAGCACAGAGGAAAGCTGAGTATGAGAGAAGTTCCTGTCCAGAAATCTGGGAGCAAAAAACTATTCTACTTTTAAAGGGGGGCAGATATACATTAATTCCCAAGGACTTAAGTGATTTATGTAGGCTGAATCTTCTCCTAAAAGGAGAATCAAATTTGCATTGGAGCCTTGGATGCTTTCCTAACAAAAAACCAGCAAGCTTTATCATCACTGCCATCCCTCCACCCTGTGCAAGCATGGCCATCATCACCAAGCCATAGTAAGTGATTGTGGGAATGGTGTAGTGACCAAGTCAGCATGCAGTGCCATCTGCATCTGTCTTACTGCAAGAGATGAAAGTCCTTTCATTACAAAATACCCTGGAAACAAGGTAGCCCAGAACCCTTTTCCTGAAGCCTCTCCCATATCAGAGTACCTCCAGGTGTTGTGAGCTAAGCCCATGGTCTCACCTTCACGTTTCCAGGGCCATCAGCTTCAAAGAATACGTCATTCTCATTGTTACTGTAATAAAACCAGAGAGATTGTTCAAGTATGTCTCCCAGACAAGTTCTTTTTCCTTCCCCCCAAACCGTCTTCACTGTTAATAGGAAACTACAAATAGTATGTCCCTTAAAGTTGCTAAAAGCTGCTGGCAAGTTTTATGGTGATATGCAGGGAATGGCGTAGGAGGCAGCGCAGATATCCTAGATACTACCTGTTGGATCCTGAGACCTATCCTCTATCCACTTAACATCTGAGCTTTTCTTCTCTCTCAAGCCAAACTTTGCCAAAAGGTTGCCTGCATTGTTCACTTGGAATCTCTTTTTCCTATTTGCCATTTGCAGGGAACCCTTGCAGCAACAACATGTGGATGGCCTATGGGTCCAAAGAAAGGCTAGACTTGCAGTGGGAAATCAGTCTTTAAACCATGTTAACCTAGAGCCCTGCTTGCCACTGGAAGAGGAAGTTTGGAGGACAGATTTGGTCTCCAAGCACAGATATCACCCCACTCTTGAAAGAGGAGCTCTACTCATATGGCTAATCTCAATCACCTCACTGACCTGGAGTAAGCCATCATTTCACTGGTGAGTTCGGGTACTGCTGCCATGGCTGCTTTAGAAACCTGCGTAAAGAGGAGAAAATAAATGATTCCTGCCAGGCCAGTCTCCCCCAGGGCTGCCTTCATATGTGAGTTTCCCTTAGCACCTGGTACATGGCAGGCATGTAAAGAAACAATCTTTAAATGAATGGGTGAATGCATGAAAGAACCTTCCTTTGGGTCCAGAGGAAACATTTGCTAAACCAAACCCAAACCAAGAGTGTATTTGTTAGATCTGGAGCAGAGGCTTTGACACTGATCTCTCAGTTGTCAAGCTGCTACATAAGCAATACTAGTTCCCAGAAATTTTCACAAATCATAGCCATAATATCAGGCAGAGAGGAAGGGAGAGAGGGAGAAAGAGACAGACAGAGACAGAGAGACTTGACTGGAACCCGGTCATAAAGAAGAGTTAGTTCAAGTTGTACCTGAATAGTGAAGACTGGCTGGAGAGAACAGAATCCTGGAGTGGACCACTGTACCTTGAAGAGCTACGCTGTTTGCCAATTTCTACCTAACTTTTATACTCTTTAAAAGCAGAAGTAGATAGCTGAGAAATTTCCTGGTCGGTTAACAATTTCACAACCAAGTTTAAAAAAAAAAAAGAGGACCAGTGGAAACTTCTAGGGTAGATTAAACTGAAATGATTGTCTAGCACATGAAAGGCAAGTGGTAGCAAATGATGACACATTTTCTCAAATGTGTCATTATGCAAATCTTTGTTGTTTTTTTGACAACTGTTACACAAATGATGTTAATATTAAAAGACAGGATTTTCCTAGGTTTGAATAATACTTTAATTTAGGGTCTCTGGGACAAAGTGGAAGACACACAGACACCTATACAAACAGGCTCCCTCACTCATGCATTGCACTTACATTTAGGAGCCTTCTCAGAGAACCTGGAGATGGATTAAGGGGTATAAAGAAGTGATGGTAACCATTCCAGTCTGAACTGAGGGTGCTGTTCTCTACTTTGGGAGCTTGAGGTCAATTACAGGAGCCCCTGAAAAGATAGTTGACCTCCTAGGATGGGACAGAAAAAATATAGTTGTGCAGGGGTTCAGGCTCCTAATGGGATGGGGGGAACCTTGCAGATAAGCTCATTCAACTCTTTCAGACCAGGTGCTGGGACCCTAGCCAGTCACACATGCAATCTGTATCAATACTTGATGAACAGTGAATAAGCCTGGATTGAGAATGTATTTGAAAAGATTGTGAATAAGTCAAGGTTTCAGGATCACAGTCACTTTTTAAATTCCAGACAAGATGTTTTCTGCCTAAAATCATTTTTCTCCTAACTTTGAAAAATAGAATATTGTTTTTTAAAGAATATCCAGCTGTGACTATATCTCTTAATATTTCCAAGAGTTATTAGACTGTTTTTCTCCAGGTCTATTGAGATATAATTTAAAAAGATTGTTTAAGGTGTACAACACAATGGTTTGCTATACATACACATTGTAAAAAGATGATCACAATAAGGTTAATCAGCATACCCATCAGCTCACGTAATTGTACAGATTTATCTTTTTATGGCAAGAGCATTTAAGATCTACCCCTTAGCCACTTTCAAGTATATGATATGGTATAGTTAACAACAGTCACCATGTTGTATAATAGATTCCTAGAACTTATTCATCTTATAACTTGAAGTTTGACCAAACTCTTCCCATTCTTTTCTCTGTTACTATGAGTTTGCCTTTTTTCTTTTTGTTTGCTTGTTTTAAGATTCCACATATAGGTGAAATAATAAAGCAATTGTCTTTTCTGTCTGACTTATTTCACTTAGTGTAATGCCCCCAAGGTCCATCCATATGGTCACAAGTGGCAGGATTTCCTTCTTCTTTTTTTTTTTTTTTGTGACAAATATTCCTTTATATATCATATTTTTAACCCATTCAGCTGTTGATTGACATTGAGGTTATTTCTGTGTCTTGGCTGTTGTGAATAAAGCTGCAATGAATGTGAGAGTGCAGATGCCTGAGACAGTGATTTCATTTCCTTTGGATATGTGCTTAGAAGGGGGAATTCTGTATCATATGGTAGTTCTAGCTTTAATTTTTGGAGTAACCTCTATATTGTTTATTTTCCATAAAGGCTGCATCAATTTACATTCCCACCAACAATGTTCTAAGGTCCCTTTTTCTTTTCTTTTTTTTTTTTTAAAGATATGATTTATTTATTCATGAGATACACAGAGAGAGGGAGAGAGAGGCAGAGACACAGGCAGAGGGAGAAGCAGGCTCCATGCAGGGAGCCTGATGTGGGACTTGATCCCGGGACTCCAGGATCATGCCTTGGGCTGAAGGCAGGCGCTAAACTGCTGAGCCACCTGGGGACCGCCCCCCAGAAGTCCCTCTTTCTCTGTAGCCTCAGCAAAACTTGTTATTGCCTATCTTTTTGATGATAGCCATTCTAAAGGTGTGAGGCAATTATTTCTCATGCTTTCAATTAAATTTCCTTGATGATTAGTGATGTTAGGCATCTTTTCATGTAGCTTTGGTCATTTTAATGTCTTCTTTGGAAAAATGTCTTTTGAGGTCCTCTGCCCATTTTAAAATTGGATTATTTATTTATTTTTGCTATTGAGTGATAGGAGCTCTTTATATAAAGATTTTTTTTTATATTAACCCCTTACCTATAATATGATTTGCAAATAACTTCTACTCTGAAGTTACCTTTTGGTTTTGTTGATTTTTTTTTCTGTGCAGAAGCTGCTCAGTGTAACATAGCCCCATTGTTTATTTTTGCTTTTTTTGCTTGTGCTTTTGGTGTCATATTAAAAAAACCATCAGCAAGACTAGTGTCAAGGAGCTTTTCCCCTATATTTTCTTGCAGAAGCTTTACAGTTTCAGGTGTTACTTTTAAGTCTTTAATATAGTTTGAACTAATTTTTGTAAGTGGTACAAGATAGGGGTCTCCAATTTCATCCTTTTGCATGTGAATATCCAGTTTTCCCAACATCATATATTAGAAAGACTATCTTTTCTCTATTGAGTATTCTTGACTCCCTTATTAAATATTAGCTGGCCATATATGCATGGACTTATTTCTGGACTCTCAGTTCTGTTCCTTTGGTCTACATGTCTGTTTTTATGCCATTACCATACTGTTTTGATCATTATGGCTTTGTAGTTTAGTTTGAAATTAGGAAGCGTGATGCCTCCACCTTTGTTCTTCTTTCTCAAGATTACTTTGGCTATTCAGGTCTTTGGTACCATACAAATTTTAGGATCCTTCCTTCCTTCCTTCCTTCCTTCCTTCCTTCCTTCCTTCCTTCCTTCCTTCCTTCCTCTGTCTTTCTAAAGAAAAAAAAAAAAAAAGCATGAGAAGGTAGGGGAGGGGCATAGGGAGAGAGAGAATCTCAAGCAGGCTCCACACCCAGCATAGAGCCTGATGTGGGGCTCAATCTCACAGCCCCTGAGATCATGACCTGAGCCGAAATCAAGGGTTGGATACTCAATGACAGCCTCCCAGGTACCCCAGGATTGTTTTTTTCTATTTCTGTAAAATATGCCACTGGAATTTTAATAGTTTAATAATAAAAATAAAATAATTGTAATAATAAATAATAATAATTGAATCTATAGATGGATTTTTTAATAGATGGATTTAAATAGTATGGACATTTTAATAGTATTAATTATTCTAATCCATGAACTTGGTACATCTTTCCATTTATTTATATTTCCTTTAATTTCTTTCATTAATATCACATAGTTTTCAGTGTAGAGATCTTTCACCTTCTTGGTTAAATTATTCCTATTTATTTTATTGTTTTATTTATTTTATTCCTATTTATTTATTGTTTATTGTTCCCACATAAATGGGATTCTTTTCTTTATTTCTCTTTTAGATATTTCATTGTTAGTGTATTAAAATACACCAGCTTTTATTGAACTCAGAGACCAGCAGAGTGCCCACCCAGGGAACTGCCCCAGGGTAGCCTTCACATTTGTAGAATAATTGAATGACCAGATCATGAACTGTGTATGGAGCCTAGGAATGGGGCCTTCATCACCCCTTTTGGCACATCTATAATACAGCACTTATTGCATTGAATTAAAACCTTGCTAACTTATCTGGTTCCCTTAGGAAGCTGTGAACTCTCAGACCTGGGTCTGGTGTAGTAGCTGGCATGCAAACTGAGGCAGCAAAAGTTTCTTGCCTATGTGGATAAGCAGGAATTTGACAGATTTTCCCTTAAATGATCATATGCCTACTATGTGTCAGGTACTGTGCTTGTTCTGTGTCGTCCATGGGACAGAGTCCCTGATTTTCCAGGTAGAAGAGAAATAGACTCTACCATGGGGCAAGAATTGCCCAGCACACTGGCTCACCAAGCAGCCTTCTGATTCTTAATTTGGCTCCTAGTATCTTGATATCAGGAAAGTAGACATAAGAATGCCATATTTGGTAAGTTATATGTTCCACAGGGAATCTTTTTTTTTTTTTTTTCCCACAGGGAATCGAAGCTGCATCCCATCCAATGCATCAATTTCTTGTGAGTTTGGTAATCAACAGCCAGGTCTCAACTCTGAGCCCTCATAAAATTGGGTGTCTGGCTCTACAGACACTTTAGAGGTCCTGTCTAAGGAGTGTGAGGGACTTTTCTGTTTTGCCTCCATAGACTTCACTTTGTAAATTAAGCAGTGGTCTCCAAACTTCACTGAAGAAACTATCACCTTGCTCAGAGTCTTTATGCTGGAGTCAGCAAGACATGGAGATCTGACAGCAGTCTGGGCTCTCCTGACAGAGAACACAAGGATGCCTTTAGTCTGTTGATGTGGTTAGAAGTTGAGTGAAGGAGGATGAAAGCCAGTGACAGAAAGGGCAGTATGCAAAAGACTGAGGTATCATTTCTGAGTTAATCTAATCTGTTTCTAAGGATTTGAGATTGAGGTCAGGAATCTTGAGTCTACTTCTCCATCTTTTAGCATCTAGGGTGCATAAGTTCCTATCCATTTTGCTCAAGGGAAATTTTGGAGCCATGGGGCAATGCCCCGTGACGTAGTAATTTCTATGGTTCGGCCATGTCTCATCCCAGCCTGGACCCCAAACCTGGCAGCATCCTGTCCATCTCAGGAAGTGAAACTTCTTATTGTGTCAGGCAAGCATGTTGCAAAATGCATGTATCAAGTCCTGTCTCTTCAAGGAGACTACTCAGGCCACAGCACTTCCTTCTAGTCCCTAATCAACAGAAAATGTCTCACTACAGAAACAGTTGTACTGGGGGAGGGCCTGGAAGAGTGATGATGTAGTGATTTAGTTTTGCAATGCAAACTCAAGGAAATGGAACAAGCAGAAGCGACGAGTTGGCAATGCCAGGATGGAGTCGAAAGTTTTGGGGGGGATTCTTCAGCTTTTGCGTCACTCAAGCCCTTCTCATCTGCAAGTTACCCTCTACACTGGCAGATCATTTCTTCAAGACAAGAGACTGGCATTTATTCAGAACAGCAAGTGCCTTGGTACTGTCTTATGTCTGATCTTAAGCTTCTAGCCTCTTTTAGCAAGATTGGCCTCACCCAAATGGTCTTCGATCATTTTGAATAAGAAGACAAAATAATCGTGGGTTAGTTCTTATATTATCATGTGTAATTATAGTAATATCAAGTCTCTGTCATAGGCCATTTCATTTTTGTTGACTGTTTGCAGAAAAGCATTAAGCCATGACTATCCCCACCATTTTCTCCAAGTCTCATCTCATCCTGGCATTGACTCCCTAATACTATTCTTAAGTCTGTCATGTCTTTCCACCATTTCTATGGGTCTTTCTGGTATCTTAAAGTATTTACAATGTCCTGTGTAGCCATGGTTGTCTCCATGGATACCTCTCTCCTATTCTTTCTGTTTGAGGGGTTATTTCAGATTGGAGAGTCTAATTTTAGTTTTGAGACCTCTTCTCTTCCTCTTATAGCATCCTCTCTATGGAGTCTGCCCCTCTCCTGGATCCAGTTACTCAGAGCAGACAGGCAGGTTCCAAGGTTGCTCTATTCTCCTCCCTGGTCTAGAACAAGGAAGACTCAAACATATGATCAATCTGCTGAGCCTAGTGAGATATGTGGTCTGCAGAGACTTCTCTCTATTGGCTAAGTCATTATTCCATCTCTGAAAGGCCAATGAAAACTTGTCCTTCCTTTGGATTCAACAGTAAAAGCCCTTTGGTATGTGAGGTGGATGCCAGGACATTTCTACTCTATATCTTTTCTTACACATAATGGGTATAAGATAACCACAAACACAGGGCTCTCATGATACTTATACTAGGATTCTGGAAACATTATCTATAGGGACCAGATAGTAAATATTTTAGGCTTTTGTGGGTCATAGTGTGTCTGTTGCAACTACTCAACCCTGCCATTATTGTGAGAAAGTGTAGATAGATAATACATAAATCAGTGGGCTTAACTGGATTTGGTCTTCAGGTCATAGGATACAGGCCCCTGTGTTATATCATTGTGTTAGACCATATTTCTTGGATATAAATTTAGAAACAATACTAAAAAAAAAAAACCCTGTCCTTTATTGAGTACCAGGCACTTTTTTTTTTATTGTCTTATTTAATTTTTGCAATAAACTTTAGGGTAGATAGTATTGACCCATTTCACCTATGTGAAAACCAAGACTGACAGATATCTTAAGACCAAACAACTAGTAAATACTGAAACCATGACTCAAACATGGTTTAGTTGAATCTAAGCCAGATCCTTTTTTTTTTTTTTAATCACTTTTGGTTGTTACAAGCATTTTTTTGCTCCTGTTTTATGCTGGCCACAGTGCTCATCTGCAGACCTCTTTCTCAATTATTCAATTATATTCTAAAGGGGGATGCCTGGGTGGCTCAGTGGTTGAGCATCTGCCTTTGGCTCAGGGTGTGATCCTGGAGTCTGGGATCGAGTCCCACATTGGGCTCCCTGCATGGAGCCTGCTTCTCCCTCTGCCTGTGTCTCTGCCTCTCTCTGTGTGTCTCTCATGAATAAAAAAATAAATATCTTAAAAAATATATATTTTAAATGACATTAGCTTGGCAGATTGACGTATCTCTGCATCTCTGCCCATAAATGTTTCCACACTGTCCTCTTAGGATTAGGGTAAACTCTGTTCCCTTATCCTTCCTCCTTTTCCCACCTGGCTGTGACATGTTGTGTGAATTTTCTTCTTTCTCCTTCTCTCAGGGTAGCATTGGGACTTTCCAGATTGGGTGTTTAGTTCTCTGTCTTCTGTTTTCTGAGTTTCTTCCTTATTCTTTTCCATGTTCTCACCTGCAGCTCTCTTGTTTGATTTCCTTTATCCTTTCCTTTTTATTTAAGATTTTGTTATAGCACTGTCAAAAAAATCTCTTTGGAGTTACTGCCCCTGGAATCATATGCTTTAAAAAAAGTAATGCTTAAAAATACTTTGCTCCTAAAATCTGTGATGAAATACTTCTCTCCTAAACTGTCTGTGGTGTGTGTATTCTACTTGCTGATTATTACATAATTAAATGTGATTTGGCCATTTCCTTCCAGGACTTAAATTAATTTCACTTCTTCAATTACTTCCTCCTTGTTGGCTGGAACTGAGTTTTCTATCTTCTGGGAATAGAAAGGTCTTAGCAAAGCCACTCAGGATTTGTTGGGTGCAATGGTCAAGACTATGACCCAGACTCTAGGTGGTTGGTCTCACCTAATTACTGAGAAATGTGGAATAAGGAAGTCTGACTGTATAAAGATATTATAAAAATTCTGCCCATAATTCAATACAATGGATAGATATTCCAGAATTCAGCAACCTCTGACTTGGGATTCCTTTTTCTCCTTGGTAATAGAGGGTTGGAAACTCTTCCAACATGTAGTAATGAATCTATGAAGCTGCCACACATGACCCATTTTTCAAAGTAGGTTTTCACAAGGGAGGATGTTTGATATGATAGTTCCAGAAATAATCTATGAAAGTTAACTAATGATATGTGCAAGCAGAAAGTTATATGTTAGAACTGGTAGTGATTTAAAAAATATCCTTTTTAGGCTTTTTGTTAATATACCTGCTCATTTTGAGAGTTTCAAATAATACAAAAGTATTTAAAAAAAGGAGAAGCCCTTCACTCTCTGTACTCCACTGCCCCTCTCACTGGATAAGCCATGTCACCAGAAAGTATCCCAGTCACTGCCACCCAAGTACTCACCCATCCATTCATTCGTTAACCACCATCAGTTCTTCGAATAGGTCTTTTTAGAGCACTTCCTGACTGCCTGGGATTTGTACATTTCTCTCCATCTTCATCATTATAATTCAAGCCATTCTTCCTCCTTACCTAGGTCATTTAGATCATCTCCTAATTGGTTTGCTTGCTGACATGGAAACCCCACCCATCCATTCCCTATACATCAGCTACAGCGATGTTTCTACAAAGCAAATCTAGTGACATGAAGCCTGTGCTCACATCTTATCATTGATTCCCTATCTTCTTCATGGATGAGTCCAAGCTCCTGAGCATGGCAAGCAAAGTCCACCATGAAATCCCCTGCTCTCCTCTCCTACTGCACACTTGAGCTCTCCCAAACTATTTGTACTCCCTTGAATGCAATAATATTCTTTCTAGCCTCTGTGCTTTTGCAAAACCTGTTCTTTTTACCTGGACCCTTCTTCTCCTCTTTATTTGTCCATTGCCTAATCCTTCAAAACTCATTTCATACTTTACCTCCTCCATGATATGCTCCTTCTCAAGCTAGAATAGGTGCCATTCCTCTGTGCTGTGTGCCTCTAATACCCTTTACAAACCTCCCTCATTATGTTTTATTTGCTCATCTCCCTTACTAGTAACATACCTGTTGCAAGAATGGGATTATAGCTCTTATCTCTATGCCTGGCACATGATAGTGTTCCATGAATGTTGGCTGACCAAATGAAGGTAAGTCAGGAATGATCATGCTGCCACTCTCATGGCTTCCATCTTAAGCAACTTTCCTCTATTTCCTTCGAAAAGAGTATCTTAGATCAAAAACAGAGACTCACCAGAAGTGCAATGTTCAGCTCTGAATGAATTCCTCAGTAAGCAGCCTTATTGATAATAGAGGTGGCAGGTAGGCCCCAAAGACTCGTAGAGATTTCTGGGCCTGACCAAGGGTGCTGTTCTCTTGGAGAAGTGTAGTTCCTGCCACAAAGGCACAATGAACACCTTGCTGGCTTTAGTCAGAGTCAGTGTCCATCTGCTCTTCTGGGGGAATCCTCAGCTTTTTATTAAGTTTTCTGGGATAGGGAGGTGATAAGAGCTGTGATAGTGTTCTCCTGCTCTGTGTTTCACCAGAATTGCCTCGGGAGGTAAATTTTTGAAGAGACACTCCCATTTTCCCCCAAAAGGCAGTTTTGAAGTATTACTTGAGGACTTTTCCAAAGTCCTCTGAGAATTTGGGAGTTCTAGAAAGATAAAATCAGAGGTGATAATACATCAGGATTAGAAGCTTTTGAAATGACCTCCATCATTTCAAAATGTAAGGTGTATTTGTGTGTGCGTGTGTGTGTGTGTGTGTGTGTGCACAGAGAAAGGAGAACAAAACTATACAAGACATGGTACTCATCCTTAAGGAGTTTTTGCAAATGCCTACAATTTAAGGCAGAATATGGCAAGTGTTATGAAGTGTATAAACTGCCACAGAGGGGTGGTCTACCCTTTCCTCTACATGTGCTCAGGGACGTGGCCAGGAGAGAGGAAGGAGAGAAACATATGATTTGGCTCTCTGTGAACTGAGGATGCTCTAGGCTGCACACTGATATGCTGTTTGGGAATTTGTGGGTTCATGTTGGAAGGATTGTTTACTGCAGAGCAGAGGGAGGACCTGAGAGTGCCAGGAAAGGCATGGGGCAGAGTGCCTCCTCACTCTGGACAAAGGACTGTAGGAAAGAACTAGGCTGGCCTTGGCAAACTGGGCTGTGAACTAGTGTCTTCATGTGGTCATTGTTGCTGTCTGGCTTGAAACCTTGAAAGAAATGGATATTCACTGTCAGACATCCTGGGGACAGGGGACAGGGGACAGGGGATGCTTGGACAGGAGGAGGGCCCTGGTGGGTGAGTGGTTAATCTTTCTCTGCTAGGCCTCATGGCAGCTAGGGCCAGGAACCTGGGCCTTGGACCTTCCTGGAACGCACCTTGGTGGGGGTTGGGGTATAGAAGTGGGGAAACTGGGAGTGAGAAACATCAGGAATGAGGCAGGAAAGGAGGCCCTGGACATGGTCTGGGGGTAGCCACACTGCCCATGGCAGTATTATTTCCCTTCTTTCCTCTTCAAGCCTCTAGCCTCATTGAAGGCAGGAAGTTGGTCTCAGAGATTTAAGGGAGGGTGACATTCCCTCTCCAGGGCTGATGTGACAGAAGCAGTTAGGAGGCATTGTGTGCCCAGCAAAGCAACCACCTCATGAACGGTCCCTGAGAATAGGGGCCTGGGTGCCTTTGTTCACTGCAGTATCCCCAGACACTAGAGCAGTGTCCAGCAGATAGCTGATACTCGGTGCAGGTGCAGTTTGATTGACATGAATGAATGAATGAATGAATGAATGAATGTCACAAGCAGCAGTCTGAATGTGGTAGCCTGAAGAGAAAGTCAGAGGGGGGATTCTGAGACAGTGTCTTAGGGACTCTCAGAAGCTCATCACTGGGGACACATCCAGGGAGATACATACCTGTTTCTGTCCTCATAGTTGGATATAAGGCAAATTTGACCCCTACTGAAACCCAGGCATGTTGTGTGTGGTGGATGAATTAAAAGGAGTAGAATGTGTCATTCAGAATGAACTAACTTGGCATGTGGATTATTTTGGGCTGAAGGCAATTAGGCTCAAAACTCAGCTTGTTACCTCTCTTGTAACTACCTAAAATAATTTAGATAAGTGGCCTGTAACAGAGAGAGGGCTGTTACCAGAGGGAAATTTTATCTGAAAGACTTTTCTGCATGGCAGGGCAAACATCTGATTACATCCGCTCTTCTTATCTGCCTGTGAATTGCCCTCTGAAGCCCCAGGCCCCTCTCCCTTTCACTAGCTCAGAATGGCATACATAAACCCTCCATTGCCTGACTGTCTTATATTTTTATGGGGCTCCTATACAAATGAAATTAAGTTTGCTTTTCTCCTGTTAATCTGTCTTATGTCAATTTAACTATTAGACCAGTGAACAAACCTAGAAGAGAAGGGAAATTTTGTCTGTACAGAATCTTCAACACTGGCCTTCCCTTTAGGAGCCCAACTTCATCTTCCCTCTCCCCAGAAGTCTACTTCAGCAGGGCATCAGGAAGGTTTGTACTGTGCAAAGGGAGGCATAAAGAAATGAGTATGGGGGCCCCTGCCTCAAGACATGATACGAAGAGGAGTGACTCAGTGTTGTGCATTGGGGAATCACAGGAGGGCTCTGAGTGCCCGAGTGGCTCACCCTCAGCTAGTCCAGGTGGCTAACATTGTTTGCCTTCATTTGAGGCCTGTCCATGTCTGTAGTTGCATAATGCTTATGGACTGGGGAGCACAGAGTTCATAGCTGTGTTTGTGATGGACTCTAGATACCCCTCTTTAGGGGAAGGGCTCCCCCTATGTCCTTGGGTTTGGGGTGGATCCATGACCTCAGTATGCCCCACTGTGATGTCATTGGCTAGTTTAGGTGGTGTCTCCTTCTCTGAGGCACTTCCAAGGCTCACATAGCCCAGCCCTGCTGGCACTTTCTTCATCCCTCAGCCCTCTTTCTGTTGCTCATCACGTGCAGCACGAAGGCCTTCTGTCTCATCCTTGACTTGGCGGTCTTATCTCAAGATAAACCCCTTGCAAGTTGGTCTGTCTTTTTCTCATCAAGGTCTCCTTTGACAACCCCTCCCCCCCACAGCTTTCATTCAGTCTCCAATTCCAACCATTTAAAAAAAATGTTAAATTTTTATAGGCTATGTCTTCCTCTGTGAAATTTCTGTTCATGTCTTTTGCCCATTTTATAATTGGATTGTTTGTTTCCTTGCTGTTGAGTTTAATAAGTTCTTTATAAATGTTGGATCATACAATGTTCTATTAGTTTCAGGTATACTACATAGTGATTTGACAATTCTTTTTTTTTTTTTTAAATCCACTTTATTTTTTTTTAAATTTTTATCTATTTATGATACTCACAGAGAGAGAGAGAGGCAGAGACACAGGCGGAGGGAGAAGCAGGCTCCATGCACCGGGAGCCCGATATGGGATTCGATCCCGGGTCTCCAGGATCGCGCCCTGGGCCAAAGGCAGGCGCCAAACCGCTGCGCCACCCAGGGATCCCTGATTTGACAATTCTATACATTATTGATGCTCACCATGATAAGTGTAGTTACCATCTATAAGCTTACAATGCTTTATAATATTATTAACTATGTTCCTTATGCTGTACTTTCCATCCTTGTGACTTATTTATTTTATAACTGGACCTCTTAATCCCCCTCATCTATTTCATCCGCTCCATCAAGCCCCTCCCTTCTGGCAACCAGTTAGTCTCTGTATTTACAAGTCAGTTTCTCTTTTGTTTATTTGCTTTGTTTTGTTTTTTAGATTTTACATACAGACCTATAAGTGACATTGTATAGTATTTGTCTTTCTCTGACTTCACTTAGCATAATACTCTTTAGGTTCATCCATGTTATTGCAAATGGCAAGATCTCATTCTTTTTTTTTTGGCTGAGTAATATTCCATTATATATGTACATATATAACATATATACACATATATAATATATTATATTACATTTTTTATAAAACTGGATAGCTGCATGCAAAAGAATGAAACAGAACTGTTGTATTATACTATACACAAGAATAAACTCAACATGGATTAAAGACCTACGTGAAGGATCCAAAGCCATAAAATTTATAAAAGGAAAAGGCAGTAGATGCCTTAGATGCAGGCTTCAGCAGCATATTTATGGATATGTCTCTTCAGGTAAGGGAGACAAAACCAAAAATAAACAAATGGGACTACACCAAAATAAAAAGTTCTAACCACTCATTAGCACATTACTCCTGTGTATTTTCTTCTTGCTGTCTGAAATTATCTCTTATCTGTTGTTTACTGACAGATGGCTCCACTACCCTGTGGGTACAATTGGAGCATACTCCTCTTGTCTTATTTCTATTGTATCCCCAGGCCAGGGTGGATGATTAGTAATTTTTGAGTCGAGATTGATCAGATGAGCTAGCTGGCTCCTTTCTCAGGTTTCACTCTACACTTTCCAAAGAATGCAGGCTCTGAAAAATCAGTCATTCAGTTCAATGTCTTTGTGGGGGTGGTTTGTGTCCTTGCCTCCCACCTGGTAGAGTGTGCTGCTCTGGCTATCTATGTAGGTTCCCCTGCCCTCTCCTACTTCTTCTTCTTGGGAGTTCCTCCTGAAATTGCTTATTCAGTCTAGAGAATGACTTTTCCCAACACAATTCTACTCTACATGGGCTTAAGGCAACCAAGGACTCTTGCTCAGATATCTCCTACTGAGTTCTTGACATCAGTTTATGGATGAAGAACGAGACTACTCCAGGGTTAAACCGCAGATTGGGTAGGTTGCAGATTCCCATACATATACCCAACTTCTGGCTTGAGTTCTCCCTACACTGGGTGTTCAAGTGGAGAGAGGGCAAGGTGTTACTCTGGGCTCCTTAGGAAGCCCAGGACTGAAATCTTAGCCAGGAGCTGTGTTCTTTATAGGAACTTGCTCAGCCAGTCCCAGCACTGGGAGTTGGCTCCTGCCTGACTGTCTTATTATAGATGGCTTCAAGGACAAGGGGACTAGACTGGTATGCGTAGAGGTGAGAGGAAAAAGGAATCAGCCCACAATATTTGCTCTGAACCCACAGCAGCTTTATTGGCTTTGACACAGATTGATTGTCAGACCACTTATATTTTATCCTGTGGACAATCAGATCTCAGGAATCAGATTGTGAATTTTGGCAAGTTCCTTGATTCCCTCTTTCCTGAGATTGATCTTTAGGAGATATTATTTTAAAGTATCAAAGATACAATAGGATTCACCTCAGTCTCACTTTGTTTGCTGGACAGGGAAGTTTGCTCTCTTTTAAGTGCTAGTCATAAGGAAAACAATCCTACAAATAAGCAAACAAACTCATCATGTCAATACCCAGAACAGAACCTTTCAATTTAGTCTCCCCCAAGTAATAAGCCTCCCATGTTGGTTAGTAGGGAGTTGCTTTGAGTGTGATCGTTTGGGAACACATCTGACCTTCCTCTCCTAGAGGGCCATGACAAAATTAGCCACCTCTTCTTCTCCTATGACAACTTGCTTATGATGAACACTCAACCAAAAGGCAGAATTATGACTGGAATGAAGGATTCTAGGAGACATTCAGTGGGTGAGTCAAAAAGAAATCAGATAAAGCTCTACCCTCCTATCCTTATCTCTGAAAGTCTGAAAGTTTAATGAAGACAACAAGACCTATCTCTTGGGTTTGTTATGAAGATAAACAAGGTCTTGTATGTGAAAGCATTAACACAGAAGTGAACCATGATTGACACAGAAATACTAGTTTGTCTCCCTCCCTCCTTCTTCCCTTCACACTGAGAGTGGCCTCCTTTTTACTATTGACATGGAATCTCTGATAGTAGTGAAAGTCCAACAGGGATCACTGGTTATATGTGAATATGTGTGCATTAAGACTGGAAAGTGTCAACTGACAACATTCATTCATAACTCACTTGTCCTGAGGCTGCAGTGGGATGGGGAATCTTGTTCCCCAGTATGCATCATCTGTCCCTTTGTTTCATTGGTTCCATGGGGCCTTTGTCCAAGGAATGAACCCCCCATGGGCTCACAAGACATGGGCGTCCTGAGTTTTCCAGCATCCTTAACAATTTAGTGTCATCCATTCCCAAAAAGTATAATTGCTTCCATATAGTATTTTCAGTATTGCAAGGAATACAAAGATGAATTAAACATGGGTACCTCTCTTCAGGGAACTTACTTTGAATACCAGGAATTAATAGTAGTTGCTGAGAAGAGACACTTCTTTTTGCTACCCTCAAGGCTACATACCTCTTGGAAAAACTCCATTTAGGCAGTCATGCACACAGATATCCTCCTTTCTAACCGCTGCTTCCTGCCTTCTCACTCCAATATTCTCAAAGGGCCAATTATTCAACCGTATCAGGACCTCTAGCCCATAGACATCCTCCCTCTCTATCTGTCCTTCTGCTTTTGCTTCCTTATTTAGCCAGTTCAGTTAATATGCTCCATCTCTTCAACCATTTTCTTACTGGTCTTCTCAGCAGCCTTTTCCTTTTTCTTTCTTCCCTAGCACATCCTAGGCAAAACCCCAGGCCTGGTTATATTGGTGATCTGCTTCTTCTGCATCTCTACAGGGGCTGCTAGGGGCTGTTGGGGAAAACTACCTAGCCTCACAGATGACTGCCACTTGGATGCATGGGTACCACCACCTACTGGGCTCTGGCATTGTATGGCAGTCCTATTAAGCTCTCCTAGTCTGCTGTGCACAGCAGTGATTTCAAATACTCACCATTTACCTCAAATCCTAACCCTAATTCTTTCCCTCATACTTCGTCCTGGAAAAATAGACATCATCATATGAGATCTCCTGAAACTTTTCCTTTGTTTAAAGAGAGACAGAGAGAGAGAGAGAGAATGAATGGGGATTGGGGAGTGGAGAGAAGCAGAGGGAAAGGGAGAGGCAGACTCCCTGCTGAGCAGGGAGCCTGATGTTGGGCTTGATCCCAGGACCCTAGGATCATGACCTGAACCAAAGACAGACATTTAACCTACTGAGCCACCCAGGTACCCTATCCCTCAGCATTTCCTACCACACTTCCAACTTGCATCCCACTCAACCCAGCAATCTGCTCTCTTATTGCTGGAATGGTAGAAGCTCTCTATCCTACATGGGCCCTTCCACCCAGGTCCTGCATGTCCTGACCCATTGTTGTATAATAAAAATTTTATCTGGTTTTTGTCCCAGATTGCAATGCTCTTAGATAACTTCAGGATGGAGGCTAGTCTCCCAAAAGACCAACCATGTAATTAGAAGATTGGGGCTTTGAGCCACACGATGATATCTGTCAACTCTTCTCCCAGCCTCCTGAGAGGGAAGAAGTGGGGGGCTGGAGATTGAGTTCACTCATGTAGCCAATGATTTAAACAATCATACTTAACATAATGAAATCCCAGGAAAACTCTGGACATTGGAACTTGGAGAAGCATCCTTATTATTGAACACAGTGATGTACTGGGAGAGTGATGCATCCTGATTCCACATAGAGAGGGCATGGAAACTGTTCTCTCCCAGGCTTTTTCTCTACATCTTGGCATTTGGCTGGTTCTCTTGATTTGTATCCTATATAATAAAATAATAATAATAACAGCACTTTCCTGAATTCTGTGAACCTTTCTAATGAATGAAAAAGCCTGAGGGGGTCTTGAGAACTTCTGAATTTGTAGCCAGTCAATCGGAAGTGTGGGTGGTCTCTGGTCAGGACAGTCTTACTGGGGATCATGCTCCTTAATTTGTGGGAACTGCACTAACTCTGGATGGTTATTGATAGAATTGAATTGAAATATACCCTGTTAGAGTTGAAATGGAATACCTATCTTCTCAAGGACCTTGGTGTTTTGGTTTCTGTCTTTCTCCCTCATCTTTGACCTTTTTCTTTTTACTGGCTCCTTCTTACCAAACCCTCTCATGCCTTGCTTATCTAAGTCAAATCGAAACAAAACAAAACTGCTTTGTTTCTCTTAAAAAGTGCCTTTGCTTGTTTTTCCTCCTACTCTTCAACCTTCCATACTTTTGCTTCCTTTCTCCACTTGGTTAAAACTTCCATCCTTGTCCCCACAGTCAATGATCATTTTCAGCCTTTACAAACAAACAAACAAACAAACAAACAAACAAAAAACTTCTTGATTTCTCCGCAGTATTTCACACTATTGAGCATTTTCTTCTTAAACTACAACCCCCTCCTGCCCCAGTTTCTGCAACTCTACTCAACTTTTCCTCCAGCCATTCCTTTCCCAGTTTCCTATCTAGTCTTCTTCTGTCTGTAACTATGCCAAACTGCACCCATTTTCCACTTCTCACCCTCCTTTTTAAATTCCTAGCCCATGAAAGTCTCACCATCCACCCAAATACCCAGAGAATCACCTTGAGCCCTTTACCTCATTCACCACTTCAACCTCATGTCTAATGAACCACCATGCTTGGTTCCTTTTACTTCCCAAATACCTCACGTCTCTGTACATTTATACTCTGCATCTGACTGCTTCCCCAGTCCAGATGACAACCTCCAGCTCACTTCCTCAGTAGTTTCCTTGCTTCTAGTTGTGTGACCCTCCAACCTGTTCACTACCCTACAGCTAGAGTAGTATTTCTAGAACAGATGCAATCATCTAGATCCAGAGCCTATATGGAGCTTGCCCAATGGCAAGTGCCAGTGAATTTCTGTTGAATGAGTGAATGAATGAATGAATAAATAAATGAATGTTATGTCCTTGCTGAAAGCCTTAAGTAGTTTCCCATGGCTCTTAGGTTCCAAGCTCCTGGTTCTAGTCCTCTCGACCTGGCCCTTGCACACTCCCCTTCTTGTCCTTGAATGTATCATGCCCATCCTCCTTCTATCTGCAACATTCTTCCCTTCCTTTGGCTGGGTAAATGTTATTCATCCTTACATCTCAGCCTTCATGGGCTCTTTCCTGCCCCACCTGCCATATGTCCTAGTCACTTCCTGCTCCACCTATTATATACTTATTACATTGCATTGCAATTGTTTGCAGTACTGATTTATACACCCACTAGTGGTATCTCAACATCCTCATCACTCCACATTCTTGGTTGGCAACATTTGATGTAGCCAAACTTTTAATATTTTGACAATTCATTTGGTATAAAATGGTACCTTCCTATGCTTTAATTTCCATTTCTCTAATTTTTAATGAGGTGGAACATTTTTTTCAAATGTTTCCTAACCTTTTTGTATTTACTTTTTTGTGAACTGCATTTACTTTTCCTGCTGGATTTTTTTTCATATTTATTTGTAGGAGTTCTTTATTCTGAATACCAATCTTTTGTGAGATGTATTTGTTGCAAATTTTATATCCCAGTTTGTGGCTTGCTTTTCTACTTGACAGAGACTGTTCTAACTGACCATGACTCTTTGTGAACTAAGAGTTAACAACATCAATTTACATTTTGATAGTATCTTTAGCTTGTTTTAGATGAACTATTGATTACATAGGCTGAAGATTTATAATTTGAGGGGGGGTTGGCTGTTGTCCTTGATGGTTTGACTTATTTCAAAGTTATAGGTTCCAGGTAGGTTTTTTGTTTTGTTTTGTTTTTTGTTTTTTTTGAAATAGTCTGGATTCTCAAAAAAAAAAAAAAATGTTGGCTTGTATAATGCTGCGAAGTACTGAGCCACTCATCTGTAAAAGTAGGCCTGAGAAATAATTTGAGCTACTTTATAGAAGGACAGTACTGACATCTACCTCTGTCTTAACTGGCTGCTCAGATATAGATAGGAGGTGATGAGAGGAGTAGGATTTAAAAGTAGGTACTGAGCTATGTGTGATCTGGTTGATCTATAACCCAGAAGACTGAGCCAATGGATCTCAAGAAAGAGGGATGGGCATTTATTGATCCCACTATGTGAAGAGCACTATGATAAGCACTGGAAAAATGAAGCTGAGTGAGAATTGGTCTTTGATATTAAGAGGCTGACAGGTTTTGGGGAAGACAGACAAAAATATTTAATAAAAATATTTAATGTTACAAATGTTCCGATGAAGTTATATTCAAGAGATCAAGAGGAAGGTTGGTTGATTGAGTCTGGGAGAGTGGGAGAGCACATTCCAGAACAGCTGCTACTGGTACTGAGTCTTAAAGGAAGAAGAGTACATGAGAGGGGTGGGGAGTGTCAGGCAAAAGGACTTCAGGTAGGGTCTCTGCAGGAAATGATGAAGGATAAGACCAGGAAATGGGTAAGGGACCAGATTAAGAAGGGCCTCATACAGTAGGCTAAGGAGATCTGAGTGACACAGTCAGTTTTGCATTTTAGTAAGTTCATTTTCACACTGTAGCATAGAAAAGACTGGAGCTGGGCCAGGCTCAAAGCAAGGATACAGAAAGTCTGGGGGAGGTGATGAGGCCCTGAAATAAGGCAGCAGTGGTAAGGAGAAAGTGGAAGAGCTCTCTCCTGAGAGAGCTGAAATTTTTCCACAGTAAAATTGGAATGGACTTAGTGACCAATTGGATAGGAGTATGTGTTCAGGAAACAAAAATTAAGGATAGCTTTGAGACTTCTAGGTTGACCTACTAAAGTGGCATTATCTAACACCACCTGGAAGCCAGGCAGTTGATCAGCTTTCCTTGTTTGTTTGCTTTGGACAGAGTGATATAAGAGGAGTTACTGCATTAAAGTTTGGATATGTGAATTTGGTATGCCTTCAGGATTTATAAGTAAATTTCCTCATATGGTGATTGAATATGTCTGTGTAGGATAAGGAAATAAGAACTATTTGGCTGGTAATGTACAGTTGGAAGTGGTCATTGTATTTCCCAGAACTTAGAGAGAATAGCTAAATGGAGAGAGCAATCCTAAAGGAGCAGGGTAAGGAACTAGGGGAAAAAATGCTCTCATATCACCTCTCTGCCTCTGACTTCCTCTTAGTTTCTCCTGTTGGCTAAACCTGATTGAAAGCCATGGAGCCCTGTGGATGTAGTCCTATATAGGTCAGCCTCCTATGGACCAGAGCAGGATGGAAAAGGGTGATAGAGGATCTGGGGGTTCAAAAGGAATATATCCAGGACAACCAGCATCTGAGAGCAGGTAGTACAAGAATCATCAGTAAAGGAGACTAAGGAGCTAGAGGTCAGAGGAAAAACCAGGCAACTTAGAAGCCAAAGTGAAAAGGAAGTGGAAATGGCCAATGGTGCCCAATGTTGCAGAAGTCAGGCAAAACAAGGATTGAGTCCATTGGATTTGAAAATTAGGAGACCTTCACAAATGTAGTTTTAATGGAGTGGTGGAACCAAGAATCAGCCAGTAAAGCTGGATTAAAAAATAAAAAAGGATTTTCACTTAGCAATATGGATGACTAGTCATGTAGAGTAATTTCTCACAGTAAAAGACATCTAAAAAAGCTGGATAAACTAGTTTTAAGATTTATTTATTTATTTATGAGAGAGACAGAGAGAGAGAGAGAGGCAGAGACACAGGAGGAGGGAGAAGCAGGCTCCATGCAGGGAGCCCGATGTGGGACTCAATCCCTGGACTCCAGGATCGCACCCTGGACCAAAGGCAGGCGCTAAACCACTGAGCCACCCAGGGATCCCTGGATAAACTAGTTTTAAATAAAATATTTTTAAAAGCATGACTGAGCTGATAAGAGAAACAATTTGCTGCCAGATGAAATGGGAAACTTATTCTGCAGCTGAGGGTAAACACTAGAGTAGGCAAAGAGTTGGTTCATTACAAAGGAACAACAATTATAATGATGGCAGACTCTTTAACAGTGATAGTAAAGCCAGAAAACAGTGCAATAATATTTTCATAGTACTGTGAGTAAATGCTATCAACTTAGGGTTGTATACCCAGTAAAATTATCTTCCAAAAATAAGAACCCATGCAAAGATGTTGATGATGAGACGATTCATACCACGAGAACTTTATGAGAGTAGCTTCCAAGGGTGGCACTGCAGGGCAGAGAAAATGACCCAACTAGGAAGGCCTGGGTTATAAGGGATGGTAGGCCAAGAAGATGGTCAAGGTTTAAATAAAGCTAAACAAATGTTAGCTGTTTAAAATAATAATAATAATATGTCTAATTTGTAAGGGAACTAGAATTCTGGGCAACAGTAGGTTTGGAGAGGTGAGAGATTTGGGTTAAAGCATTCTGTGGTTCTTTTATTCCTAGTGGAGAGGGAAAATATTGGTAATTTTTTTATTTTGTTAAATTAGATATGATGTTAAAAGTTCTTGGAGGTGAGGATTGCCTGGGTGGCTCAGTTAATTAAATGTCTTACTCTTAATTTCAGTTCAGGTCATGATCCTGGGGTCATGGAATTGAGACCTTGAATGAGCTCTGTGCTCAGCAGGGGCTTTGCTTGGGATTCTCTCTCTCCAGCTTCCTCTGCTCCTCCCCCTGCCCTCTCTTTCTCAAATTAAAAAAAAAAAAAAGAAAAGAAAAAAAAAAGTTCTTGGAGATGAGCACCAAAATAACAGAGATAAAATATATCATTTCCAAATCAGTAAACAAAACATTAATGGCATAATAAAAACAAAGTCATCTAAGAAGAGAAAAATGAAAAACAGAAGAAGTGGGCAAAATACACAAAATAAGATGGTAGAAGGGATTAAAATATATGAAAACTCACCATCAAAGTAAGTGAGCTAAACTTAGTTAAAAGGCAAAGATTATCAGACTGAATTAAAGAAAATAGAGCTACATTTTACCACAAACACACATCAAGATACATAGTAAAATACAATAAAATAAAGGAATAATAAGTCTGAAAATAAAGTGGTGAAAAGAATATATGTTAGACTAGTTTTCAACAAGATAAAGCTGTTGATTAATAATAAAAGAAATAAGCAGTAAGACAAATTGCATTACTAGAGATAAGTAGGTTCACTCATATTGATTAAAAAATTCCACAAAGAGGGGCATCTGGATGGCACAGTCAGTTAAGCATCTGTCTTTGGCTCAGGTCATAATTCCAGAGTCCTGGGATGGAGCTCCATGTCAAGCTCCCTGCTCAGCAGGGAGTCCGCTTTTCCCTCTCCCTCTGCCCCTTCCCCCATTCATGCTTTCTCTCTCTCTCTCTCTTTGCTCTGTCTCTCAAATAAATAAATAAAATCTTAAAAACCTCCACAAAGATACAAAATTTAAACATGTATACAATAATAATATACAAAAATACTAAAGTAAAAAATGACAGATCCAGAAAGAGTCACTGACAAAGCCACCAATACACTGAGAAATTTTAATACACATCTCTTAGTAATTAAAGGCAATGCAGACCCATATCAGTAAAGAAATAAGAAGCTTGATTGGATGGATATACCTAGAATATGGAATCCTACAACTGGTGCCAGTTTTTCTGTGAAATGAAGATAAGAACTTCAGTCAAATGGAATACACTGTTAGGAGTAAATACGATAAACTGCTTAAGATACTTTGTACAGGGCTTAGTATGTATTGAGCACTTGATAAGTTCTTGATAAATATTTGTAATTTGTTCCCTAAGATGCCACTGGGAGATAGTTGAGAACAAACCAACAAACTCTGTCCCCTTTGAGTCATTGACAGGTAGAACATCAGAGGGCAGGTCTGAATAAAGACTGTGGAGAAATAGCTGAGGGCCATGGGGGCTGGGAGCATCATTATGGCTTGGGGCAGGACCAGGAAAGTTCAAGGAGGGCATAGTAATGAGATTGAATGTGGTCCTAGCCATGCAGTCATAAGGATCCACCAAGACTCAGACTATAATTTTATTTATTTATTTAGTTTTATTTTTTTATTAGATTGTAATTTTTTTTTAAAGTGAGAATAAGGATGAGTCTGGGAATTTCAACAAGAGCTTTGTTATTTAAGGAAAGCAGGGTGGAGAGAGTTGAGAAAGGCCATCTCTGTTAGTCCATCTCATAAACTCCTGCATCAGCTGATGCATCAGCCCTCCTTCCCTTGTATCTTCCAGGAGTTCCTCCCCAAGTGACCAGTGTCAGAGTCATCCCCATATACTCACAATCTCTCCTGTCCTGGAACAGTGTAAGGAAACCAGAATCTTAAGAGATTGCATTAAAAATCACATTGTGGGGCGTCTTGGTGGCTCAGTTGATTAAGTGTCTACATTTGGCTCAGGTCATGATCCCAGGGTTCTGCAACTGAGCTCCACTTCAGGATCCCTGCTTAGTGGGGAGTGTGCTTCTCCCTCTACCCTTCCCGCTCTCCCTGCCCCTGCTTCTGCATGCGCATGTAGTCTCTGTCTCAAATAAGTAAATAAAATCTTTCAAACAATTAAAAAAAAAATCATGTTGCTTGGCAAGGTATCATTGTCTTACCCCAAGCCTGATTTGAGGAAGAGAATGCTCATACATAGTAGCTACCCAGGATTATGACAGCTTCTTTAATTTCCTAAGTCACATTCTTCTATATTTGTCTTTCTGAGGCTTCATCTCAGGATAGCCTTTGAGGTTCAGAGTGGCCCACTGAGTTATTCTAGTCCTAGAAGTTTCCAACATTTCTAAATGACAAAGAGACCTGATGTATGTGAGTGTTAAGTGAGGTCCTAGTGACAGGATGCTTAGGAAACATTTAAAATTCTCCCAGCCTAGAGAGAAATTCTGTGAAAAGATTGGCATTTCCAATTCCAGATATATATAAAAAGATGACATTAGCAGTGAGTTGAGGTGACTCATACTAGGTTTGGGTTTCCAACTGTGGCTTCTCACTTAGATCCTTATAAAATGGCTCCAACTTACTGGGTCACATTCTGAGGACCAGCTTGGGATAGGATAGAGTAATGGTTGATACCCCTGGCACCTGCTTGATGCCTGCCCTAAGCATATGGAGGCTGGAGTATATAGCTTTTAAAAAGCTTCCTAGAATTTTACTTTCCTTAAAACAACTGTACTTGAAGAATTTAAACAGCTAGATAAGGTAACTGTTCAGCAGGTCCAAGGATCTCCCAGGTGGAGGTGGGAGTGGAAAGGCGATGTAGCATATGTTAAGTTTTTCTCTGAGACAAACTGGGAGATATTCTCAGGGAAGATACCCAATCCTTGAACCTTGAATCATCTAGGAAACCTTAGACTAGTAGGGTAGTCATATCTGTGGAAGCCTAAGAATTCCTAGATCGTTCAACTCCTTTAATTCCCAAAGCAATCCTGTATGATATTAAGGAGCTCTTGCTAGTAAACCTCCAAGTATTTACTGGTAAAGGTGGTGGTATTTTTGGCCTAGTGGTGCAGTGGGGCTCTGAGGTGAAAAGGCAGTTCATTCTAAACCTAATAATTTAATTTATTGTTTCAGAATGTTCTGATGCAATTAAACTGAGGTACAGAAGATAGGTGCTGTTGATGGACAGGGATGCTCTATTTAAGTATGTCCAAGGTGTCTTCAACCAGGATCCTTTCATGATGTAATACATTGGTGCATCTGGGGTCTCTGCTTTCTCTACTTTTTCTTCTTGGCCCTGAAATCAGGACATGGCCACTTTGTCTGGACTGGCCTTCTGAAAGCAAAACATTCTACTTACTCTTCATCATGGATTAGAACTAGTGAGGTCTTGAATGGACAGCAGATGGATCCAAGTGGGATGGATAAAGGCTGTGGAGCAAGATGAAGAATGAAATATGTAGCATTTGATGTTGGAGCTAAGGGAGTGAATGAACATAGAATTGGCAGTGAGTGGGAAGAGGAGAGACCCTCCTGGAGGAGGAGTGGATAGAAAGGAAGTGCCCATGGGAGAGACAGAGGTGGAATGGCCTGCTCGCAGGCAGGCAGTGGTGGGATATGTGTATGTCTTGCATCCCCATGTACTCGATGAACTCTTTAGAGACAGACCCTAGGCCCTAATACTGCTTCAGTATCCCCATAGCATAGAGCTGCATGCATGGTGGGTGGGTAAGAAAATGCTCACAGATTCATATTGCCTAGTGTTTCATGGCTGATTTTATATATATAAACATACACATATATATGACATATATATCATGATACCTATGTTTGTATATATAAATGCATAGTTCATCAAGGATTTTTCTACTGCTGCTGAGATTTGAGGATATATAAGTTGGATACTGTAGTATTAAAATTCCTAGAATTTTAAAATTAGTATTAAAAGAGTGGGCAGCCCTGGTGGCCCAGTGATTTAGCACTGCCTTCAGCCCAGAGTGTGGTCCTGGAGACCCAGGATCGAGTCCCAAGTCAGGCTCCCTGCATGGGGCCTGCTTCTCCTCTGCCTGTGTCTCTCTGTCTCTCTCTCTCTGTGCCCATCATGAATAAATAAATAAAATCTTAACAAAAAGTATATGAGCTTAGGGTGTGCAATCAGTGCAGAAGAGTTCATCGTAGAAAGTACAGTGCTCTGTGTCTGCTCAGGGATGGATATTGTGGCCCAGATACGACTGCCATCAATAGTGATTTTTTTCTATTTTGATGGTTATGTGGGGTGTATAGCTTAGGAGGCTTGACGTTAGGGTGGGTCTTAGAAGATCATTGGCAGTCTCACTAAGATAGACACACAGTGGGGAGATTTCCCATGGGGCTCATTAGCCACTTGTCCCTTTTGCCTCTGTGCCCAGATTGGGCTCAGGATAGCCTGCAGTGGTGGTCAGCTGTGGGGAGCATGCTGGTACGGAGTTATCAGAAGCCCTCTTAATGTCATTCTGGGCTACCTGGAAGGTCTGCTAAGGGAACCAGGCCCTCTGAGGGGCTCTTAGGAAGGAAAGATGCCTGTCCATTTAGGGTTTTCTAGATCCAGAGTTTAGGGAGGAATGGTTTAGCTTTAGGGCATGAGCCTCTTTGCCAGGCTGAATGGGATGTACCTGTGAGCTATTGGGCTGGGTCCTGGGGAAGAGAGCCAAGCAGGAACCAGAGGCCAGGAAGCTGATGGGGTGTAGGAAATCCCATCAAACAGGCTGGGCAGCAAAGGTGGGGGCTGAGGTGGGGGAAATGCAGCACTACAAACCCACAAATTTGTGAGTGGTGGTAACCTTGCACTAATTTTCTGTTTTCTTTCTTTTTAAAGATTTTATTTATTTATTCATGAGAGATACAGAGAGAGAGAGAGAGAGAGAGAGAGAGAGAGAATGAGGCAGAGTCATAGGCAGAGGGAGAAGCAGGATCCCTGTGGGTAGCCCGATGCAGGACTTGATCCCAGGATCCCAGGATCATACTCTGAGCCAAAGGCAGATGCTCAACCACTGAGCCATCCAGGCATCCCTAATTCTCTGCTTTCTTGATGCATTTTGGGCTCTCTAGTAGCAAATGATTGGGCAGCTTGGGCCTCAGCCATCTCCATAGTGTAAAAACTGCAGCTTCTGAACTGGGCAAGACAAGGCTACTCTGAGTCCTGTTAAGAGGAAACGTGACGACGACAGCAGCAGCAGCAGACAGATTGGCTGATGGACAGACATGCAGGTGGCTACTCTATTAGATTTGTTTTTTTTTTGGGACCCTCAAACAGAGAACCCTCAATGATTGATTCAATGAGAAAGAAATGGAGGCCATCTGCGAGTCAGGCCACCACAGATGCTAAGGGTCTTAGTATCCCATCCAGTGCCTGTATCTTCTTTGCAGCTGGATCTGAGCCCAGTTGGTAAAGGATGAACTGATCAGAGAGGTCTGTTACAGAGCTACCACACATTCTTGTAGGAATGCCGTCATGAAAGCATGCACAGGCAGGAACGCTGTCACTTCCCCTTTCACCACCAGGGCCATGTCTAGGTGAGCTGGCTCTGTCATGTGGGAAACCAGATTGTACTTAGTACATAAAGATAAAGGACTTTGAGGAGCCCATCTATCCTGAGACCCTGTGTCCAGCCCATAGATATTGACAGGTGCCTATTCATCCAAGGCTGGGTCTCAGGGCAGGCTTGTGGTCTTTTACCCAACTGTGGTATTGTCTAGTCATTTACATTTTTCAAACCTGTTCCCAAAGCTGGACATGCCATGGAGGAGGGGCTGCTGAGTAGACATTCAAGAAGGAGCTCTGCTAAGGGGCCCCAACACCTGGCCTGACCAGAGAAACACTTGGCTTCACTCATGGCTTATGTTTTAGATACTTGTGTTGACTCATTTCTGTTTAATTTTACAGAAACCCATTTCCTATGACGAGCCTGGACTGGTTACTTTCAGTTTATACAAATCAAAAAAGAGGGATGAGGAGTTTATGCTGATGGTACAAGAGGAAGTGACTGGGGCATCACTAGAATTGGGACTGGATCTTGCTGCCCAGCTGAAAGAAGAAGCTCCACCCTGTTCTGTATCTTGTCTGCTCTAGGAATGTGAACCAGATCCCGGGCAGGACTGGGGCTTATCCCTGCAGCTTAGGGCGAAGATCTTAGTCTCTTGGCAGAGAGTACTTTCCAGGGGCAGCTCCTCCTCCTCTTATCATTGCCTCTTCCTCGAAGCAGCCCACGTGTAGATACACCAGGTGCAGTGTGGCCTGGAAGGCATGGATAGAGGGGAGTGGAGGCACACTGTCCAGCCCCAGGGAACGTGTGTCCTACTGAAGGAGAGAGGACACACATACCCACTTGCATACCAAGAATTGCCTAACACAGGCCGCTTAACAAAGATCAGTGACATTTCCAAGTGAGAAATGCAAGCATAATGGAAGTAGGGACCCAAGTAGTCACCAGGTAGGGGCCATGGATGTTGAGGTGCCATGAAGGGGCAGTACTGACTAAAGGAAGATTTTTAAAAAACCAACAACCACTAGTCTTTATAGCCAGAACAAAGCCACCCCCCAAACCTCTTACTACTAGAGTAAAGGTCAGGGCCAGGCTCTCCCACTGCCTGAGTCTGAGGTTCTTGGGGCTGACCTTTGCCTCCAATAGTTTCTTGGGGTCAGAGGCTCTTTTGGTTTTGCTTCCACATCTGAGCTTGGCTGATCCACTGTAGATCAGGCAAAGGGACATCATTGGGCTCTGATGGGGACTAAGTCCACAATATGGTGGTCACTCTGACTTGGGTTTCTCCCTTTGCTTTTCCTTCCTTTTCAGTTTCTACAAGAACAGCCTCCAGTCCTTGGGCCCCCAGGCATGTACCCTATTGGCACCCCCACTGGTCACACAGAAGATGTTCAGTCCATGGTCACTGCTATTGTCTAGTTCTCTTCAGGAGCAATAATTCAGGGAGACCCTTACTGTGCATAGTATAGCATTTTGGAGAGAGTTGTATGTTAGTTACTGGCTAAGTGAAAAGATTCATTGGAATAGAGTAGAATGTTTATAACATTTTAAGGAGGATTTAATGACAAGTTACTGATAGCTATAAAATACATGCATCAAAAGAGATAATGTATGTATAAGACAGCAAGAAATCATCGGAGGCAAAGGCTTCAGCCCCAAGAACCTCAGACTCAGGCCTGGTGTTGACCTTTACTCCAGTAATCAAATAAGAGGCTTGGGAGGTGGCTTTGTTCTGGCTATAAAGATTAGTGGGGTGTTTTTTGGTTTTTTGTTTTTTTTGTTTTTTTAATCTTCCTTTAGTCAATGCTGCCCCTTCATGGCACCTCAACATCCATGGCCCCTACCTGGTGACTACTCGGGTCCCTACTTCCATTATGCTTGCATTTCTCACTTGGAAATGTCACTGATCTTCATTAAGCGGCCTGTGTTAGGCAATTCTTGGTATGCAAGTGGGTATGTGTGTCCTCTCTCCTTCAGTAGGACACATGTTCCCTGGGGCTGGACAGTGTGCCTCCACTCCCCTCTATCCATGCCTTTCAGGCCACACTGCACCTGGTGTATCTACACGTGGGCTGCTTCGAGGAAGAGGCAATGATAAGAGGAGGAGGAGCTGCCCCTGGAAAGTACTCTCTGCCAAGAGACTAAGATCTTCGCCCTAAGCTGCAGGGATAAGCCCCAGTCCTGCCCGGGATCTGGTTCACATTCCTAGAGCAGACAAGATACAGAACAGGGTGGAGCTTCTCTCTTCAACTATAGACCTCCTCCATGTCTACACCTGGCCCCATCCCTAGGGCCTCTAAGTGTTACTCCCATATAAGCTTCTCCCGCTTTTACACACAGGGAAACCCACGGCATCCAAAACAAATTATTATGCTCTCCCAAACCAGGTAGAAGTTCCCTTCTCTAATCGCAGTTTTGTATTTTTTGACAGCTTTTTTTTTATTACATGTCACATTTCTCCACAAAAACTGACTGCCTTTGCAGAGTGAATTTATTTTATTTTTTAAAAGATTTTATTTATTTATTCATGAGAGGCACAGAGAAAGAGAGGCAGAGACATGCAGAGGGAGAAGCAGGCTCCCTGAGGGGAGCTTGATGCAGAACTCCATTCTAGGACCCTAGGATCATGACCTTAGCCAAAGGCAGATGCTCAACTGCTGAGCCACCCAGGTGTCCCAGCAAAGTGAATTTTATTTATTTATTTATTTTTTAAATTATAAATTTATTTTTTATTGGTGTTCAATTTTCCAACATATAGAATAACACCCATTGCTCATCCCGTCAAGTGCCCACCTCAGTGCCCGTCACCCAGTCACCCCCACCCCCCGCCCACCTCCCCTTACACCACCCCTAGATCATTTCCCAGAGTTAGGAGGCTTTCATGTTCTGTCTCCCTTCCTGATATTTCCCACTCATTTTTTTCTTCTTTCCCCTTTATTCCATTTCACTATTTTTTATATTCCCCAAATGAATGAGACCATATAATATTTATCCTTCTCCAACTGACTTATTTCACTCAGCATAATACCCTCCAGTTCTAACCATGTCGAAGCAAATGGTGGGTATTTGTCGTTTCTAATGGCTGAGTAATATTCCATTGTATACATAGACCACATCTTCTTTATCCATTCATCGTTTGATGGACACCGAGGCTCCTTCCACTGTTTGGCTATTGTGGACATTGCTGCTATAAACATCGGGGTGCAGGTGTCCTGGTGTTTCATTGCATCTGTATCTTTGGGGTAAATCCCCAGCAGTGCAGTTGCTGGGTCGTACGGTAGATCTATTTTTAACTCTTCGAGGAACCTCCACACAGTTTTCCAGAGTGGCTGCACGAGTTCACATTCCCACCAACAGTGCAAGAGGGTTCTCCTTTTTCTACATCCTCTCCAACATTTGTGGTTTCCTGCTTTGTTAATTTTCCCCATTCTCGCTGCTGTGAGGTGGTATCTCATTGTGGTTTTGATTTGTATTTCCCTGATGGCAAGTGATGCGGAGCATTTTCTCATGTGCTTGTGGCCATGTCTATGTCTTCCTCTGTGAGATTTCTGTTCATGTCTTTTGCTCATTTCATGATTGGATTGTTTGTTTCTTTGCTGTTGAGTTCAGTAAGTTCTTTATAGATCTTGGATACTAGGCCTTTATCTGATAGGTCATTTGCAAATATCGTCTCCCATTCTGTAGGTTGCCTTTTAGTTTTGTTGACTGTATCCTTTGCTGTGCAGAAGCTTCTTACCTTGATGAAGTCCCAATAGTTCATTTTTGCTTTTATTTCTTTTGCCTTCGTGGATGTATCTTCCAAGAAGTTACTGTGGCCGAGTTCAAAAAGGGTGTTGCCTGTGTTCTCCTCTAGGATTTTGATGGAATCTTGTCTCACATTTAGATCTCTCATCCATTTTGAGTTTATCTTTGTGTATGGTGAAAGAGAGTGGTCTAGTTTCATTCTTCTGCATGTGGATGTCCAATTTTCCCAGCACCATTTATTGAAGAGACTGTCCTTTTTCCAGTGGACAGTCTTTCCTGCTTTGTCGAATATTAGTTGACCATAGAATTGAGGGCCCATTTCTGGTTCTCTTTTCTGTTCCATTGATCTATGTGTCTGTTTTTGTGCCAGTACTACACTGTCTTGATGATCACAGCTTTGTAGTACAACTTGAAATCTGGCATTGTGATGCCCCCGGCTCTGGTTTTCTTTTTCAATATTCCCTTGGCTATTCAGGGTCTTTTCTGATTCCACACAAATCTTAAGATGATTTGTTCCAACTCTCTGAAGAAAGTCCATGGGATTTTGATAGGGATTGCATTGAATGTGAAAATTGCCCTGGGTAGCATTGACATTTTCACAATATTAATTCTTCCAATTCATGAGCATGGAATATTTTTCCATCTGTTTGTGTCTTCCTCAATTTCTTTCAAAAGTGTTCTGCAGTTTTTAGGGTATAGATCCTTTACCTCTTTGGTTAGGTTTATTCCTAGGTATCTTATGCTTTTGGGTGCAATTGTAAGTGGGATTGACTCCTTAATTTCTGTTTCTTCAGTTTCATTGTTAGTGTATGGAAATGCCACTGATTTCTGGGCATTGGTGTTGTATCCTGCCACACTGCCAAATTGCTGTATGAGTTCTAGCAATCTCGGGGTGGAGGCTTTTGGGTTTTCTATGTACAGTATCATGTAATCTATGAAGAGAGAGAGTTTGACTTCTTTGCCAATTTGAATGCCTTTTATTTCTTTTTGTTGCCTGATTGCTGAGGCTAGGACTTCTAGTACTATGTTCAATAGCAGTGGTGAGAGTGGACATCCCTGTTGTTCCTGATCTTTGGGGAAAGGCTCCCAGTGTTTCCCCATTGATAATGATAATTGCTGTGGGCTTTTCGTGGATGGCTTTTAAGATGTTCCCTCTCTCCCTACACTCTGAAGATTTTTGATCAGGAATGGATGCTGTATTTTGTCAAATGCTTTCTCTGCATCTATTGAGAGGATCATATGGGTCTTGTTTTTTCTCTTGTTGATATGATCAATCACATTGATTGCTCTATGAGTGTTGAACCAGCCTTGCATCCCTGGGATAAATCCCACTTGGTCATGGTGGATAATCATCTTAATGTATTGTTGGATCCTATTGACTAGTATCTTATTGAGAATTTTTACATCTGTGTTCATCAGGGATATTGGTCTATAGTTCTCCTTTTTGGTGGGGTCTTTGTCTGGTTTTGGAATTAAGGTGATGCTGGCCTCATAAAACGAGTTTGGAAGCATTCCATCCCTTTCTATCTTTTGGAACAGCGTTGGTAGAATAGGTATTGTTTCTTCTTTAAACGTTTGATAGAATTCCCCTGGGAAGCCATCTGGCCCTGGACTTTTGTGTCTTGGGAGGTTTTTGATGACTGCTTCAATTTCCTCCTGGTTATCGGTCTGTTCAGGGTTTCTATTTCTTCCTGTTCCAGTTTTGGTAGTTTGTGGTTTCCCAGAAATGCATCCATTTCTTCTGGATTGCCTAATTTAATGGTGTATAGCTGCTCATAATATGTTTTTTAAATTGTTCGTATTTCCTTGGTATTGGTTGTGATCTCTCCTTTTTCATTCATGATTTTATTAATTTGGGTCTTTTCTTTTTTGTTTTTAATAAGGCTGGCTAATACTTTATCTATCTTAATAATTCTTTCAAAGAACCAACTCCTGGTTTTGTTGATCTATTCCACAGTTCTTCTGGTCTCTATTTATTGAGTTCTGATCAAATCTTTATTAAGTCTCTTCTGCTTGGTGTAGGGTTTTTTTTTTTTTTTTTATGTTCTTACTCCAGTTCCTTTAGGTGCGAGGTTAGCTTGTGTATTTGATTTTTTTCCAATTTTTGTGGGATGCTTTATGCGATGTTGTTCCCTCTCAGGACTGCTTTTGCTGTATCCCAAAGATTTTGAATGGTTGTATCTTCATTTGCGTTAGTTTCTATGAATCTTTTAAATTTTTCTCTAATATCCTGTGTGACCCTTTCACCTTTTAGCAGGATGCTCTTTAACCTCCCATGTTTCAATTTCTTCCAAATTTATTCTTGTGATTAAGTTCTAGTTTCAAAGCATTGTGGTCTGACAATATGCAGGGGACAATCGCAATCTTTTGGTATGGGTTGAGACCTGATTTGTGACCCAGTATTTGTTCTATTCTGGAGAAAGTTCCATGTGCACTTGTTAAGAATGTGTATTCAGTTGCGTTCGGATGTAAAGTTCTGTAAATATCTGTGAAATCCATCTGGTGCAGTGTATCATTTAAAGCTCTTGTTTCTTTGAAGATGTTGTGCTTAGAAGATCTGCATTTGTAGAAAGTGCCATATAGAAGTCATCCAGTATTAGTGAATTAGTATCTAAGTATGCCTTTACTTTGGTTATTAATTGATTGATATACTTGGCAGCTCCCACATTAGGGGTATAAATATTCATGATTGTTAGGTCCTCTTGTTGGATAGATCCTTTAAGTATGATATAGTGTCCTTCTTCATCTCTTACTAGTGTCTTTGGGATAAACTTTAATTTTTCTGATATGAAGATTGCTACCCCTGCTTTCTTTTGAGGACCAGTTGAATGGTAAATGGTTCTCCAGCCTTTCATTTTCAGGCTGTAGGTGTCCTTACGTCTAAAATGAGTCTTTTGTAGACAACAAATAGATGGGTCTTGCTTTTTTATCCAGTCTGAAACCCTGCGTCTTTTGATGGGATCATTAAGCCCATTCATGTTCAGAGTTACTATCGAATATATGAATTTAGTGTCATCATAATACCTATTCAGTCCCTGTTTCTGTGAATTATTTCTTTGGGCATCCTCTTTCTTTTACAGAATCCCCTTTAATACTTCTTGCAGAAAAAAAAAAATTAAAAAAAAAATACTTCTTGCAGAGCTGGTTTGGTGGTCACTTATCCTTTCATTTCCTGCCTGTCTTGGAAGCTCTTTATCTCTCCTTCTATTCTGAATGAGAGCCTTGCTGGATAAAGTGATCTTGGACCCTGGATATATCCTGCCAGCCCTTTGTGGCCTGCCAGGTCTCTGTGGAGAGGTCTGCTGTCAATCTAATATTTCTCTCCATATAAATTAGTAATCTCTTGTCTCTTGCTGCTTTAAGGATTTTCTCTTTATCTTTGGAATTTGCAAGTTTCACTATTAGTTGTTTAGGTGTTGAACGGTTTTTATTGATTTTAGGGGGGGTACCTCTCTATCTCCTGGATCTGAATGCCTGTTTCCCTCCCCAAATTAGGGAAGTTCTCAGCTATGATTTGTTCAAATATGCTTTCTGGTCCTCTGTCCCTCTCGGCACCCTCCGGAACCCAATTAAATGTAGATTTTTCCTTCTGAGGCTGTCATTTATTTTCCTTAACCTATCCTCTTGGTCTTTTAATTGTCCTTCTCTTTTTTCCTCAGCTTCCTTCTTTGCCATCAACTTGTCTTCTATGTCACTCACTCTTTCTTCTACCTCATGAACCCTCATCGTTAGGGCCTCCAGTTTGGATTGCATCTCATTTAATTGATTTTTAATTTTGCCTGATTAGATCTAAAATCTGCAGTCATGAATTCTCTTGAATCCTTTATGCTTTTTTCCAAAGCCACCAGTAGCTTTATAATTGTGCTTCTGAATTGGTTTTCTGACATGGAATTGTAATCCAAATTCTGTAACTCTGTGGCAGAGAGTACGTTTCTGATTCTTTCTTTTTTGGTGAGTTCTTTCTAGCCATTTTGCACAGTGTAGAGTCACTAAAAATGAGTTGTACTCTAAAAAGGAAGAAAAAAAAAAGAGGAGGGGTATCCTCTGGTTCTATATGCTGTAAATCCCTCGACTTCTCCTGGAACTTTCCAGAGTTGCTGGGTCAAGAATTTGCTCTTCCCCTGTCCTTCCAGCTGGTGTTCTGGGTGAGGGGCCTGCTGTGCTGATTCTTAGGTGTGTGCACCTGGGGGAGCTGCCCTGTCCCCTGCCTGTTCGGCTCACTGGAGCTGTTTACCCCATGAGGCCCCTGTTTCCTGGTGGCCCCACTGCATCCCATGCCCAGGGTGACATCAGGAGGAACAACCACACTGGCAGCGGCCAGCTCTCCAGCCCTGGCGTCAACTCTCAGAGTAACTACTGCAGCTCGCAGTCCTCACTGGCCTGGATGTTCCGGGGCGGGGGCTCTGACCTGCACAGCTCGGGGCGGGGGGTGGGGGGTGCGGGGTGGCAGGAGCATCCTCGCTGTCCTGTGTCCTCCCCGCCTCCGCCTGTCCCGAGGGGATCGCCAGATCCTGGGCTCTGTCCCCGGTGCCCTGGGATCTGGGGCCTGCGCTGCTGGAATTGCGCTCCCGGGGCCCCGGCTCCCGAAGGCAGCAGGGCGCAGCCCCCTCCGCCCGGAGCCCCCCACCCCGAGCTGCTCCCCAGGCCCCGCCGGGCGCTCCAGCCCTTTACCGCGGTCCGCCTGCGGTGTGCGGCGCGCTCTTCCCCGGGCGCACCTCCTCTGTTAGTGACCCCGGGAACCTGGGGGCCCCTCTGCCCCTCCTGCCCGGGTTCCCCGCTGAGCGCCTCTCTGTCGGGGAAGAATCCGGTGGGTATTTTTAAAGTTCCTGCTTCTCCTGGGCTGGGCTTTCCTGTCCTGAAGGCTCTCGCTGGGGGCCTTAGCCCAGCTCCTCGCGGGGTCCCTCTCCCACTTGATTCCTTTTTATTTTCATATTTTTTTCCACCTTCCTACCTTTAGAAGCACAAACTCTTCTCTCTGTAGTGTTCCAGCTGTTCTCTCTTTAAATCTCAGGTCGAATTTGTAGGTTTTCAGAATGATTTGAAAGTCATTTAGGTAAGTTGGTAGGGACAGGTGACTTGGGGACCCTACTCCTCCACCTTCTTGCTCTGCTCCTCAAGGTTTGTTTGTTTGTTTGTTTTTTAATATATGATGGACACACACACCAGAGGCAGAGGGAGAAGCAGGTTCCTCTTGGGGAGCCCAATGTGGGACTCTATCCCAGGACCCCGGGATCACTCCCTGAGTCCAAGGCAGATGCTCAGCTGCTGAGCCACCCAGGCATACCTGTCCAGACCTTTCTAGTGACTGTTTTTGTTATTTGAAGATCCCATAAGGCTTGCAGCTTCCTTGGGCTCTCTTAGATGTCTACATCGATCTTTTTTTTTTTTTTTCTTTTTTCCCATCTACCCATTACGGGGCTCTGCTTGGAGAAGGAGAGCGTTGGACAGCTGTTCCTGGGCCCTGTTCCTCCCAGAGCCCCTCTCTTCACATCAGGGCACCTATTTTAGTCTAGTGGGCAGTTGTCTGGCTGTTGTACATAGGCTTGTGGCTTTGAAGGGTGTAAGTGGGCATAAGGCAGATCTCACATGGAATCAAAGTTGCCCTTGGAAATCCCTGAGATAGCCATCACTCTGACACTGTCAGCTGGCTTTTCTTAAGTTAACAAATCAGTTTTTCTTGGGGCAGTTTGGGAGGCTGGTGGTGGAGTGGGTTGCAGAGAGTGGTCAAGGAAGGGCAAAAGAAAATAAGCAGATGTAAGTAGAGACAATTCTTAGTCTCTATAATAATAAATTTAATAATAATAAATTATTACTCCAGCTTTGCCTTGCCACCAAGGCTTCCCCTGTTCTCCATTTCCAGATTTGGGCTAATTGCCATTGTATCAGCAATTTCTCCCTATAGAGAGATAAACCAAAGGAAGCAGTGACAGAAACAAATCCTTCTCGTGGATACAGTGGTTAAGCGGTGAGCTAGATGTTATATTGGCGCTAGTCTGCTTTAACAACAGTGAATGCACAAGCAAAGCAGAGCAAAGGACCCCGGGGGGCCGGTAATAAAACGTCTTTAAAAATGAATTGGTCATAAAAGTTTTCCTCTGAAGGATAGTCTTTTCATCTACTAAATAGGCATGTTCTGGAGGTCTTAAGCAGAATCTACGTTAATTTGAAAGCTCTGTGGGCAGAGGTTCACTCCGTGCCCCCTCCCCCCACGCACGAGACTCTCTCCCGCCACCTAGTGGCCATGTCCCCACCGAGGAAGTACCTGGATGAGTTCAGCAGTCCAGGGTGTTACCCACTGACCTTAGTAAAGAAAAGCTAAACTCAGTAAAAGAAATGGGAAGAAGGGAAGAGAGAAGAAATGGGTAGGAAATATCAGAAAGGGAGACAGAACATGAAAGGCTCCTAACTCTGGGAAACGAACTAGGGGTGGTGGAAGGGGAGGAGGGCGGGGGGTGGGGGTGAATGGGTGACGGGCACTGAGGGGGACACTTGATGGGATGAGCACTGGGTGTTATTCTGTATGTTGGCAAATTGAACACTAATAAAAAATAAATTTATTATTAAAAAAAAAAAAGAATGGGAAGTGTGTGTGCACGCGCTCACACCCTCAAACCCCCTACCCCCACCCCAAAAGTATTTTAAGAGAAATTTGGCATCTGTTTGTATTTCAGCTCTATGTTAATTTATTGCTGTCATAAATAGTGCTTATCCGTGCCAGGCACTATTCTAAAATGGAAAATACATTTTTAGATGTGCCTAGTCTATGGGCATTAATAGATAGTTGATTTGAAATTTGCTATGATTCATGTTTTTTTGGGGGGCGGGTAAAATTCAGGATTTTTTGAGGCTAAGTTGTAGCATTCTAGAATGCTCAAAAAAACCAGTCCTGGTTGGGCTAGGAAGGCTGAGCAGGTGCCTCAGCTCAGGTGGAGTTAGTGGAGAGCATTCAGACAGATGACTATGTGAGCACTGTCCCTGCCAAAGCTGATGTGAGGAAACTGAAAGACAGCTCTTCCCAATCCTGAGAAAAAGTTAATGGTAAAAATGACATAAGTATTTTTTAACAGTTGAAATCAGAAACCATAGCATTAAGTGTTCTCACTGAAATTTGGCAATGTTTTTTACGTTTGGGAGTCTTCTGCGTAGCATTTGGACATGGTTTTACATGTTGTTAGAAAGAACAACAGATTATGGAGAACATCTTCCTTTTGAGCCCTCACTTGGGACTTGGGTTATTCCCACACATGCAGTTAGAAAGCTTAGATGTCAATCCCATCTGCTCTAGTGTTCCCTGCACAAGTCACTTAAGTTCCATGGAACCTCCTGGTTCCATCTCCAAAACATTGTGTTTTGGTATTTTTTTCCCCACAAAATTCAAACAAAACACAGAATTTGCAGAAGGGAATCTCCAAGTCCCCCGCCCTTTTTAAAATATTTTATTTATTTATTCATGAGAAACACAGAGAGAGAGAGAGAGAGAGAGAGAGCGAGAGTGGCAGAGGGAGAAGCAGGCTCCATGCAGGGAGCCCAACACAGGACTCCATCCCAGGTCTCTAGGATCAGGCCCTGGGCTGAAGGCGGTGCTAAACCACTGAGCCACCAAGGCTGCCCTCCAAGTCCCCTTTGATACCTCCTCATTCCCAAATGAAATCCTTAATGCCAAGATTACCATATATCAGCTGGTTGACATTATTCTAGGTTAAACTCTTTTCTTTGCATGTATACACAGTACATATCATGTATACAATTTATTTATTTGCTGGCCTAAATGAGGTCACACTTAGCCATACTATTTTTCCTTAAAAATTTACTTTATTGAGGTATAATTTATATATAATAAAACACCCATTTTTAAATGTACACTTTGGTGAGTTTTGACAAACAATCTTGTGAAACTAATACTTCAGTCAAGTCTTGGAATGTTTCCATAACCCCCTAAAGTTCCCTTTTGCCTGTTTGCAGCCAACTTGCCACTCTATCCCCAAGCAACCACTCAGCTACTTTCTGCCACTGCAGTTTCAGTTGGTTTCTTCTACAGTTTCATATAAATGAAACAATATATTGTGTAGTCTTTCATGTCTGCCTTCTTTTGCTCAGCTTATTTCTAGAATGTGGCTGTGGTTTTTTTTTGTTTGTCAATAGTTAATTCCTTCTATCATTGAGTAGTTTTTCATTTTATAGATATACCATAATTTGCTATCCATTCAACTATTGATAGACATTTGATTTGTTTCCAACTGTTAACAATTATGAGTAGAGCTATTATGAACTTTCATGTACCAGTCTTCGTGTGAACTGATATTTTCATTTCTTTTGGTTAAGTAGCTAGGTCCAGAATCACTGAGTCATATGGTAAGTATATGTTTAACTTTGTAGTAAAAACTGCCAGAGAGTTCTTTGTAACAGCTATTCCATTTTGTATTCCTTCCACCCATGTGTGAGAGTTCCAGTTGTTCCATATCTTTGCCAACACTTTTTGTTTTATTTACTGTTAGATGTCTAGGTGAGAATGGAGAGATATCTCATTGTGGTTCTAATTTTCTTTTTTCTGATTACTAGCAATGTTGAGCATCTTTTCATGTACTTACTGACTATTCACATATTTTTTTTAGTAAAGCTTCTGTTCAGATCTTTTGCCTATTTAAAAAAATTGGTGGTGGGGGATCCCTGGGTGGCTCAGCGGTTTGGCGCCTGCCTTTGGCCCAGGGCATGATCCTGGAGTCCCGGGATCAAGTCCCGCGTCGGGCTTCCGGCATGGAGCCTGCTTCTCCCTCCTCCTGTGTCTCTGCCTCTCTCTCTCTCTCTCTCTCTCTCTCTGTCTATCATAAATAAAAATAAATAAATCCTTAAAAAAATTGGTGGTTTGTCTTATTGTGTTGGAAGATATGAGATAATAGAAAGTATTTACATTGGTCTCTGCCCCTGATTACTGGCACAGAGTTCCTAAAACCCTTATAAATTCCTAGGTGATAAGAACACTAGGAGCATCTTTTGTTCTATTGAGGCTACTCTGGGTGGGCTCCTAAATGAAAAATGGTCACTAGAAAGGTTTGTCATGAGAGAAGGGAGAGGGCCTGGAAATGGAGTTAATAATTGATCATGTCTACGTTTGGAAGCCTTTATAAAAGAACAATAGTACAGGGTTTGGACATGGACCAGCTTCCAGGTGGATGAACACGTCCACACTGGGAGGGTGATTCACCCCAACTCAGTGGGACAGAAGCTCTTGTGCTTGAGACCTTCCTAGACCTCATCCTATCGATCTCTTCATCTCGCTGTTCATCTGTATCCTTCATCATATCCTTTAATAAATTGGTAAACATAAGTAAATGTTTTCCAGAGTTCTGTGAGCCATTCTTGCAGATTAATCAAACCCAAGGATGGGTCATGGGAACCCCTGATTTATAGCCAAGTCAGAAAGAAGTTGTGGGTAAGCTGGAGACCTACTATTTGTAACAGGACTCTGAAGTGGGGAGCAGTCTTGTGGGACTAAGCCCTTAACCTGTGGAATCTGACACTATCTTCAGGGAGATGTGTTATTTTTTTTTTTTTTTTAATTTTTTATTTATTTATGATAGTCACAGAGAGAGAGAGAGAGGCAGAGACACAGGTGGAGGGAGAAGCAGGCTCCATGCACCGGGAGCCTGATGTGGGATTCGATCCCGGGTCTCCAGGATCGCGCCCTGGGCCAAAGGCAGGCGCCAAACCGCTGCGCCACCCAGGGATCCCAGGGAGATGTGTTAGAATTGAATGGAATTATAGGACACGCAGCTTGTGTTGCAGAGAATCTCTTGGTGGATATGGGAGTGAACCTTCCAGCCTCCAATGTAATTGGGTCTTAAAATAATTACAAAAGAGTTCCATATTTACTTTTTATTCTTTATCTATTTTGTACACAAGTCTTTTGTCAGATATAATATCTGTGTTGCTACCTCAAGGACTGGTCAGATACGATAATAAGCAGGAAAATGATCTGCAAATGGGGGAGCATAATTCAAATGTTCATTAAGGGCATAATATCCTTCCTGTTGTGGTCACAGAGGCTACTTCTTCCTCATTTTTGTAGATCAGCACTATAGAGTGACCCAGGCAATTTGTGTTGTCTCCCATTAGTTAATCAGAGAGTTTTTGTTTCTCTTTTCTTGCCTTGTCATTCTAATTTGTGACACACAATCAACCACGATGTGTGTTTTCGGTTATGACACTGGACTGGGAGGCCAAGGGGTGATGTGAAGTGGGTTTCCCTGATTTTGCAACAATTGTGTGTTTTGCTGGTCTTATTACACCATATTCTGTTAATATGAATTCATGGAAGTGGAACATCTGGTAAGATACCCTGAAGATCTTCTCCCCTTCTTCATGAATTTGATTTCTCATAAATATAATGTTTGTTTGATACTTTATTATTAAAGGCAGTAAGGCTCATTGAGAAACTTTGGAAACCTAGTGTAAAGCATAGAAACTTTAAAACCCTAGCATAGAGGAAACCTAGAAGAAACATTTCCATCCCCTCAGATCCCCATTTTCTTTTCACAATAAGTGTCATTTCTGGCCTTTTAACAGTTTCTTTTCTACCCTAGTTTCCATGTGTGAGTGTTGGTCTTTTTAAATATTTAGATTTGGTCCTGGTTATCAGAGTAATATAAGGTCTTTGCAGAGAATTGGAAAGTGTGGAAAAATGGAAAAAAATAATCATAACCCATCTTTCAAAAGCAGTCACTGTTAACATATTTCTAGACTGTTGTATTACTTCTTCCTTCTAGCCATTTTAACAGGAATCTTCAGACCATGGTCACATCTTTGAGTTTTAACCTTTCTTAGATGAAAATAATCTTCACTTAGGTGCTCTTACTAAAGAGAATTATAAAATAATAACTTAAAAAATAAGATTGAAAAGTTACAAAATAATACTTTTTAAAGATTTTAATTATTTATTTATTTGTGAGAGGGAGCAGAGGGAGTAGCAGAGGGAGAACAAGCAGACCTAGTGCTGAGCGCAGAGCCCCATGTAAGGCTCGATCCCATGACTCTGAGATCATGATCTGAGCCTAAATCAAGAGTTGGACACTCAACCAACTGAGCCATCCAGGTGCCTCCAAAGGAATAATTTTTATTAACACTGGATTTGGGCCTTGGGACAAGTTACTGAGAAGAGATGCTGTAACTCATAAGGGATGAAGGAAATGAGGAAGCTGATGTTTGGAAAAAGACCAGAAATGTGGTTAGGTTTCCCAAAACAAACAGTGAGTTAGCAGACAAGCAAACTTTAGATGTCCTTAAACTAGCCACACCCCCTGGACTACTGGGCAGAGGTGACAGTAAAACTCCTATGTATTGGTTGCAGTAGGGGTTCTCACACATAGGCGGGAGGAGAAAAAGCTTTTCATAATAGCAAGTGGAAGAAGAAGGGTCAGCCTGCAGAAGAGTGTGGTGAAATAGCAACCTCTAGAAATCTCTAAACTTCATGGGGTGACTTTGTCACTAGGGTGCTGGGTGGAGCTTTCTCAGCCATGCAGCCCAATTCTGGTCTTTCCAACCAAGCCTGGGATCTTCCTACCCCTAGGATCTTAGGTTATGTTATCTTCTCTACTTGAACTCAATCAATCAATGGATATATGTTTGGTACCTACCATGTGCTCTGTACTTTGTTTAGTGAAGTTTTAGGGGTAGGACTTGGTGGCTAAACCCTACTACATACCTCTCCTTCCTGCCTGTGTGGAGGAATTTATATGTGCAAATTATAATAGCTTACCAGAGAACAAAGGACTAATTCTGTAAAGGATTGGAGAAGCATCTGAGGGCATTCGATATAGAGCTCTTGTGGTATCTGTGTTGGGGGTGGGGGGTCTATGGATTAGCTTAAGGCTGGAGAAGGGCCTCACTCATTTCCTCCCATAAGATTGTGGATGGTTAGGTATGTGAAATAATTAAGCCAGCCACGTGGATGAGAGTTGTTATGGAGAAAGTGTGATGGACTGCTGGGCTTCTTCCAGAAGGCTCTGACCAGGTGCATTTACTACCTGTGAGAGGAAACAAAAAGAAGAAAGGAGGATGGCTGGACCTTCTTTTTTGAGGGAGAATATGGCCAGAATCTGTCTCAGGAACCATGGCCTTTCTCAGAGTACTCCACAATGGCAAGGGGGCCCATTCTGTCTGTGCAGAGAGTGGGTGGACATGGGCATAGCCATGGGCTATTAGCTGACTTCCTGGTCAAAAGCACCCCAGTGCATGTCAGAGCATCTAATTAGAACTTCTTCTCTTCCTACGGGTGGGTGCTGAGCATATTCTCTCTCTCTTTGGGAGGGGGGGGCCTTTAGGGGAATAATGAGGACAGCCTTCCTTAAAAACCAACATGTAAGCTAGGGCCTGAACAATAAGCTACAGAGGGCTGGGAGCTCTTTAGCCCTCCAGACTATGGCAGGGTGATGCCAAGGTCTCATTTTAGGTCATCTGGTTGGAAACTGGATCTTAGCTATTGGCTGAAGGTTTGGGGACCAGGATTCAGCTTCCAAGAGTAAGAAACTAGTGAGCCTGAGTGTCAGGGTTCAGTCTAGTAAAGCAAGGCGGGGCTGTGGTCACAGGGGGAGAACTGTTGTCTGTTAGGAAACCAGGAAAAACATATTTACACAGCCAGGGAAGCATAGCGGGCCTCTGGTAAGTCATTCATTCAACAAATATTACTGAACATCTGTTGTGTAACAGGTTATGTTACAGCCACTGGAGTGATGAGGTGGACTAGGTGCCTGTTCACATATAGCTTATGTTCCCATGGTAGACAGCAAGGGACAAGTTAAGAATAATAAGTTAGGAAAATATTCTGATAGTGACATAGTCTATGAAGAAAATGAAACAAATGATGTTGGGGAGGGCAGTGGGTATGTAACCTATAACCTGGGAGAGGTTGGTCAGGCAAAGTCTGAGGGGTGCCCATGAGAAGGAGCCAGGTATGATAATATCTGGTGAGGAGCCTCTGCTTTGGGTATAGGCATTAGTGAGTGCAAACGCTCTGCCATGTCGGAAGACCTGAAGGAGGCCTGTGTAGCACAGAGAGTGAGGGAGAGGAGGGTGATGAAGTTAGAGAAGTAGATGGGGCCTTATTAGCCAGGGTGAAGAATGTAGATTTTATTTTAATTGAGATAGGAAACCATTGCAGGGTTTTAAGCTGGGGAATGACAGGACCTAATTTACACTGTAAAGGGATCATCTTTTACAGGGATAAAGCAGGGACTCAGGTCCGGGGTTGAACAGAAGAGCCCTACCCTTGGGGTGGGGCAGTAGCAATGGGGCCGGAGCGATATGGACAGTTGAGATATATCTTGGAAGGTGGAGTCACCACGACTCATTAATAGACTATAGAGGAACGGCAGGCCAGATGTGCTGATTCCTGAGGGAGAAGATTTGAAAGAAGCACGTTTGGATGACTAGGAGGCAAGAGTTTGGTTTTGGCCATTTATTGTTTGAGATTCCAAATATCAATGTGAGATTGGCAGTTAGACAAACAAGTCTTGATTCCATGGGAGAGATGAGAGCTAAGATGTGAACATGGACATCATTGGCTAAGAAGTGGTATTTGAAGCCATGAGACTGGAAGAGATGCCTTCAGTAGGTCAGTATCTGGGCACCAGCTTGGACGGTGACCAAATCCTGCCACCTGGTGGGCACTGGAGAGGGAAGGGTGAGTCTGGCTTGCAGCTGAGTCTTTTGTAGCCATATATACATGTGGCTGATTCAAGTGGGGACTGGCACTACTCCCACATCTTTCTTATTTCTCCCTCTGTAGTTCCACTCACATGTTTTCTATAAGCCCGCACTGTCTTCATACTCCACCAGGGGCAATACCAGTTGGGCTCTAGGGCCCAGAGCAGATGTACAATGGTCCTCGTTTCCATGTGTCCTTAGGGGTCATGCCTTGGTTTTTGCCCTCTGTCTCATAAAAAGCCCACATTTATATTACATGGCAGCCCTTTCAGGCCATCTGAGGGCTTTCATCTCAAGAACTGCAAGAGTTTTTTTTAACAGTCATTCAGTTTTCATTTTAAAGATGGGAAATGGAAGGCCAGAGAAGAGAAGTAGCTTGGCCAGGGTTACAGAACAGATCAGTAGGAACTGTGAACTCTGGGAGGCCAGGGACTACTAGCACTGCATCTTGACCATTGTAGAGAAATATGAATTCCAATAGTAAAAGAGGCCTTCTAAAATTAAATGGCATAGCCTTTTAAGAAAATGTTTTATTTAGAAATAATTATAGGTTGGCAGGAAGGTGCAAAGGAGTATACAGGGAAGTTCTGAGCACTCTTTAGCCTGTTTCTCCCAGTGTTAACATCTTGCATTCTTACTGTACAATGGCAAAACCAGGAAACTGATATTGGTACAATCCACAGAGTTTATTCAGATTTCACCAGTTACACACACACTCATTTGTGTATATCTGTGGCTCTATGTCATTTTATTACATGTGTAGCTCCATGTAAGCACCAAAATCAAGATAATGAACTGTGCCACTCCACACATCTCCCTCTTTATAGACATATGTGACTTGTTACCCTCATCCTTAACTCCTGGCTACTAGTGATCTGTTCCCCATCTCTGTAATTATGTTATTTAATGGATGTTATATAAATGGAACCATGAAAAAGTATTCTTTTGAAATTGGCTTTTCTTCACTCAGCATAGTTTCCTTGAGGTTCATTCAAGTTGTTGGGTATATCAGTAGTTCTTTCCTTTTTATTGCTGAGTAGTATTTCATGATATGGATGTACCAGGGTTTGTTTAACTAGTCACATTTTGTTTAATGTCCTCTTGAAGGACATTAGGATAGTTTTCAATTTGGGGGCCATTATGAATAAAGCCACCACAAAACATCAGTGTGTAGGTTTTTGTGTGAACTTAAATCTTCATTTCTCTGGGAAATATGCCCAAGAGTGCAATTTCTGGGTCATATGGTAGGTTCATTTTTTGTTTTAAAAGGAACTGCCAAACATTTTTTCGGAGTGGCTGTGCCATTTTATATTTCTATCACAATGTATGAGTGATCCAGTTTCTCTACATATTTGCTAGGATTTGGTGTTATCACTATTTTTTTATTCTTGCCATCATAAAATGTAAGGGGTGATATCTCAGTGGTGTTTTAATTTGCATTTTTCTAATGGCTAATGCTGTCTAATATATTTTCATTTGTTTACTGCCATTTGCTTATTATTTTTGGTGAAATGACTGTCCATATCTTTAGCCCACTTTCTTTTTTTTCTTTTCTTTTTTTCTATATTTTTTATTGGAGTTCGATTTACCAACATATAGCATAACACCCAGTGTTCATCCCATCAAGTGCCCCCTTCAGTGCCCATCACCCAGTCACCCCAACCCCCTGCCCACCTCCCTTTCCACTACTTCTTGTTCGTTTCCCAGAGTTAGGAGTCTCTCATGTTCTGTTACCCTCACTGATATTTCCCCCTCATTTTCTCTCCTTTCACTATTTTTTTATATTCCCCAAATGAATGAGACCATATAATGTTTGTCCTTCTCCAATTGACTTAGTTCACTCAGCATCATACCCTCCAGTTCCATCCACATTGAAGCAAATGGTGGGTATTTGTCGTTTCTGATGGCTGAGTAATATTCCATTGTATACATAGACCACAGCTTCTTTATCCATTCATCTTTCGATGGACACCGAGGCTCCTTCCACTATTTGGCTATTGTGGACATTGCTGCTATAAACATTGGGGTGCAGGTGTGCCAGCGTTTCACTGCATCTATATCTTTGGGGTAAATCCCCAGCAGTGCAATTGCTGGCTCTCAGGGTAGATCTATTTTTAACTCTTTGAGGAACCTCCACGCTGTTTTCTGAGTGGGTGCACCAGTTCACATTCCCACCAACAGTGCAAGAGGGTTCTCCTTTTTCCACATCCTCTCCAACATTTGTTGTTTCCTGCCTTGTTAATTTTCCACATTCTCACTGCTGCGAGGTGGTATCTCATTGTGGTTTTGATTTGTATTTTCCTGATGGCCAGTGATGCGGAGCATTTTCTCATGTGCTTGTTGGCCATGTGTTATGTCTTCTTTGGTGAAATTTCTGTTCATGTCTTTTGCCCATTTCATGATTGGATTGTTTGTTTCTTTGCTGTTGAGTTTAATAAGTTCCTTATAGATCTCGGAGACTAGGCCTTTATCTGATAGGTCATTTATTTGCAAATATCTTCTCCCATTCTGTAGGTTGTCTTTGAGTTTTGCTGACAGTTTCTTTTGCTGTGCAGAAGCTTTTTATCTTGATGAAGTCCCAATAATTCATTTTTGCTTTTGTTTCTCTTGCCTTCATGGATGTATCTTGCAAGAAGTTGCTATGGCCGAGTTCAAAAAGGGTGTTGCCTGTGTTCTCTAAGATTTTGATGGAATCTTGCCTCACATTCAGATCTTTCATCCATTTTGAGTTTATCTTTGTGTATGGTGAAAGAGAGTGGTCCAGTTTCATTCTTCTGCATGTGGATGTCCAATTTTCCCAGCACCATCTATTGAAGAGACTGTCCTTTTTCCAGTGGACAGTCTTTCCTGCTTTGTCAAATATTAGTTGATCAAAGAGTTGAGGGCCCATTTCTGGGTTCTGTAATCTGTTCCATTGATCTATGTGTCTGTTTTTGTGCCAGTACCACACTGTCTTGATGATCACAGCTTTGTAGTACAACTTGAAATCCGGGATCATGATGCCCCCAGCTCTGGTCTTCTTTTTCAATATTCCCTTGGATATTCGGGGTCTTTTCTGATTCCACACAAATATTTAGATGATTTGTTCCAACTCTCTGAAGAAAGTCCATGGGATTTTGATAGGGATTGCATTGAATGTGAAAATTGCCCTGGGTAGCATTGAAATTTTCATAATATTAATTCTTCCAATTCATGAGCATGGAATATTTTTCCATCTGTTTGTGTCTTCCTCAATTTCTTTCAAAAGTGTTCTGCAGTTTTTAGGGTATAGATCCTTTACCTCTTTGGTTAGGTTTATTCCTAGGTATCTTATGCTTTTGGGTGCAATTGTAAGTGGGATTGACTCCTTAATTTCTGTTCCTTCAGTTTCATTGTTAGTGTATAGAAATGCCACTGATTTCTGGGCATTGGTTTTGTATCCTGCCACACTGCCAAATTGCTGTATGAGTTCTAGCCATCTTGGGGTTGAGTCTTTTGGGTTTTCTATGTAGAGTATCATGTCATCTATGAAGAGGGAGAGTTTGACTTCTTCTTTGCCAATTTGAATGCCTTTTATTTCTTTTTGTTGCCTGATTGCTGAGGCTAGGACTTCTAGTACTATGTTCAATAGCAGTGGTGAGAGTGGACATCCCTGTTGTTCCTGATCTTTGGGGAAAGGCTCCCAGTGTTTCCCCATTGATAATGATAATTGCTGTGGGCTTTTTGTGGATGGCTTTTAAGATGTTCCCTCTCTCCCTACACTCTGAAGATTTTTGATCAGGAATGGATGCTGTATTTTGTCAAATGCTTTCTCTGCATCTATTGAGAGGATCATATGGGTCTTGTTTTTTCTCTTGTTGATATGATCAATCACATTGATTGCTTTATGAGTGTTGAACCAGCCTTGCATCCCTGGGATAAATCCTACTTGGTCATGGTGGATAATCATCTTAATGTATTGTTGGATCCTATTGACTAGTGTCTTATTGAGAATTTTTACATCTGTGTTCATCAGGGATATTGGTCTATAATTCTCCTTTTTGGTGGGGTCTTTGTCTGGTTTTGGAATTAAGGTGATGCTGGCCTCATAAAATGAGTTTGGAAGCATTCCATCCCTTTCTATCTTTTGGAACAGCTTTAGTTAAATGGTATTGTTTCTTCTTTAAACGTTTGATAGAATTCCCCTGGGAAGCCATCTGGCCCTGGACTTTTGTGTCTTGGGAGGTTTTTGATGACTGCTTCAATTTCCTCCTGGTTATCGGCCTGTTCAGGGTTTCTGTTTCTTCCTGTTCCAGTTTTGGTAGTTTGTGGTTTCCCAGAAATGCATCTATTTCTTCTGGAAATATATGCCTAATTTATTGGCGTATAGTTGTTCATAATATGTTCTTTAAATCATTTGTATTTCCTTGGTATTGGTTGTGATCTCTCCTTTTTCATTCATGATTTTATTAAATTGAGGCCTTTCTCTCTCTCTCTCCTCTCTCTCTCTCTTTTTGTGGGGGGAAAGAAAAAAGAGCATCCAAATTTATTCTCCAACAAGACAAACAACGTCAGCAGGGAAAAACTACAGGGGTTTCTCCACAGATCATACATTCACATGAGCATGATTTGCTTAACAGGGAGAAAGTCTCTGGTGTGTTCTCTGTAACAATATCCATTTCACAGTGTAAACAGGTACTAGCATTGTGTACTTACTATTCCAGAACGAAAGGCACAACATGGTAAAAAAATTTTTTCTGGATCTTAAGGTCAGGTGCAATAACACAGACCAACTTTTGTTAAGAGTCTTGATCTACTTTTCCACAAAGAAGGAGATTCTTCACTAGGAAATTAAGGTCTTTCTTTCTCCTTCCTTGTTCAACCATCAGAGTATGTTTCATCATTACATATACAAAAAGGGGGGGGAAGGTTTAAAAAAAAAAGAATCATGAAAAAAATTCAACGTCCAGCTGCTCCCACCACACATCAACTCAGGTTTAAGACAGGGCCTCAGAACATTTCGGCGGTCATAAAATAGGAAAATATACACTATGGCTACAAAAATAAAAAATAAATGAGGTAGATAAATTAAAGCTTTCACAGCCATGACTTGCCTGTTCGAACATCGTAGCCTTCATGCAATACTCTAGAACAATCTTCATACTAAGTTGGCATAAGCTGCACCAAGGACATTTTTTTGTACAAAGTAGTATGTGAACCTGTAAGAAATATGCCCTTTCCATGAGTTTCTTCAAGAAGGAAAACCCAGGTCTTTGATTGAGTAGGCACTGGCGGGCCAAATTAAGTCACCTGAGGGTCCCTGCTTAGGTGCCTAGCCCTCCTGGTGGCTCAGGAAGGAGGCATCTGGAAAGCATAGGGAGTACATTGGCACTCTTGGGGCTCTGAATGAACTCTATTTAAATAAGCAGCAACATGCATTGACTCTCTAAGGACTAAACCAGTCCATTTGAGGGTATCCTACCTAAGGTCCCAAGGTTGAAGGAATTTTGTAATTCTACAATCTTAGTTTAAAGAAAAAAAAAGTACATTCAAGAAAAAGAGAAAGGAAGGATGGGTACAGGAATGGGAGGGGGGGGTCATACAAAACAGGTCCCTAAACAGATGCCAGATCTTGTCCACGTACCCACATACAGTCACCAGGGAAGTATACAGCACCCCCTCCCCCAATTAGGCTAACAGTTGTCCATTGTAGTTCAGTAAGTTCCAACTTGAAATAGGAGGATAGTCCTTGGAAATACTCTCGGTTTTATAAAGGTTTTATGTATACAGTTTGTCACAAGTAACAAAGCTATTTTGCAAGACCCGCTTCTTTCCAAAATTAAAGAAAAAAAAAATCCTAGTTTGTATATGTTTTAGTATTTTTTTTTCTGTTTCAATTTTTTTTATTTTTCAATTTTTTTTTCTTTGCAAAGCAGCCTAACAACATCTGATTGTAGAACTTGCCTGAGGTTGTGATCACACTGTAAACGTCATTTGCACATCAATAGGAAAAACAGGAGGAGATGGGTTCTTTTAACAAGGCAAAAAAAAAAAAAAGAAAAGTAGTAGAGTTCTAGAGGTCATTCTGCCTGCATTTCTCCCTCGACAAAAAGCTTAGCTGACTGCAATCTTATTTTCTTCGAGGAAGTGAGAGAATTGGTGTTTGGGGACACTGTCGGCAGCACTTAGTTTTTCCACTTCAGCACAGGTGGCAGACTGGGAGCCATCCATCTTGGAGATGGTGGTGTTGTTCACAATGGAGGTGGCTCCCAGGAAGACTGGGAGGGTAGGAATACCCCCACTCTGGATCACAGAGATCTCATTGGTCTTCATGGCCAGACCTCCATTGAGCATGGTGGTGTACTGGTTCCACACGACAGGGTCCATGTTCACTGAAGGGGCCAGGATTTCCTTTGGAAACATCTCAGGGACTCTGTTTCCACCAGTTCCTAACAAAGTCATGGTGTTCTCGATGGCCAGCTTCCTCTTACGGTGTGCCAAGCTATCGTTCACCCCACGTGTGGGGGTGGTAATGCATCTTGAGGGAGCTCTGGCAGCTCAAGACCCGGTGGCAAATGAGACATTCATTGGGGTTGGTGGTGGCCTTGTGGATGTTCTCCACCAGCTGCTGTAATTTCAGGGTCTCCGACCCTGGCTTGGGGGTCCCACTCCTTTGGAAGCCATCAACCCTTGGGGAAGTGTGGTTTGCCCCCCCCCCCCCCACTAGGGATCCATCCTCACTTTCCGGGGAAGGCCCGGGCTGCAGGTCGTTGGGCAGTGGGCCGCCCATGAGGTCCTTGGGGTTAGTCCCTGAAGAGAGATTCTGAGGTAGCCCTAGACAGGGGGGCCCTATTACAAGGACAGTTTTGCTATCTAAAGAGAGACTTGATTCATCTTTGGGGACAGGTACAGAGAGTGCATAGGGAATGCCATTGGCTGCCATCATTTTATTGTGGAACTTGGCAAAGAGCTGGGGGGGTTGGCCTTCACCTGGGGAGGTTGATGAGAGCGCACCTTGAGGTTGCCCTTGGTGGTGAACTGGTTGGTGGCCACAGAGCACACGAAGGGTCTCTCTCCAGTATGGGAGTGAAGGTGGATCTGCAGGGAGCTATTGGTCCCCAAAACCTTGCTACAGTACTTATACTGTAAGTATACTTGTAAGACGAGGATGGCCTTGTCTTTTGGTTTGGCCTCCATTGGGGATACATTCAGTGGCTTCCCCTTCCCTTTCTTGGACAGGTCTAATGCCACGGTGGAGAAAGAGCTCTGGAAGAGCACAGAGCCTGGGGCCTGAGGTAGCAAAGCACCAGGAAGGCGTGACATGCTGTTCAGCAGAACCCTGGACCTGTTGGGCTTCAGGGCGAAGGGCGCCAGCCCCTGGGAGCTGGCGGTGGAAGGGATGTTTGTGTGAGGTAGCTTGGCTGGTTTCAAGGTGTCCAGAGACAGGCCCTGGCTGCCGGCTTTCTTGCTGAGCAAGGCCATGGCCGCGGATACCTGCTGGGACATGTGGCTGCCCAGGGTCTTGAGGGTGTCTGCTCCTGCCATGCCCAAGTGGAGGGCATGTGAGGCCCACATGTTCACCTGCACACGGATCTGCTCAGTGAGCTGGATCTGCTGCAGCAGCTGCTGCTGCAGGCACAGGATCTGCTCTGGGACCCATGGGATGCTGAGTCCTGTGCCGGGCACAGGGGCTGGTGGTGCCTCAGTGCTGCACTGATTCATTGCCACCTTGGTGCCCCACAGTGCTTGCAGAGTGACATTAGTGTCACTTTGCCTTTGGTAAATATCTTATGTCCTGGGACGTGGTCGGCTGGGCGGTCTCAGTCTTCAGGTACATGACAGATTCAGCACCCAGCTTCTCCTTCAGCTCCCTCAAGCTGCCGCCATCCTCACTGTGACCATCCTTACTGCCTGGACTGTGTGGAGGGTGGTTGAGCGCAGCCCCGAGAAGTCTTCCGGAGGCACTAGCCCCTCGCTGTTGTTCATGAGGAGCACAGGTGGATTTTTTGTGCAATTTTTCTTATGTTCTAAGAACTCCGAGAAGCTGAAGAACTTTGCAGGCATTTCTCACAGATGTGAGTCTCCTCCCACCGAGTCCTCTTTGCAGTCATTCCATCCCTGTTGGCTTCACTGCCGTTCCCCATGGTGGTTCATTGGAGCACCCAGCTCCCCCGCCGTTGGCACCACTGTGGCCACATTTGCAAACTCCAGGGCCGGCTGCTGCGGTGGCTGCTCACCCTGATCCTCCTCCAAGTTGATGTGCTGGGGTTTCACCTGCTTGCGCCTTGATGTGGTGCCAGCATCCGGCCACCTGGAAAGCCTCGGTTATTTGCCCACTCCCCTCTTTTGTTTTTAATAAGGCTGGCTAATGGTTTATCTATCTTATTAATTCTTTCAAAGAACCAACTCCTGGTTTTGTTGATCTGTTCTACAGTTCTTCTGGTCTCTATTTCACTGAGTTCTGCTCAAATCTTTATTAACTCTCTTCTGCTTGGTGTAGGTTTTATTTGCTATTCTTTCTCCAGTTCCTTTAAGTGTGGGGTTAGCTTGTGTATTTGAGTTTTTTCCATTTTTTTGAGGGATGCTTGTATTGCGTATTTCCCTCTCAGGACTGATTTTGCTGTATCCCAAAGATTTTGAATGGTTTTATCTTCATTCTCATTAGTTTCCGTGAATCTTTTTAATTCTTCTCTAATTTCCTGGTTGACCCATTCATCTTTTAGCAGGATGGTCTTTAACCTCCATGTGTTTGAGTGTCTTTCAAATTTCTTCTTGTGATCGAGTTCTAGTTTCAAAGCATTGTGGTCTGAAAATATGAGGGGGACAATCCCAGTCTTTTGGTACAGGTGGAGACCTGATTTGTGACCCACCCAGTATGTGGTCTATTCTGAAGAAAGTTCCATGTGTACTTGAGAAGAATATGTATTCAGCTGCGTTTGGATGTAAAGTTCTGTAAATATCTGTGAAATCCATCTGGTCCAGTCTATCATTTAAAGCTCTTGTCTCTTTGGAGATGTTGTGCTTAGAAGATCTGTCATTTGCAGAAAGTGCCGTATAGAAGTCACCCAGTATTAGTGAATTATTATCTACGTATGTCTTTACTTTGGTTATTAATTGATTGATATACTTGGCAGCTCCCACATTAGGGGTATAAATATTCATGATTGTTAGGTCCCCTTGTTGGATAGATCCTTTAAGTATGATATAGTGTCCTTCTTCATCTCTTACCAGAGTCTTTGGGATAAACTTTAATTTTTCTGATATGAGGATGGCTACCCCTGCTTTCTTTTGAGGACCAGTTGAATGGTAAATGGTTCTCCAACCTTTCATTTTCAGGCTGTAGGTATCCTTATGTCTAAAATGAGTCTCTTGTAGACAACAAATAGATGGGTCTTGCTTTTTTATCCAATCTGAAACCCTGCGTCTTTTGATGGGACCATTAAGCCCATTCATGTTCAGAGTTACTATCGAAATATATGAATTTAGTGTCATCATAATACCTATTCAGTCCCTGTTTTTGTGGATTATTTTTGGGCATCCTCTTTCTTTCACAGAGCCCCCCTTAATATTTCTTGCAGAGCTGGTTTGGTGGTCACATATTCTTTCAGTTTCTGCCTATCTTGGAAGCTCTTTATATCTCCTTCTATTCTGAATGAATAGAGAGCCTTGCTGGATAAAGTATTCTTGGCTGCATGTTCTTCTCATTTAGGACTCTGAATATATCCTGCCAGCCCTTTGTGGCCTGCCAGGTCTCTGTGGAGAGGTCTGCTGTTAATCTAATATTTCTCCCCATATAAGTTAGGGATCTCTTGTCTCTCACTGCTTTAAGGATTTTCTCTTTATCTTTGGAATTTGCAAGTGTCACTATTAAATGTTGAGGTGTTTAATGGTTTTTATTGATTTGGAAGGGACCTCTCTATCTCCTGGATCTGAATGCCTGTTTCCCTCCCCAAATTAGGGAAGTTCTCAGCTATGATTTGTTCAAATATGCTTTCTGGTCCTCTGTCCCTCTTGGCGCCCTCTGGAACCCCAATTAAATGTAGATTTTTCCTTCTGAGGCTGTCATTTATTTCCCTTAACCTTTCCTCATGGTCTTTTAATTGTTTTTCTCTTTTTTCCTCAGCTTCCTTCCTTTCCATCCACTTGTCTTCTATGTCACTTGTTCTTCTACTTCGTGAACCCTCATTGTTAGGACCTCCAGTTTGGATTGCATCTCATTTAATTGATTTTTAATTTTAGCCAGATTAGATCTAAATTCTGCAGTGATGAAGTCTCTTGAATCCTTTATGCTTTTTTGCAGAGCCACCGGTAGCTCTATAACTGTGCTTCTGAATTGGCTTTCTGACATCAAATTGTAATCCAAATTCTGTAACTCTGGCAGAGAATATTGTTTCTGATTCTTTCTTTTTTGGTGAGTTCTTCTTATCATTTTGCTTAGTGCAGAGTGGCTAAAAATGAGTTGTACTGGAAAAAGGAAGGAAAAAAAAGGAAAAAAAAGGAAAAAAAAGAAAAAAAAGGAGGGGTACCCTCTGGTTCTATATACTGTAAATACCTCGACTTCCCATGGAGCTTTCCAGCGCTGCTTGGTCAAGACTTTCTCTTCCCCTGTCCTTCCAGCTGGTGTTCTGGGGGAGGGGCCTGCTGTGCTGAGTCTCAGGTGTGTGCACCTAGGGGAGCTGTCCCACCCTCCTGCCAGGTGCTGGGCTCAGTGGGAGCTGTTTACCCCATGAGGCCCCTGTTCCCTGGTAGCCCCACTCCATCCCAGGCACAGGGTGACCCCAGGAGGTACAAGCACACTGGCGGCGGCCAGCTCTCCAGCACTGGCGTCAGCTCCCGCAGTAACTACCGCAGTCTCCCAGTCCACACGGGCCTGGATTCTCCGGGGTGGGGGCGCTGATCTCCACAGCTCGGGGGCGCCTGGTGGCAGGTGCGTCCTCAGTGTCCTGTGCCCTCCCCGCCTCCGCCTGTTCCGGGGGTAGTGCCGGATCCTGGGCTCTGTCCTCAGCGCCCTGGGATCCGGGGCCTGTGCTCCTGGAATCGCGCTCCCAGGGCCCTGGCTCCCGAGGGCAGCAGGGTGCAGCCTCCTCCGCTGGAGCCCCCCAACCCCATCCCCAGCTGCTCCCGAGGCCCCGCCGGGCGCTCCAGCCCCTCACCGAGCTCGGCCCACAGGGTGTGGCGTGCTCTCCCCCGGGTGCACCTCCTCTGTTAGTGACCCTGGGAGACTGGGCGCTCCACTGCCCCTCCTGTGGTGCTGCCCGGGTTCCCCGCTGAGCACCTCTCCCTCCGGGAAGAATCCGGTGGGTATTTTTAAAGTTCCTGCTTCTCCCGGGCTGGGCTTTCCTGTCCTGGAGGCTCTCGCTGGGGGCCTTAGCCCGGCGCCTCGCGGGGCCCCTCCCCCACTTGATTCCTTTTTATTTTCTTATTTTTTCCACCTTCCTACCTTTAGAAGCACAAACTCTTCTCTCTGTAGTGTTCCAGCTGTTCTCTCTTTAAATCTCAGGTCGAATTTGTAGGTTTTCAGGATGATTTGAAAGTTATCTAGGTAATTTTTTTGGGTGGGTGTGTTAGGAACCCTACTCCTCTGCCATCCTGCCCTGCCTCCCTCTTTTCTGTTCTTTCTTTCCTCCATACCTATTGCAGAGCCCCACTGTGGGGCTTGAACTTATGACCCTGAGATCAAGACCTGAGTTGAGATCAAGAATCAAACTGTTAACTGATCCACCCAGGCATTCCCTTCTGCCCTTTCCTAATTGCATTGTTCTGTTTTTTGAATGTTGAGTTTTGAGAGTTCTTTGTATTTTCTAGATATATGTTCTATCTATGTAAGTTCTATGTCAGATTTGTGACTTGCAAATATTTTCTCTTAGTCTGTAATTTGTTTTTCATCCTTTTAACAGGATCATTTGCAGGGTAAATATTTTAATTTTGATGAGGTCTAAATTATCATTTTTTCCTTTTATGGGTCATGTTTTTGGTGTCAAGTCTAAAAATTCTTTGTGTAGTCCTAGGTATCAAAGATTGTCTCCATTTTTATCTAGAAGTTTTATAGTTTTATATTTTGTTTAAGTCTGATCCATTTTGAGTTAATTTTTATATAGGGTTAAGGTTTAGGTTGAGGTTAATTTTTTTGCCTGTAGATGTCTAATTGTCCAGCACCATTTATTGAAAAGGATGTTTTTCCTCTATTGAATTACGTTTGCTCTCTCAAAAATTAATTGGACATATTTGTGTGGGTCTATTTCTGAGTTCTCTGTTATGTTCCATTTATCTTTGTGTCTATTCCTCTACAAATACCATATTATCTAATCACTGTGGCTTTATAGCTGGGAAGAGTGTTTCCTCCTATATCCATCATTAATCTTGATGAAAAAAATTCCTTGAACTGTTTTTTTGGGAAGGGTAGGTTTGAGGGAAGAGATTTCTTATGTTCACAAACTGAAATTTTTTTCTCCTAATTATTTTCATCTTTGAACTAGAAAACCTGATGGGAAAAAAGTTTATAGAATTGTGTGTGAAAGAGAAGTAAATTGGTCAGGTGTGATGCCTTTACCTGGAAAAAGTTGCAATGGACTTTATGCCCACTCTCTTGGCTTCTTGGAGGCTTTCTTAATACCCATCATATCTCAGAAGAGCTTCTAGATAGTAGAGATTATAGTAATCCTGATCCATGTGTAAATGGAGTGAGTTTAACCTTACTAAAATAGCTTAAACAAAAGGAGAGGACTTCAGGATCTGTGAATTTTCTAAACAAAGGCTGTCATATTAGTTCCAAGAATATATAATACTAAATACAGTAGCTAATGGGCATGGCAAGTGATATAATTGAAAGAAGTGAGTTGAGGTAAGAAATAAATCCAACTACCACCTGAAGGGGTATTACCACTCTGTTCCAGCCCTCTGTGGAAACAAAACCTTAGTATTGTCAGAGTAAAACAAAAAAAGGGCAAAAATCCAGATTTTTAAAAATGTGAACTCTCTTGTCTTTTAATGTTAGGAATCAATCAGTATTTTGAAATAACACTTATGGACCAGATGAACTTGTCTGTGACTCTAATCTTTCCCACAGGTAGCCAATTTGCAACCTTTGCTACTCAACTGGTTCAGCCCACAGTGCGCTGTTTGTTATTGCCAGTGATGAAGGTAATGTGTGATTGGTCATGCAATTATGTGCTGGGTCTAGTCTGGTTCCAAAGAATATGAGGGTGCATTTAAAAACAGTTTATTTGCCCATGCAAATCTTGCAATCTTGTTTACACTATTTACTTTGCAAATCTTTTGTGTTTTGTTTTAAAGAAGCCAGAGCTGAGGAGAGCTTCAGCCCAGACTCTTTCTAATGCTCCATCTATCAGACTATGTGGAATATGATTGTATTGTATTGACTGAGAACCAGTGGGTGTGATTACTTCTAGGTGTGGTGGAGATGCTGGGAATGGAGGCTTCTGGGGTCTGTGTGTGTATGCAATGTTGGGGGAAGTGGAGGGTGCAGAGGGCAATACCTAGGTGTAAAAAAAAGTGTAAGACAGCATCAGGAGGTCCATGAAGTCAAAACTATTCTTTACAATATAAGGCATTATTTACCTTTTTCCCTCTCGTTTTTTAATGTGTTTCCAGGGGAGTGTTCCAGAAGCTATATGACATATAATGATGTTATTGCTCTGATGGCTAATGAAAGATGTGTATATGTGTTTTTGTATTTTAAAATTTTGTTTAAAACAAACTTCTCTGGGATCTTAATAATATTTAAGAGTATAGAGAGGTCCTGGGATCAAAGAGTTTAAACCCTGCTAGTCTAGGGTAGTAACTGTCAACCCTATCTGTATATTAAAGTCATCTGGGGGAGCTTTAAATAAGTGCTATTGCCTGTACCTCATCCCAAACCAATTGATCCAGAATTTCTATAAATGGGAAGTTATCATTATTGCCATCTTCATCCCTTTCATTATCACCATTACTATTACCATCTCCATCATCATCATTACTGTTACAATTCCCATCATCATCACCATCATCGTCTTTGTCACTATCATCATCATCTTCTCCATCATCATCATCATCAGAACTCTACCTCTGAACTATCCACCATTGCTCAGGCCCTGTGCTATGTCCTGTACCTCTAATTCTTACAACCACCTAGAGAGGCCAAGATGATCTTACTTTTTTTTTTTTTTTTTTAAGATTTTGTTTATTCACGAGAGATGCAGAGAGGCAGAGACATAGGCAGAGGAAGAGGCAGGCTCTCTGCAGGGAGCTTGATGTGGGACTTGATCCCAGGACCCCAGGATCACACCCTGAACTAAAGGCAGACACTGAACCACTGAGCCACCCAGGTGCCCCAGCATGATCTTACTTTACAAGAAGAGAAATTTGAGTCAGAAAGACTGAAGTGAGTGAGTTCACAGAGCTGGAGCAGATGGAGTCAGCATTCAAAACCAGCTTTCTCTGGGATGCCTGGGTGGCTCAGTGATTGAACATCTGCCTTCCGTTCAGGTCGTGATCCTGGGGTCCTGGGATTGAGTCCCATATCAGGCTCCCCACAGGGAGCCTGCTTCTCCCTTGGCCTATGTCTCCACCTCTTTCTGTGTGTCTCTCATGAATAAACAGATAAAATCTTTTAAAAAACCAAACCAAAACAAAACCAGCTCTCTCTGCTGTATCAACATTCCCAGTTTTTACAACTACTGAATCTTGTTGAATTATGCTTTTATCCCTCTAACTCCACAGTATATTTTGATAGATTTTTATAAACAAACTGCACTACTAATCAAGAATTTATGTTTTAAATCATGTGCTAAAACCATGCAATGGTCAATGGTGACTTCTGCTTAATACAAGATCGTCAGACTACAGTACAGAGTTGAGCCAATTCCACCTAAAAGCAGAGACCTAATTTCTGGGTTAACCTGAAAGGCCTAAATGTAGTTAAATATGTATTTTTTTTATGATACTTTGAAATACTGAGAAGAGCTCATAATACCCCCACCTCACAGCTCTTATTCTTGGTGAATCTCAAGGTAATTGCAGTTCATGGGTAGATGGTGGAAGGAAAATGAAATCTTCCATTTTTTTGCTGAATTCTGAGTAGTAAAATGCCCTGGATGTGCTTAAAGCCTTATCTTACAAATAGACCTTCATGAACAGTTTATTTTAATTTTCGTCAGGAAACTGGCTTTATGGATGCCAGAGGATGGAGTGGGTTGAGTGGGAGAGGAAGAAAGTAGGTGCCATGGGCTCTTTGCTTCTGGAGCAGTGATCCTTTTCCTCTGATGGGGGAGGAGAGCATGAAGATTAATGGCACGCAGATGCGGTGTCTGTGAGACGTGTTGACCTGCCAGATAGAGAGATGCAGCAATTTGCAGAGTCCTCTTTGTTCTGCCTTTACAAAGTTTTGCTTATTCTACATTAATAACAGAGACATTATGACCCCAAGGAGCTACTACCTCCCCTCTTGGGCTAGTTAAACCTTATGTCTTCTTTAGATCTCAGTTGAAGAGTCACTTGCTTAGAGAAACCCTCCCTCTCTCCTTGACTAAAGTCCCTATGATGAGCTGGGCCCATTTCCTTCATAGCACTTGGGCTAAGAATTGTTTTACATTTGCTGTGGTGGAGCTTCAGTTGACGTCTGTATCTCCCACTAGGCTACAATTCCCTCAAGGGTAAGAATGGTGTCTGCTTTTGCTCACCATTTTTATTTCCTGCATTTAGCACCGTGCCTCATTCAAATAAGTTTTTAAAATAAAATGAATGAATGTATGAATGAATGAATTAGCAGTGCTGAAAAAGCAACTACAGGTTTTGTTTTTTGTCTTTTTAATGTATTGGATTCCTTCCTACTACTGTTGTTCTCCATGTTCAGGGCCATGTTACTTTTTTATTTTTATTATAGTAGAATGCTGACCATTGTCTATATTTGAGGCTAGGTCAAACACTGTTAGTGCAGATTGCTAGGTCCTAATTGCCCCAAATGGTTCTCAACTGTGTTATACATTTTATTGCACTTTTAAACAAAACGTATCAGGAAGAGGTGGTGTTTCTCCAAATTGAAGTACCTGCACCAGAATCACATGGGGGAGCTTTGTAAAATAGCCTACTTCTGGGCTTAACCCTGGGCCTGCTAAATCAGAAGCTTGGGGGATAGGGGCATGAGAATTTGCATTCATTGTTATTATCTTAAAAATAATGAATATGTGCCATGTGATCCAAACCCCCAAAGTATAAGAAAACATATGGACTTAAAAAAATTAAATGTCTAAAAAAATGAATAGTTTTAGGCTTATAGAAAAGTTGTGAAGATAGTGCAGAGAACACCTGTATACCCCACACCCAATTTCCTCTGTTGTTAACATCTTACACTGTTAGGCCACATTTGTCATGACGAATGAACCAATAATATTGATATATCACTATTAACTCAAGTGTAGAGTTTGTTTGGATTTAGGTAGTTTTTCTTTTTTTTTTGTAAGTAACAAAATTCCATTTTAAGTTTATTTGTCTCTGGTTTCTTAGGCTGTGTGTGTGTTTTTTTTAAAATAAATTTATTTTTTATTGGTGTTCAATTTACCAGCATACAGAATAACACCCAGTGCTCATCCCGTCAAGTGTCCCCCTCAGTGCCCGTCACCCATTCACCCCCACCCCCACCCCTAGTTTGTTTCCCAGAGTTAGGAGTCTTTATGTTCTGTCTCCCTTCCTGATATTTCCCACACATTTCTTCTCCCTTCCCTTATATTCCCTTTCACTATTATTTATATTCCCCAAATGAATGAGAACATATAATGTTTGTCCTTCTCTGATTGACTTACTTCACTCAGCATAATACCCTCCAGTTCCATCCACATTGAAGCAAATGGTGGGTATTTGTCATTTCTAATGGCTGAGTAATATTCCATTGTATACATAAACCATATCTTCTTTATCCATTCATCTTTTGATAGACACCGGGGCTCCTTCCACAGTTTGGCTATTGTGGACATTGCTGCTATAAACATCGGGGTGCAGGTGTCCCGGCGTTTCATTGCATCTGTATCTTTGGGGTAATCCCCAACAGTGCAATTGCTGGGTCGTAGGGCAGGTCTATTTTTAACTCTTCGAGGAACCTCCACACAGTTTTCCAGAGTGGCTGCACCAGTTCACATTCCCACCAACAGTGTAAGAGGGTTCCCTTTTCTCTGCATCCTCTCCAACATTTGTTGTTTCCTGCCTTGTTAATTTTCCCCATTCTCACTGGTGTGAGGTGGTATCTCATTGTGGTTTTGATTTGTATTTCCCTGATGGCAAGTGATGCGGAGCATTTTCTCATGTGCTTGTTGGCCATGTCTGTGTCTTCCTCTGTGAGATTTCTGTTCATGTCTTTGCCCATTTCATGATTGGATTGTTTGTTTCTTTGGTGTTGAGTTTAATAATTTCTATATAGATTTTGGAAACTAACCCTTTATCTGATACATCATTTGCAAATATCTTCTCCCATTCTGTAGGTTGTCTGTTAGTTTTGTTGACTGTATCCTTTGCTGTGCAAAAGCTTCTTATCTTGATGAAGTCCCAATAGTTCATTTTGGCTTTTGTTTCTTTTGCCTTCATGGATGTATCTTGCAAGAAGTTACTGTGGCCAAGTTCAAAAAGGGTGTTGCCTGTGTTCTCCTCTAGGATTTTGATGGAATCTTGTCTCACATTTAGATCTCTCATCCATTTTGAGTTTATCTTTGTGTATGGTGAAAGAGAGTGGTCCAGTTTCATTCTTCTGCATGTGGATGTCCAATTTTCCCAACACCATTTATTGAAGAGACTGTCTTTCTTCCAATGGATAGTCTTTCCTCCTTTATGGAATATTAGTTGACCATAAAATTCAGGGTCCACTTTTGGGTTCTTTATTCTGTTCCATTGATCTGTGTGTCTGTTTTTGTGCCAGTACCACACTGTCTTGATGACCACAGCTTTGTAGTACAACCTGAAATCTGGCATTGTGATGTCCCCAGCTATGGTTTTCTTTTTTAAAATTCCCCAGGCTATTCAGGGTCTTTTCTGATTCCACACAAATATTTAGATGATTTGTTCCAACTCTCTGAAGAAAGTCCATGGTATTTTGATAGGGATGCATTGAACGTGTAAATTGCCCTGGGTAACATTGACATTTTCACAGTATTAATTCTGCCAATCCATGAGCATGGAATATTTTTCATCTATTTGTGTCTTCCTCAATTTCTTTCAGAAGTGTTCTGCAGTTTTTAGGGTATAGATCCTTTACCTTTTTGGTTAGGTTTATTCCTAGGTATCTTATGCTTTTGGGTGCAATTGTAAATGGGATCGACTCCTTAATTTCTCTTTCTTCAGTCTCATTGTTAGTGTATAGAAATGCCACTGATTTCTGGGCATTGATTTTGTATCCTGCCACACTACCAAATTGCTGTATGAGTTCTAGCAATCTTGGGGTGGAGGCTTTTGGGTTTTCTATGTAGAGTATCATGTCATCTATGAAGAGGGAGAGTTTGACTTCTTCTTTGCCAATTTGAATGCCTTTTATTTCTTTTTGTTGTCTGATTGCTGAGGCGAGGACTTCCAGTACTATGTTGAATAGCAGTGGTGAGGGTGGACATCCCTGTCTTGTTCCTGATCTTAGGGGATAAGCTCCCCTAAGTGCTCCCCAGTGTTTCCCCATTGAGAATGATATTTGCTGTGGGCTTTTCGTAGATGGCTTTTAAAATGTCGAGGAATATTCCCTCTGTCCCTACACTCTGAAGAGTTTTGATCAGGAATGGATGCTGTATTTTGTCAAATGCTTTCTCTGCATCTAATGAGAGGTTCTTGGTTTTTCTCTTGCTGATATGATGAATCACATTGATTGTTTTACGATTGTTGGATTTAGGTAGTTTTTATCTAAAGTCCTTTTTCTGTTCTAGGATCTCATCTACATTACAGTTAGTCGTGCCATCTCTTAGGTCCCTTCTGATTGTGACAGTTTCTCAGACTTTCTTGTTTAAAAGACTTTGACAGTTTGAGTATTTTGTGGATTTCCCTCAATTGGTGTTTGCCTCATATTTTTCTTATGATTAAACTGGAGTTACAGGTTTATGGGAGGAAGACCATTGAGGTAAAGTACCAGTCTCATAACATCATATCAAAATTACGTGTTATCAACATGACTTGTCAATGTTTATTCCAACCATTGATCAGCGGACTGAGGAAGTGTTTTCCAGATTACTCTGCTGTTACATTACTCCCCCCACCCCCGCCTTTAACACTGTACTCTTTGGAAGAGGTCAATATGGGTCAGCCCACACCTAAGATGTGAGGAGTTATGCTCCACTTCTTTGCGGGAGGAAATCTATGCATAAATTATTTGGATTTCCTGTGCAGAGTTTTGTCTCTTCTCCCTCATTTATTTTTGGATCATTTATTTATATTAGTATGGACTCATGGATATTTATTTTATACTTTGAGTTATAATCCAATGCAACGTTATTTGTTTTGTTGCTCAAGTTGTTCCACCTTTGGCCACTGGGAACCCTTTCAGTTGGCTCTGGGATCCCTTTGACATACCCAATTACTGCCCCCCTGCCTTTTTTACTTTTTGTCACTACAGAGTGCTCTAGGCTCATCCTGTACATTTCCTGACCCAGTCATAGAATTTCAGACATTTTTCCCAAGGAGCCTTGATTCTTTTTATTAGAAAATAGTACTAAAAACTATCAGCTGGGCACTAAATATGCTTGTTGTACTGGGTATCACTGCTTCTAAGCTCTCCCAGCTGACCAATCAAGGAAATATACATGTGTATACCAACCCAGGCATATATACATATTTATAAGTATTTCTATATGTAGCTCTCTGTACTATATCAAGCCAAACCTGAGTTTGTGCTGATGTCTCTAATTCTAATTCATTACCACATGGACCACTTCAACCTTTTACCCATGCTTGTCTGTAAACTTTCACTGTAACAGTAAGAAACCTGGCTGGTACCATCCACTATTCATTAGCTTAATCGTTAAGTACCAGTACCCATGTATAATGGTTTCAAAGTTGTTCACTTGTACTCAACACTCCATGGGAAACTTGACCAACTGCATGCAGCAGGCGTATGTACAGTTCCTTTGCCTTTGGGCTTATGGGCTCCACTCATTTCCAAAGTTACTTTAGGTCACACCTTTCTCCCTCACTCCCTGCAGTGAGGTTATTTCATACCTTTTTAGTACATTTGGATTCCTTTGTTACAGTCTGCTGAATAGAGAAAATAAGTTAAATTAATTTAAACAATTTTATATTTAAAATTTACATTCAGTAAATTTCATTTTGTATTTAATTCTATATTTTAACCCCCCCCCCAAAATAGAAAAGATGTGTAGGTTTTTTTTTAAATATTTTATTTATTTATTCATGAGAGACTTACAGAGAGAGGCAGAGACATAAGCAGAGGGAGAAGCAGGCTCCCTGCAGGGAGCCCAATGTGGGGACTCAATCCCAGGACCCCAGGATCACACCCTAAGCCAAAGGCAGATGTTCAACAACTGAGCCACCCAGACATCCCAAGATGTGTAGTTTTTAAAATCATAGTCACCCAAACTTAAATTTTTTGAGCACACATTTTTAATGTTTGCTATTTTAACAAGTCGTATGTATTTCGTGCTTCCCTGCTGTTATATAATTAGACATTCTAACAGTTTCTTGGAGGACAGTGGCCACAGACTCCCTGAAGCTTCCAATACTCATATGTGAGAGAGTTTGGGATGTAAGATGCATTTTCTGACAGAAAAAATGTAATTAGTGATGATTGCCTTTTCAGTCTCACCCAGACAATCCCACTCAGTTCCTTCTTTATTCCCAGCTACAGCAGTGGCCTTTTACTTATCTCCGACCCCATAGATAAGACTGTTCTCTGGAAAAAAAAAATCCAAGCTCCACAATAGTTTTTAAGATTGCCTATTGGCAGAGACTGAAAGTTCCTTGAGGCGAATGGTAGGACAGTGAGACCTTAGAAATATCTCAATACAGGCTAAGTACACACTGGAGCTTCTCTTCTGGTAATGATGAACTTAGGAATTCAAGGATGAAAGTAAAATGAGAATATTTTCAGCTAAACAAAAACAGAGGGTGTTTACTACCATAAGATCTGTAGGAAAGGAAACTTTAGGTAAGCACTATCCAATAGAACTTTTGAAGATGATGACAAAGTTCTCTATATTTGCTGTTGCAGTAGCCATTAGATGCTTGTGGCTAATGAGCACTTGAAATGTGTCTCTAATGAGACCACGGAGCTGAATTTTAAATTTTATTCAATTTTACTTACTTTACATTTAAATTGTCCCATGTGACTGGTGGCTACCATATTAGACAGTGTAGCCTAAAATAACATACTTCAGGTAAAAGGAAAATGATCCCAGATAGAAGGTATAGATTTAAGAAGAAATGAAGAGCAAAGAAGATACTAAATATATGGGCAAAAGTAAGTTAACATTCATGCAGTAAAATAATAGTATTATCATATAGTTTTGAAAGTATATGAAATTAAAATATATGACAGTGGAAGCATATACATTGGATGAAGTTGAGGGAAATGGAATTTTGTCATCCTTGGATTGTCTGAGGGGAAGATAATGTTATTCATTAGCATTAGTCTTTTATAATTTAAGAATATATGGGGGTATTTCTAGGATAAGCACTAAAAGAGGGAGAGAAATGGAATAATGAAAAATATTCAAATCAAAAGAAAGCAAGAAGAGAGAGAAGAAACAGAATAGGAGTAATGAATATAAAGTCCCATAACATTGGTAGGGTTTAAAAAATTATTTATTATTTATTTTAAAGATTTTATTTATTTATTTGACACAGAAAAAGAGAGCGAGAGAGCAGAAGCAGGGGGAGCAACAGGTAGAGGGAGAAGTGGGCTTCCTGCTGGGCGGGGAGCCTGATGTGAGGCTTGATCCCAGGACCCTGGGATCCTTAACCTAAGCTGCCCATAAGACAGATCCTTAACTGACTGAGCCACTCAGGTGCCCCAGTGGTAGGTTTTTAAACCCAAATGCTCTGTTTCATTGATTTTAAGACACATATTTACTCATATATTTACATTTCTGAAATTGGGAGGCATGTGGTAGACTATGGCATCACATGAGCTCTGCTGTGTCAGACCCCCCTTTGTTTGTCATCAGTTGAGTTTTGTGGATCATTATTATTACATGTATTGAGTTTAATTTCTGTTGAAAATGTTCCAAAAGATGCCCTCTGACTTGCATGAAACCGAGTAGTAGGGAAAGAGGTAATATTAGTGAAGCAATTCCTTTTTTTTGGATGAAGGTCTGTTTCTGAGATATGTGCAGTATAAAATAGGAGAAATTGCCAAATCCTTTGGAATTGATGAAAAAAACTTTGATGCAAGGAGAAGCAGGTGTGATCAATTTATACACTTCATAGTGCCATTGTTGAGATGCCATGTCATGGTTTTAATTGGTGGTGTTTATCTGTCTTGATCTATAAAATATTGGTGTGGCAAATGATCCATGATGTTTTAGAGTTGACATAAGTGGTTTATATGATAAGCCTGGTTACACAATGCAAACAGAATCCAATTACATGCTGTTTGCAAGAGATTCATCTAAAACATAAGGGTGGAGGAGGTGGAAAGGAAAAGGACGGGAAAAGATGTGCCACACAAATACTAATTCAAAGAAGCCATCTATATCTGACAAAGTAAACTTTGAGACAATAAACATTCTAAGAGATAAAGAGATAAAGAGGGTCTGTCCTTAGGTATAAAAATCTCAGATCACCAGAGAGATTTAAAAAATAGAAGTTTATATGCACCTAATTAACATGGCTTCAGAATATATAATGCCAAAATAGAGACCAAAATAATATGTCTGTGGCATAGTAGGAGATCTTAATATACCTCTTACATAATTGATAGAACAAGATGACAAAAAGTGGGATGCCTGGGTGGCTCAGCAGTTAAGCGTCTGCCTTTGGCTCAGGTTGTGATCCTGGAGTCCCGGGATCGAGTCCCACATTGGGCTTCTGCATGGAGCCTGCTTCTTCCTCTGACTGTGTCTCTGCTTCTCTCTCTCTCTGTGTCTTTCATGAATAAATAAATTTTAAAAAGACTCAATTAAAAAAAAAAGATGACAAAAAACCCGCTGAGGATAGAGAACATCTGCTCAATAGAATTAATACGTCTTTCTTCTTGCTCATGGTCAGGTGTATTATGCTATACATAACATCTGCCGAATATATATCGATATATATCAAACATTTACATACAGACATTGGTGGGAAAATATAAGGTTGAAATGAGCAAATTGGTAGTCAGGAGATGTTAGTTAGTTAATAGCAACACTAATAAAAGGGATTGCAACCATCCCTTTACTGACTTCCAAAAATTTCTTACAACAAACATGAAATTACATAATTTCCTCTACTTTCTTACTCTGCATTCTGTTCTGGATTCTATCCTACTCACTGCTTAACACTGTGGCTTCTTAAAAGTTGCCAGTCTTCTGAACCTCATGCCAATGATGAAGCTGCTGCTATTTGCTGATAGGGCTCTCAGATGCTGGCTGGATGCTCAGCTGGATATGTGGCTACCACCTGACCTGGATTCCTTATTGCTATGCTCCTGCCATCTGTTAGGGCTTGGTGCTACCTATGTGGGACTCACTCCCATCTTCCTTCACCAAATGCTTGCAGCGACAGGGCATTCCCATGCTCCCTTGGCCACTGTGCTCTGAACACCAGGCTGAATATCTCCTGTGGGCATCTGCAAGTGGGTTTGTTCCCCTAGCCCTGTGCAGCTTCTCAGGAATGGCTAGTTCTAGAGCAGAGAATGCACTGTGCTATCCCTCCTGCTCTGTATCTGTGGACAACTCATGAGAAGTGCTAGCATCCTATGGTGATGCAGGATGTAGGAATCAAACCAATTTCAAAATTGCATTCCAATTCTTTGACTGTTGGACAACAGAATTTATATTCAGTTGGGTTTCCCATTTTTTTAATTTCATATTTTCCTTCAAAATCTCATCCCCATCCCAGAGGCTTATCAAAAAATTCTCCAAAGATCTCTTTTTATTAGGCATTTAACAGACAAATTAGAGATTTTTATTCCTGCTATCAAGTGAATAACATTTTTCAGATCTTTAGACCAATAACGAAATACCTTCTATCAATTAAAAATAATGTTATAGAAAAGTATTCATGAGATGAAATGATATGAGATATTGGGGCACCTGACTGGCTCAGTCAGTAGAGCATGTGATCCTTAATCTCAGGGTCATGAGTTAAAACCCTACATTGGGCATGGAGCCTACCTACAAAATAAAAAAGAGAGAGACAGAGAGTAAGAGATATTATCTGAAGTAAAAAAGGTGGGATAGAGCACTGGGTGTTTTACTACATGTTGGCAAATTGAATTTAAATAAAATGTTAAAATAGAAAAGGCAGGATACATTGTAAATAGGAAATGATGTTACCAAATAATTTTTTAGACACATTCCTATATTTGTCTGTTATGTAGATGTGAGCATGAAAGATCTGAAGATAAGACCCTAGTCTTAGTCTTTGAAAGATGGAGCTGGTATGTTCTCAGAAACACCTGGGCAGCCTGGAACTTGGTGTGTGATCTTGGGGAAATTGCGTAGCCTTTATAAACTCACTGCCTTTTACAGTGGAAGCTGGGAGGACAGCACCCAGACCCAGGATGAGCACAGGATTAAGGGAGTTAAGTAATGCAGTGGGTTTAGCCCAGGCTGGCACACTGAGAGCGAGCAGTAGACTGCTGTGGCTGTTGCTCTTGCTCCTGTGCTGTTGTGCTGCTGCTGGTGCCCCAGCAGCTATGATCTTACTTGGTCATGTGGATTTTCCTCTGAATGGACCAGCTGTTTTTAGCATTGTAAAGCACAAGCGTACTTGTTAAATGACAAGAGCAAATGCAATGCAAAATACAAAATGAAAAAAAAAAAAAGAATAAGTAAAGCAAGTAAATAGCCAACAGGCTATAGGGAGAAGCCAGTTCTTGGTGAGCTTGATCAAGAAAGGTCCCTTGGGGGTGTGTTGCATGTCACCATTGAAGAAGAGTGAACCGAGAAGAGGTGGATGGGGGTATCAGTGACGTCCTGGAGTGCTCCTTAAGGGGAGATGAAAGGAGGATATTTTCCTCTGGGATGTGAGGCCCCACTGAACTGAACTCTGGGACTGGAGTAAAGAACCAGCATGAGAACAGGGATTCACCTGCTCCTTCCCAGGCTCAGTGTCCAGCTCAGACCCTGCATCTCCCCTTTCTTTTCATTCATGTTTCTTTCCTACACCCTCGCTGTCAGACTAGACTGGCAGCCACCCAGTCTGTCTTAAGTGCCTTGAAATGTGTTGAATGGATGTGGCATAGTCCTTGGCAGAGTGACACTACTCCACAGGAATTTGTTTATTCCTTGGTGTAGGACATAGCAGGTAATGAGTATGACTGATAATCTAAGATGTTGTTTATTACTGGATAAAGGAATGTTACTGTTACATTTGCATATACACTCCCAAACCGATTCTTTAAAATAAGGACCAGATCTGGTCCCTCCATATCAGAGATCCTAAAGGGAGAAGACAAGCTGAGCTCCAGGAACCAGAACTTGGGGATCCTTGGCTCAGGTAAGTGGTACTGACTCCAGCTTAAGAGGCCAACTGACATGAATGGGGAAGCAGAACGGCATCTGGCCCTGCCTACCTTTTTTCCCAGAAGCATGACCTTCTATGAATTTCCTGAATTTCTAAATATTATCTCTGATACCTGGCCAGAACACCTTGCTCTCAGCCCCAAGAGCAGCCTGATGTCTTCTTGGAGGGCTTCTGCCAATAAGCAGAGCATTGCCGAAGAGCCGGGTAGACACTGGAGAGCTTAGGAAACCTGGAAACCCTGATAATGCTAGCCTTCTCTGATTTCAGATTCTAGGCAAGACTGATTTTAGAATCTAGAAAGTACTGGTCTTCAGAAAAAATATTTTGGAACCCTCTACATTTTGAGTTTTCTCAGGTGAAAAAAGAGCTATCTCAGATGGCTGAGTGTACTGCTTCTCTAGGGAGCTTTGTGGAAGCCACCTGCATTTATTTTTTTATGGCAAATTCCATAGTGGCTCATGGAGATATCCTATGTGCTCCAGCCTGTGGGCATCATTCTGTCCTCACCACTGCCTTCATGTATTTGAGAAGCTATATTTCTGCTAGATATGTCTTTTTCTGATCATGTGGCTGCCAAATTCTCTGCCTTCTAGATTTAGGGGATGCAGCCAAGTAACAACTGAAACTCAAATAATGGCTGTCCATGCCCTTAAAGATCTATCAGGTGTCTCACCCTCCTTGAACCATTGAGTGATCATCCACCCCTCTCCTTCCCTGCCTTTGATGCCAAGCCCTAGAGCTCTTCTTTGCTATTTTTAATTTTTGCAAAACTAGTTAGTTCCCTTTGTCTCACTCCTAAGTCCTTCTCAAAGGATTGGGTTTACACATAAACTGTCCATCTCTGCAAACTTAAGAGTTTTGTGACCTCTGAGAATTCACTTACCTTCAGGTCATCTGTAAAATGGAAATACTAATTTTTGCCTCACTTCCCTCACTGTGTTGTCCTGAACTAACATTGGGGAAAGTTCTTCATGAACTGAGGAGTGTTTAGAAATCTCTCTCCTCCAAGCCACACTCATCCCCTCCAGGGAAGAAATCTTGTGTTGTTAGGAGTTGAGCCTCCTATGAACTTGGAGGCTCAGTTTTCCATGAAGAGAGGCTGCAAAGAAACTGCCTTTCTCTGCAAAGAATAGACTACAGCAGAGGGTCAGCAAACTTTTTCTGTGAAGATTGGAATAGTCAGCATTTTAGGCTTTGCTCACCAGAAGATCTCCATTTCAAATACTCATTCTGCTGTTGAAGCTAGAAAGCAGCCACAGACAATATGTAAAAAAGGACATAGCTATGTTCCAATAAAACTTTATTTAAAAAAAAACAGGCAGTGGGACATATTTGGCCTGTGGGCTGTAGTTTGCCAACCCTAGGACTGGCACAATACACTTTGAAATTCCTATTTCATTTTTATAAAGTGTCAAGATTTGTAAAAATGATATTGTGACCTACAGTTTGCAAAACATTGCTTTGGAGGGGCAAAAACCAAAGGAGTGATAGAAGAGGCATGGTCCAGCTCCACAAAACATTTCTAAGCAGAGAGCAAGGCTGATGACCCATTCAGCACTAGGGGAGTCCAGCAAGGCTTCCTGGGGTCAGAGATCAGTAGACTCTTCTCCTTCCTGTCTACTCAGGTCCTGCCCTTCATCCCAGGCTCCTGTTGAGTCATTTCATCACGTTAAAAATGTCATTTTTGGAGGACTCAGGAGTGAAGATGGAATCTGAAGACTGGGAAAGAGATGAGCCCCATGGCTGCTCCGAAGGTAAGATTCTTGCAAATATCCATAAAGAGCCAAAAAATAACTCCTAAAGTAAGACCTTGTGAGGTCTGTGCACAGACTTGTTCTTCCCTGTAGACCTTGCATGGTAAGTGACCTTTGAGAATTTCCCTGGTAAATGAATTTGACAAGAGAAATCCTTGAAGGGAAATGAAGCTTTGCCACTGGTGCGCAGGTACATAGGGTGGTTAGATACACAGATCACCTTGATCCAAAGATCTAGAACTTTGAAGTCTTGATTCACCAACTGGATGGCTCTGAATCCTTGAAATGCATCCTTTTTCCTCCCAGCCTGCTCAGGCAGAGGAGAAAGCCAAGTGGTGGGAGGGATTGTCTGAGTCTGGGATGGGAAATGACCCTGGCTCAGGACTTCTGAGTGCCCCAGGGAGGAAGGCACTTGAGCATTGGCTCAAGGGGGATGAAAAGAGGAGGCTTTTAACCTAAATGACTAATGCATGGAGTGTGAAGGGAGAGGCCTGTAACTTGACAGAGGCCCAGCCCCTGAGCCTTCAACTCACACATGGCAATCAGAGTTCCCAAATTAAAAATAGGACATTTGTGTAACAAATGTGGATCTGCCAACAGAGAGGTTTGGAACCAGCCCTATTCCTGGAATATGGGCCATGTGGTGGCCGTAAAGCACATTCTGTTCCTTAGGCAGCAGAAGTATGCACCAGGAAGGCACAAACACCAGATACTGTAATTTCCCAACTCTGGAGAACTCCAAATGGTGACATTGAGGCCATGTCCCAATTCTGCCTCTGTTTGTTGGTGACATGTGTGGAAGGGGAAGAACCTTATTCTGGCTCCCAACAGAATCCTGAGGATTTCTGTCTGAAACAGGCCTGGGACAGCTCCACCTTCCCCCATCCTTTCCCACCAATGTGCAGTCCTCCTACTTCCTGGAAGCACATACTGTCAGAGCTGGAGGGACAGACAGGGAAAACAATGCTCAGAGTGGTGAGAAGAAGAGTTGCTTTAGACAGGTAGTTAGGAAGGCCAAGACTATAGAATCTTTATACTAGAGCACAGGATTTGGGTTTTTTTCTTCCCTTGGTGCTATGTGCTTTTCTATTTTTTTTAAAAGATTTTATTTATTTATTCACGAGAGACAGAGAGACAGAGAGAGAGGAGGAGACACAGGCAGAGGAAGAAGCAGGCTTCATGCAGGGAGCCCGATGTAGGACTCCATTGCAAGTCTCCAGGATCATGCCCTGGGCCAAAAGCGGTGCTAAACCACTGAGTCACCCCAGCTGCCCGGTACTATGTGCTCTTAATGTGCAAGGGTTGTTTGGATAATGGCTAGAGATTTCATTCGGGCATTTCTCAAACTTAATGTTTTATCAGGTAGTATCCTCCAGATTATTCTCAGAGTAATGTAGACAGTGTATACTAAATCCTCTGAATTATTGCAACACATATAATTTAGGTTTTTTTAAATTTCAAGTTTTTATTTATTTTTAATTTTTATTTTTTAAAATTTTAATTAAAAATTTTTTATTGGAGTTCAATTTGCCAACATATAGCATAATACCCAGTGCTCATCCCATCAAGTGCCCCCCTCAGTGTCCATCACCCAGTCACCAACACCCCCCACCCACCTCCCTTTCCACCTTGTTCGTTTCCCAGAGTTAGGAGTCTCTCATTTTCTGTCTCCCTTTCTGATATTCCCCCTCATTTTCTCTCCTTTCCCCTTTATTCCCTTTCACTATTTTTATATTCCCCAAATGAATGAGACCATATAATGTTTGTCCTTCTCCGATTGACTTATTTCACTTAGCATAATACCTGCCACTTCTATCCACATCGAAGCAAATGGTGAGTATTTGTCCTTTCTAATGGCTGAGTAATATTCCATTGTATACATAGATCACATCATCTTTATCCATTCATCTTTCGATGGACACCGAGGCTCCTTCCACAGTTTGGCTATTGCAGACATTGTTGCTGCAAACATCGGGGTGCAGGTGTCCCAGCATTTCACCGCATCTGTATCTTTAGGGTAAATCCCCAGCAGTGCAATTGCTGGCTCGCAGGGCAGATCTATTTTTAACTCTTTGAGGAACCTCCACACAGTTTTCCAGAGTGGCGGCACCAGTTCACATTCCCACCAACGGTGCAAGAGGGTTCCCCTTTCTCCACATCCTCTCCAACATTTGTTGTTTCCTGCCTTGTTAATTTTCCCCATTCTCACTGGTGTGAGGTGGTATCTCATTGTGGTTTTGATTTGTATTTCCCTGAAGGCCAGTGATGTGGAGCATTTTCTCATGTGCTTGTTGGCCATGTGTATGTCTTCTTTGGTGAAATTTCTGTTCATGTCTTTTGCCCATTTCATGATTTGATCATTTGTTTCTTTGCTGTTGAGTTTAATAAGTTCTTTATAAATCTTGGATACTAGGCCTTTATCTGATAGGTCATTTGCAAATATCTTCTCCCATTCTGCAGGTTGTCTTTTAGTTTTGTTGACTGTTTCTTTTGCTGTGCAAAAGGTTCTTATCTTGATGAAGTCCCAATAATTCATTTTTGCTTTTGTTTCTCTTGCCTTCTTGTATGTATCTTGCAAGAAGTTGCTGTGGCCAAGTTCAAAAAGGGTGTTGCCTGTGTTCTCCTCTAGGATTTTGATGGAATCTTGTCTCACATTTAGATCTTTCATACATTTTGAGTTTATCTTTGTGTATGGTGCAAGAGAGTGGTCTAGTTTCATTCTTCTGCATGTGGCTGTCCAATTTTCCCAGAACCATTTATTGAAGTTTTTATTTAAATTCTAGTTAACATATATAGTAAAATTGGTTTCAAGTATAGAATTTAGTGATTCATCACTTACATATAACACCCAGTGCTCATCACAGCAAGTGGCCTCCTTAATGCCCATCACCCATCTAGCCCCTCCCCCACTTACCTCCCTTCATCAACCCTCAGTTTCTTTTCTATAGTTCAGAGTCTCCTACGGTTTGTTTCCCTCTCTCTTCCCCCCACCAGCTTCCCTCCCCTATGTTCATCTGTTTTGTTTCTTAAATTCCACATATGAGTGAAATCATATGGTATTCTCCTTTCTCTGAATGACTTATTTCACTTAGCATAATACACTCTAGTTTTATCCATATCATTGCAAATGACAAGATTTCATTCTTTTTGATGGCTGAGTAATATTTCATTGTGTATGTATACCACATCTTCTTTATCCATTCATTAGTTGATGGACATTTGGGCTCTTTCCAAAATTTGGCTATTGTTGGTAATGCTGGTATAGACATCAGGGTGCATGTGCCCATTTGAACCAGTATTTTTGTATCCTTTGGATAAATACTTAGTAATGCAATTGCTGGATCATAGGGTAGTTCTATTTTTAGCTTTTTGAGGAAACTCTATACTGTTTTCCAGAGTGGCTGTACCAGTTTGCATTACTTACGAACAGTGCAAAAGGGTTCCCCTTTCTCTACCTCCTTGCCAGCATCTGTTGTTTCTTGTGTTGTTTATTTTAGTCATTCTGACAGTCATGAGGTAGTATTTCATCGTGGTTTTAATTTGTATTACCCTTGTGGTGAGTGATGTTGAGCATATTTTCATGTTGCTGTTAGCCATCTATTCATGTCTTCTGCCCACTTTTTAGCTGGATTATTTATTTTTTGGGTGTTGAGTTTGGTAAGTTCTTTGTAGATTTTGGATACTAACCCTTTATCTGATATTTTGTTTGCAGATATCTTCTCCCATTCTATAGGCTGCCTTTTAGTTTTCTTGATGGCTTCCTTTGCTGTGCAGAAGCTTTTTGTCTTGATAAAGTGCTAATGGTTCATTTTTGCTTTTGTTTCCCTTGCCTCTGGTGACATGTTAGTAAGAAGTTGCTATGGCTGAGGTCAAAGAGGTTGCTGCCTATATTCTCCTCTAGGATTTTGATGGTTTCCTCTCTCACATTTAAGTCTTTCATCCATTTTGAATCTATTTTTGTGTATAGTATAAGAAAGTGGTCCAGTTTCATTCTTCTGCCTGTTGCTGTCCAGTTTTCCCACCTCCATTTGTTGAAGAGATTGTCTTTTCCATTGGATATTTTTTCCTGCTTTGTCAAAGATTAGTTGATCATATACCCATGCAGCCATTTCTTGGTTTTCTATTCTGTCCCATTGATCTATGTGTTTGTTTTTGTGAATACATAGATTTTTAATCAGTCAGGACTCTAGCAATTTCCACATTCAGAAACTGAGTTAGTTCTATTTCATCTCCATTTCCACCATTTTTGGCCATGGAAATTTTTTTTTTCTTGAGAGAGAGAGAGAGAGAGAGAGAGAGCAAGAGAGAGCAAGAGAGAGCACATGGGCACAAACACAAGCAGGGGAACAGAAGGGGTGGGGCAGAAGGAGATGGAGAGAACCTTAAGGAGACTCCATGCTAAGCACAGGGCCTAGCGCAGGGCTTGATCTCATGATCCTGAGATTGCCAAAACCAAGAGTAGGACACTCAACCAAATAAGCCATCCAGATGCCCCAACCATGATAACTATTTTTAATATTATTATTGTCTCTGTGCTTTAGTGTTCACAAAACACACACAAAAAGAAGTAAAGGGGATCCCTGGGTGGCTCAGCGGTTTAGCGCCTGCCTTTGGCCCGGGGCGCGATCCTGGAGACCTGGGGTCGAGTCCCATGTTGGGCTCCCTGCATGGAGCCTGCTTCTCCCTCTGCCTGTGTCTCTGCCTCTCTCTCTCTCTCTCTCTCTCTCTCTCTCTGTCTATCATGAATAAATAAATAAAATCTTTAAAAAAAAGTAAAGCATTCAATGACCTCTAATGTTAAATCCTTAGAACATCCCAATTGCATGTGCTAACCTCATTGTCTCTGATTCCAGACTTGGCCAGAAGTCCCCTGGAGCCAGGCCCAAGCCTCACTTCCATAAGCTCTGCCCACTCATGTAAGGCCCCTGGGTGAACAGATGAGGGTGGCAAGGGATGAGGAAGGGAGTGGGGTTGGGGGTGGGGTTCGCTTAGGGGAGGAGGAGGATCAGAGACTGGGGACACCTAAGGGTGCTGGGATGAGGCTGAGGCTTTTCCTTTACAGAAGTGAATCTCAGGAGGGTCAATAAGAAAGAAGAGCCCTGGGTGGATCTCTGTCTTTACAGAGAGGTGCAGGTAACACATATTTGCTGAGTGGCACAGGAGAAGAAAAGGAACCTTCAAGATCTTTCTGACTATTGCCATGGAGTGGGCAACGCTGACCTCAGAGAACTTATGAAAAACAGAAACTTGGCCAGCAGGGGGCGACCATGAAACCGATGTCACTTACTGCCATTGCCACTGGGCTCTGGGCTAGACCCTTCTCACAGGCTATAGTATGAACCTCTAGTGTAACCTCACAGTAACCACAGATGAAATTGTTAACATTACCACTTTTCAGGTACAAAAACTGAGGAAGCGAGGGAGGGTACCTGCCCCAGGTGACACAGGTAGTAAGTGACAGATGCTGGAATTTAAAAGTATTGTAACATCTGTCTGCCCAAGTTTAAGGCTCCCCGCCACCACCCTCTGCACAGGCAGAGTCAGGAGGCCTCAGCCTGAGTCCCAGGTCCCCCGCAGGTGAGCTTTCTCCCTGGTAAACTGGCAGTGAGTGCACACAGGTACACAGCAAGCTCCCATGACTCTGTGAGGGAGGTTGCATCAAGCACTATTGCTGCTACCATTGCTGCTGTCGCTCCTGCTGTTGTTTGAGAATGGACTCCCTAGAGAAAAATATGTTAAAACCACTTATACCTCTTCTGTGCCTTGAGAAGGAACTCTGAAGAAAGCATATGGCGTCAGGAATGATGTGAGAGAACACCAACTAAGAGGATACTGTGCAAACCTCAGTTCGTGATGATGGGAGGCTCAAGTCAGTGTGTGATAGGAGGGAAACAGAAGTAACAGAATGACAGGTTTTGGAAATATTTAAGAGGCAAACAGCCCAATGCTAGTGCTGGAAATGCAACTTACAGAGCATGTCTCGGTGTCTCCCTAAACAATCAGCATCTTAAAGCTGTGGGGGTACAGGCATCCATGGCCATAAAATGTCACCCTTCAGATGGCTTTCAGTGTATGGTTCTTAGCTCCTAAGGTACTTTCTGTCTAATTTCTCACCCCCCACTCTTCCACCTGGCCCTCCAGTGCAAGGATTTGTTCCATCTCAGGCATTGCTGATGATGCCCCTAGTGAGAGGCTGAAAAAAGTAGGGTTGGGAAGAATAAAGATTAACATGTACTGAGACCTTTATATGGTTCAGACACCTGGCTAAGTATTACTTATTTGAGTAAGCATGTTAATCTTCCCAACACCCATACCAGGTAGGTGCTATTGCTACACCTGTTTCACGGGTGAAGACATTGGGGTTTGGAGAGATTTAGTAACTTTTCCTAGGTCCCAAGGCAGTAAGTGACAGAGATTGGATAGGATCCATCTGTGAAAATGGATAACCCATGTGTTTGCATGCATGCTGAATTGCTTGTCCAGAGGGAGGTAGAAAGCCTGGGGGCAGGGGAAATCTTCAGTGGGCTGTGATGTTTGAGGCCACAGGCAGGTGGAGAGTTGAGGCTGGGACACTTGCATGTGAACTAGAAAGGACTGAGTTTTCTATTCTCAGTATGAAGTGTTGATATCTGATTATATTGATCTAGGTCCAAAAGTGAAAGCCTTATACCCAGAGAAATTCAGCATTCATGACCAAGATCACAAAGTATTGGTCCTGGACTCCGACACCCTCAGAGCAGTTCCATTTAAAACCTACATACGCCCAGGTGACTGTCTGTCTTGGTTGTGTTTTCTGTCCTAACAGCCAGGTTAAGACCTTCCTGTAAGGGGCTCACCTCAGCCTGTGGGACACCTCCAGCTCCTGCAGGTGGTAGATAAGTGGGCAGCACAGCAGAGGAACCCCAGGGACCATTAGGATTTGGATGGAGAGTTTGTAACAATGAACAAATCTGAGGGAAGCCTTTATGGAAGGGATGAAAGAAGGAAGGAGCCAGACAATGGAAGAAGAGGAGGCTTGGACTAGTGGAGGGGGACTTTCACCACAGAGTCATGGGAGAGGGATTACACATCATGCCTGAAACTCCAGAAGATAGAAGGGTCTCTTCCCTGCTCTGGGGACCGACAGGGAAGAGACATCAATCATGTTTCTGATTGTCTTTTTCCAGAGATGTTCTTTGTATTAGCCTCCTCCCTGAGCTCAGCCTCTAAGGAGAAAGGAAGTCCAATTCTTTTGGCAGTCTGTAAAGGAGAGCTTTGTCTCTGCTGTGAGAAGGACAAAAGACAAAGCCAACCATCTCTTCAGCTGAAGGTGAGCATTCTAGCCCAATTTCATTTACCCTCAGCCACCCCAAAGTGAAGGGCCAAGATCCTAATGCCTCTCACTTTCTACAAATTCTTTTTTTTTTTATGTTCAAGTATTTATTGTACTAAATAATATGCTTAGAATAGCCAGAAGGCACAATGCACTACCACTTCTCTTTCTCTTTCAGCTTCTCCATTTCTACAAACATTTTTTTTTTTTTTGTAGCAAGATACAAAAGACATGCTTGAATCACATCTTTATTTTGGCCTGAATTTAATACCCTAGTGCACATATAGATATCTACATGCGAAATTTTATTTAGAAGCATTTTTTATAACGTGTTACTATCTGTTCCGTGCAGACGGAATTTCCATTGATTTAATTTTAAATGTCTTCCCTTGATTTTATTTTATTTTATTATTTTTTTTAATTAACTTTTATTGGTGTTCAATTTACCAACATACAGAAAAACACCCAGTGCTCATCCCGTCAAGTGTCCACCTCAGTGCCCGTCACCCATTCCCCTCCAACACCCGCCCTCCTCCCCTTCCACCACCCCTAGTTCATTTCCCCGAGTTAGGAGTCTTTATGTTCTGTCTCCCTTCCTGATATTTCCCAACATTTCTTTTCCCTTCCTTTATATTCCCTTTCACTATTATTCATATTCCCCAAATGAATGAGAACATACACTGTTTGTCCTTCTCCAATTGACTTATTTCACTCAGCATAATACCCTCCAGTTCCATCCACGTTGAAGCAAATGGTGGGTATTTGTCGTTTCTAATTGCTGAGTAATATTCCATTGTATACATAAACCACATCTTCTTTATCCATTCATCTTTCGATGGAACTTTCTACAAATTCTTATCTTGGTCAATATAACAGGGACATTCACTTTTCTGGAAGCATTGGGTAGGAGTTTCCTGCCCTACTATTTGATTCTGTGCTCCAAGAGCACACATGCTTGGTTTTCTCCCTCTCAGAGATTGTACTGTCTAATCTTTTACCTTGTAGAAGAAGAAACTTACCAACCTGGCTGCCCAGAAGGAATCAGCACGTCAGCCCTTCATCTTTTATAGGACTAAGGTGGGCTCCCAGAACAGATTGGAGTCAGCTGCCCATCCTGGATGGTTTATTTGTACCTCCTGCAATTCTGGTGAACCTGTTGGAGTGACAAATGTTCTTGGAAAAAGGAAACACACTGAGTTTTCATTTCACAGAGCTGAAACAAGTCCCAGTGAAGTTAGTGGGTAGGAAATTGCCCCATCAAATGCCTTCTTGTGCTTTCCTTTCTAACTCAGACCAATTATAAAAGGATACAGAATATACTTGCTAACCTCTTTCATCTCTCATCAGTACTTTGAGAATTTGTGTCTTTAGGTCATAGAAAGAAGGATTAATTAAAGAGTTTTAGATGAAATAAAATTCTGGTTGGAATGATCCCAGCCTCTGCCTATTTATGGCTTACCCTGAAAAATCAGTCACTTAGAGCCTGTGTTATATTGCATGATTTGCCCAGACAGAGTCTGAACTTGCTGCAGAAAGTAGCAGTTAGCTGATGCTATGCTCTAGAATTAGCCATTCCTACTGGGGTTTAACAGGCACTGGAGGAAGTTCACAGAAGTAGTTGTCTGTGTCTAGAACCCAGTATGACAAGAAGAAAAACACTAGCGAGTCACCATCTAGCAAAGTGGTAAGTGGAAAAGGTTGAGGTGGGTCCCAGACAAGGAGCAGGGTGACTTAAAACGTGGGAGAAGCACAGAGATAAGGAATCTGGGTCAAGGGACAGTGAGGAGACCAGATGAGCAGCCAGTTGGCATGTGGGAAATCTATCAACAAGGGCAAATTCCCATTGCTAAATTGGGCTCAGATTCTAGCAAAGAGTGATCGGCAGGTTGACTGAGCAAATAGAAATCTGGGGTGTGGAAGCAGGATATGGGATTGAGAGAGAAAGGTGGAGGCTTGGGACTTACTTGTCTACTGGTAACAAGCAACAATAATTGATTTAGGCATACTTAAGCAAAAAGTATACTAAAACAACAAGGAGGGCAGCCCAGGTGGCTCAGCGGTTTAGCGCCGCCTTCAGCCCAGGGCCTGATCCTGGAGACCTGGGATTGAGTCCCACGTCAGGCTCCCTGCATGGAGCCTGCTTGTGTCTCTGCCTCTCTCTGTGCAATATAACACAGGCTCTCTCTCTCTCTCTCTCTCTCTTTCTCTCTCTCTCTCTCTCTCATCAATCAATAAATAAAATCTTTAAAAAAATAAAACAACAAGGAGCTTACTAGAAGGATATTGAGCATTTTAGTTTCTTGTTGCTACCATAACAAATTACCATAAACTCAGTGGTTTAAAACAATGCAATTTATTATCTTATCTTTTAGAAGATCAGTCTGAAGTGGGTCTCATTGGACTAAAATCAAGATGTAGGCAGGGCTGCATTTCTTCTAGAGGCTCCAGGGGATAATTAATTTCCTGCTTTTTCCAGCTCCTGGGGGCTATCTACATTCCCTGGCTTGTTGCCTTTTTCTCATATTCAGAGCCAACAATGGCTGGTTAGGTCTTTCTCATGCTGCATCTCTTTGACCATTCTGCGTTCCTCTCACTCATAAGGACCCCTGTGATTACACTGGGCTCATCTGGATAATCCCCATCTCAAGATACTTAATTTAATCACACCTGCTGAGTCCCTTCTGACATGCAAGGTATCACATTTACAGGTTCTGGGGATTAGGATGTGGACGTCTTTGGGGTCTATTATCCTGCCAAGCCCACGAAGGACATGCTGAAGAGCCAGAAATTTCTAATAGGTGAGAAATGACAGGAGCCTGGGAGGCTTTGGCCCCACCACTGATGAATGAGGACCAATCATGTTTTTCATCACTTAGCAAAAGATTCAGATTCCAAGTAGAGCACATGACTGCCTTATTTTTGGTTATGTGTCTGTTCCCTATTTTGGATTATGTGTCTGTTCCTTGGTCAGTTAAAGGCAGTGCACCTTGATCAACACTCTCTCTGAGATATGTTTCCAGGGAGGCCAGTGAGGGTTCTCAAATTCAAATTGGAGAGCTCATCTCAAGAGAAAGGTGTGTAGGTGCCAGGCAGGAAGATAAACCTGAGTCTCCTGAGTCTCCTTATTTGTACCTAGAAATATGACACAAGCCCAGTCTCTGAGGGTTAAGGGAGACAAGGGCCAAGGGAAGACCTCTGACAAGGTCAGTTGCTTCTGTTTCTGATTTGATGATGATGTTGACCAATACCAGGCCAATAATAAAAAAAACATTTAGTACTTTCAGTGTTTGAAAATTTGTCCAGGTAGTACTGATGCTTGGGTGGGGGTGAGGGGGCATGTCTTCCTCATAAGATCACAGAATCTGTTTCATAATCAACACAAAACTATTCATATTAGTCTCTGAGCCAGGGCTGTCCCATAGCAGTGCTCTGCTTCCCTATGGACCAGCTGAAAAGAGGTGAGGCTCACCGACCATGGCATTGAGGATGCCACTCATGTGGCCCAAATAGAGACAGCCATAGCATGGGCTCTGTCCTGCTTCAACCTGGTGATATATAGCAAGTCACTGTGACACTGGCCACCTGGGCTTCTGTGAGGCTCCCCCGAGATCACAAATATATCTGCACCTTGCAGAAGCACAGGCCCTGTGTGCTGTTGCTTTTATTGGTGGAAAGCTCAGGTGAAATGGTAATCACATAGGTGTGGCACCTCATTTAATGCTGTGAGCTGCTTCCTACTGTCAGCACTACCAGCCCCCCTTTATGTGTCCCTATTTTTTTGTTTTTTATAGCATGCTATATAATTTGCTTATTTATTATGTTTCATGTTTATGTCATCCACTAGAATTTAAGTTCCATGAGTGTTTTGCTCTCTGATGTATTCCAAGAACCTAAAAAAGCACCTGGCACTTAGAGGCACTCAGTAAGGTTTTAAATGAGTGAATGAAGGAAGAAAGACAGGAGGGAGGGAGAAACAAAGATGAAAGAAAGAAAGGCAGGGAGAGAGGAAAGGAAGTTGCTATTTACACGATGGTCTCTTCCTTATTACTATAGCTAATATGACTTTCCCCTGCAAAGCACATACGTTTTGGAAACCTTATAGAAAGCAAACTCAAGCATTTTGAAGTTAATTTTCCTAGCTGTCATTATAATTATGGGTCTGGGTGTTAGGTGAAAAAGTTTTAACCCCTCTGTATTACACCTGAGAATCTCAATGCATTCATTTCCTAGAGCTGCTGTAACAGAGTGACATAAACTGGGTAGCCTAAAACACCAGAAACTTATTCTCTCACAGTTGTGGAGCCTGGAAGTCAGAAATCAAGATGTTGGCAGGGTCCTATTCCTTTTGAGGGCTGTAAGGGAGAAACTGTTCCATGCCACTTCTAGCTTCTGGGTTTTGTCAGCAGTTTTTGGCCTTCCTTGGCTTATAGATGCATCACTTCAATCTATTCCTATTTTGTCATATGACCTCCTTTTCCCTGTGTCTCTTTGCCTTCATATGGCACTCTGTGTGTGTGTGTGTGTGTCATTGTCCAAATTTCCCTTTTCTTATAAGTATACCTGTTGTATCGGATTAGGACCCTAATTACTTCATCTTAGCTTGATTATCTCTATAAAGACCATGTTTCCAAATAAGGTCACCTTTACAGGTACCAGGGATTAAGATTTCAACATGTCTTTTTGAGGGGGGCATAATTCAACCATACCACCCAACATTCCAACTGTTAACCTCAAGGAATTCTCTGTGCCTGTAAAAGGGCAATCTCAGGGTATTTGCTGTGCAGCGGGAGCTCCAGCAGGAGCACCCTAACCAGAAGTGCCCTTCACAGCTGGCCAGTTTTCCTGCTCCCATCCAAGATCCTGGGGCAGGGTAAGGCAGGTGAGGACAAGAGGAAGGCTCTTCTGGGAATAGAAGAAGAAGATGCTTATCTATCCTGTAGTCTGCTTGGCAATGAGTTACCTGCACACAGATGACAGCCTTAGAAGTGGTGTGCTCCAAGCATTTTGGATCTCAGTGACCCCAATCAATTAAACAAAACTGAGGACACATGTACAAAATGTGGGCATTAGTACACTATGAGACTTACATAAAATTAGAAAATTCACAAGGACTAAATAAAATAAGAACTGACATTTAGTGGTTTCTTCCCACATTCCAAAGCACTGTCTGGCTCACCCAGCAGCATTCTACCTGCATCCCAGTAGACACACACCTAGCAATGCGCTGGCAAATGTTTGACAACCAGTTCTCTGGGGATGGGTGGAAGTGGGAGGGAGCTCTGATATATGGCTTGTGCCAGTTTGCATGGTGTAATGACTCGCAACATGGCTGACTTCAGACTGCCAACATGAAGTCATTGAACATGGATTTGGGAAGAGATACCAAAAATTCGCTCTTGCAAGCTGATGTAAGCTGATTCCAGCCACCACAGCAGCCAAATTTAAGATCTTCACGTTAGAGCAAGGGCTGGTTGGAAAACTATATAACCTGCAGGAAAAATCTGGCTCACTGCCTGTTGTGTATAGTTTACCAACACAGTCTGTGGTTGCCTTCAAGCTACAATAGATCATGTGGTCTCTCAGCCTGCAAAGCCTAGAATATCTGCTATATATCCCTTAAGAGAAAGTTTGCTGACTCCTGCTATAGAGGACAAGAGACCAGAGACTGTCTGCAGCCTCTGGTTATTCATGCCTGAGTCAGTCTTGTGCTTGAGGCACAGTTTTTATCAGAGAGCTGCAATGCATGATAGTTGAGTTCTCCATCTCACTCACAGAAGCCTATACTGTTTTTCACTACAAAAGTAATATTAGGTTTTTTAAAAAACTTAATTAGCTAACATATAGTACATCATTAGTTTCAGATATAGAGTTCGGGAATTCATCAGTTGCATGTAACACCCAGTACTCATCACATCACCTGCCCTCCTTAATGCTCGTCACCCAGTTACCCCATCCCCTCCCCACCTCTCCTCTAGCAACCCTCAGTTTCTTTCCCATAGTTAGGAGTCTCTCATTGTTTGTCTCCTGTGTTTTATTTTTATTTTTGTTTAGCTCAGTATGTCTTAGCAATTTTCAGTAGGAAAATGCTTTCTAAATTCCACATAATCAAGAGATCCAGAGCGATTGACAACTACCTGTTACTTCCCCACAGCCCTCTTACAGAAGGTGCTTGTTAGAGCACCTCCATGCAGGAGCTCAAGGCAGGATCAGAGGTCATTTGGCCTAAGGTGGCAGGGATAGGTTCTCTGTGCAGAGTGTGTGGAGGGAACTGTTTGGCAGACTTACATGGCGATTTCTGGTCTCTAAGGTAATTTTCACAGTGCACAGGGTGATTGTCAATATCAATAATCAATATAATGCTGTGAGGAGGGCAGAGTGGGAATTATTATGCCCATTTCATAGATAAGGATAAATAGACTCCGAGACAAGGAACTTGACCAGTCACCCAGACTGTAAATGGCAGACTTCCAGGTATTCTGACTCCTAGTACAGAGCAATTTGTCCCAGAGGTGCTAAAAAATGACTGCCTAAGAATCAACTGAGAGGCTTCTGAGGAACCTTGAGAAAAGGTTTCACATGCTATGTGAAAAAAGTCAAAGTCAGACAGAGAAAAAGAATAGTGTATAATATCACTTTTATGTTGAATCTAAAAAAGTTGAGCTCAGAGAAATGGAATATGGAGTAGCTGGGGTCAGGGGAAATGGGGAGATATATCTCAAAGGATATAAACCCCCAGTTACAATATTAACAAGTTCTGGAGATCTAATGTACAGCATGGTGATTATACCTAATAATAGAGTATTATATACTTGAAAGTTACTAAAAGAATAGATCTTAAATGTCCTCACCCACAAAATGGGTGAGGACACACACAAAATACATACACAAAAAATACACACACACAAAATGATTATGGGATAGGATGGAGGTGTTAGTTAATGTTATGGTGATAATCATATTGCAATACATAAATGTATCAGATCAATAGGTTGTACAGTTTAAACTTATATAATGTTATATGTCAATCATATCTCAATAAAACTGGAAAAAAACAAACTTTCAGAGTTGCACCCCCTGAGATTCTGAGTTAGGCATTCTGAGATGAAAGTCATGGATGTAGATGACTTGTTAAAAAGCCCCAAGTAATTCTGGTTCAAATAGTTCTTTCTGGTCCATACTTTCAGAAATGCTACCTCCTCCCTGTATATTTCATTAGAAAATGATAATGTGCCTTTGTGATTGAGAGCCATTTCTTTTTATTTGTTTTTTGTTTTGTTTTGTTTTGAGAGCCATTTCTGAGTGATTGGGTACCATTAGCCAACTGTATTAGCGTTCAGTCTATTTAGTCTGGGCTGAAACATGTGCCATGAAGGAGGTCTTACTTCAGGTGACGTGAACCTGAACCATGAAGAAATCCCCTTGCATGGCACATCTGATGACTGTGAACTATTCCCAGCAGCAAGATGCCCAGCAGAAGACCACTAAGAAAGGCTCACTCACACAGAGCTTGCACAGTGTGTGTTGGCCTGGTAAATCTACTGCCAGTTGTCTCATTCATTACAGAAGTGCTTGTGCCAGGCTCTGGGTTAGGTGAAAGGCTGAGCAGACTCAGATGCAGACCCTGACCTTATGGAGCTTATGGTCTGGTAGGGAGACAGACATTAATCAGGCTAACCACAAGTAAAGAAGCAGTGCCCAGTGTATGATGGGGGTGTGTGTGTAACCCAATCAGGAACTCAGAAGGGCTTCCTTGGAGAAGAGACACTTGAACAAGATCATAAGAAAGAGTGGGTGTTAGCTAGGCTCAAGGTGGGAAAGCTTTCGGCTAGACAGACATCTTTGAGTGGTCCTGATGAATTTCCTTTATTGATATAGAAAAAAAGCAAAGATGGAAAAAGGAAGATATGTGAAAGCATGGAGCCATCTGAATCTCCTTACCTGGCAGGAATGGTTTGCCACATCCCAAGCTGTGGTACCCTGATATTACATTGATATACCTTTGGGCACCTCCTTTCTAAATGGGGATGCAAAGACAAGGGACAGTGCTCTGAAGGCACAGGGAGGTCCTACCACCCATCCCTCTTCTACCCTATCTTCTGACATACACAAAACCCATTTCCTGACCTGATAAGTGAAACAAGTGTTGCTGGAAAGGCAATGAGTAAGAATGGGCCTTGAGCACATCCACAGCATGAGACAGACTGTACCTTTTCCTTGGAAAATTGGGAAGACAAACTGCTTTATTCTTTACACAACCCTAAAGAAGATCCTGGCCCCTGATCCATTTTCTGAAACTGTGGCCATAGTCCACATATTACCAAAGGCTGCAGAAGAGAGGAAAGGAAAGGCAAATTTCATAATGTTTTTGGGTACTAATTACATCCTGGCTCAGTCATCAAAATCCTTCAAGAGATGGGTGGACTCAGACCAGCACTCCCCAAACAGCAAATTAAAATGGAGGGAAACACTGTTTTGCTAAGGAAGAGGGCTGGCCTGCAGTCTGTAATCTAAGTTCACTGCAAATCCCCCCCCACACACACACTTTTTTTGGACCTCTGTAGGACTAGGAAAGTCACCTGCTTATGTATGGGCCATAAGAGCTGCAAAGTAGCCGCTTTCATTGTAGATAATATTGGAGCTCCACATTTTTATCAAGCATGGTCTTTCAAGAAATATACAAGTATATTTATTCCAGTGCATCAGGCATGGTCCTTTAAGAGTCAAGTCTAGTCAATCTGCCAGCCAGTATCAGACTAAGGATATTTATGATCTCATCTGAGCCCATTCTGAATTATCTCAAGGCAGCAAAATGAAGTTGAGGAACCTCTTACAATACACATCAGTGGCTAAATGCCACTGCCAAATGAGAACTGTCAGTTGTTAGAGCTCCCAAAATGAAAATAAATGCCAACAAAACACATTAAGTATTAGTTGAGTACTAACATAATCATATAAAATGGAGAATTCTTGAAAACACTGCAACCACAAAATAATTTTGATTATGTATTCTCTTTGGGTTGTTTATAGTCAAAGAAAAAAGGAAACTGTTAAATCTTGCTATTATTCATCAAGTCACTTTAATTTTAGATATTAGTCATGTTGTTTTGGACTCTGTATCAGCAATTGACTCGAGCGAGTAAGCTAATTTTGTAAGTATCAAGATTTTCAGTTAGAAAGTAATTGTGTAGCTCACTGAATTATAAAAGAAAGGCATAGTGTTTCAGTAAACAGTTGGCTTTAGTTTAAGATGACACAAACCTGATACAAGGGGAAAGACCAACAACAGAACAAAAGGAGGCATCAACCTCCAGACCCCACATTTTTACTAGGCTTTCCCAGGGCAGATGACAATTTCTGAGTGGATGAGGATCACCTAGGCTTTAAGCATTATGTCTATTATATGCAACCTAGAAACCAAACTGATAACTAGCCTCCAACATCCCCTCCAACATCCCCCAAATTTGTACCTGACTCCTGAGTACCTATTAGGATTGCGTGCCTGGCCACCATCCCCAACAGGCTTTAGCATCTGGACCTTGCTTTGCTTTGGACCTAAACACAGATGAGTCCAGAGGGTCCTGCTGCCTGCCTTCAGGCCTCCCAGAAGCAGCTTCTCCCAATCCTTTGTTACTGGTTCCTCCCACCTGTTCACAGCCGCTGCCCGTCCTCCTCCACTGAGGACTCACAGACAGTGTCTTGCCATACTCCTTGGACCCTGGATCCCACTGAATCTCTCTCAATGTATCTATAGCTGGATCAGCTTCCCTAGAATTTGTCATCCATATGCATCACTTATTATAGAGCTTGCATTGTCCAGGCTGGCCTCCTGGAGGACATAACCGGTAGAGCCTGACTATAACTTGAGAAACAAAAGCACCCGGGTGAGATTGGGCCTGTTTAGGAAAGCAGCACACCCACAGGCACTGAGATCATCACTTCCCAGAAATTTATTTCACCTAGAACTTTGTAATTAACCACACTGTACTTTTTTTTAAAAATATTTATTTATTTATTTATTTAAGAAAGAGAGTATGTGCAAGAGTATGAGCAGGGGGAGGGGCAGAGGCAGAGGGAGAAGCAGACTCCTCACTGAGCAGGGAGCCTGACTTGGGGCTGAAACCCAGGACCCTGGGATCATGACTTGAGCCAAAGGCAGATGCTTAACCAACTGAGCCACCCAGGCGCCCCTACGCTCTACTTTCTATAGCCGAAACAACATACACTTTAAAGAGACAAATGACACTACAGGCAAAGCCCATATGCTTGCAGGGTGAAGACAATATGGTATAGGGAGAAGATATGTTCTTATTTGCTATCCTCTATAGAAATACACAATTGTTAACGCAAAATGAACAAACCTTTAAGAATCTCTAAAAGAAAGAGAGAGAATTTTATTTGAGCCCAAGATAGCTGTCTGGCAAATATGCTCTTCACAGGGAAGAAAGTGCTCCAGGGAATGCTCAGTTTTTATGGTTACACAACTTGTAAAAAGCTCAAAAGATAATAGATTAACATATAAGCAGGAATCACAAAATTTAATGTCAAGGAATGTAGGGAGGAGCATCGATTTGTATCTTAAGGACAAGATGATTTCCTTTAGGCTACTCATTTACAAAGCAGGTGTATAATCTGCTTGGTGGGCCATAAATCGGGCTTTTGGTTTAAACAAAATTTGTGTATAGTCAACCCGACTTGGAAAGAAATCTCAAATGGTTTCCCTTATATATCAGGCCTTTAGAGAAGGCCCTTCATGAAGACCACTCAAATTTAAGAACAAATAGGAACTATGTATTCAGAGTTTGCTCTAGCAAAGGAGTCAGCCACCATCACTTGCGTTTGGCAGTGATTCAAAGGCAGGCAGAGGAGCAGGTAAGCTATATGGTGAAAAAGGGGGAGGGCTTCAGGTGTGTGTTGACTGGAGTTTTTAGTGTGGGAAGTTGGAGGTGGGGCATCCTGTGAGATTGGTTTGAAGAGCGTAGTTGGCTTTCTCTGGTTGGCCCTGCATCGGAAGTGGAGACAAAAATAGAAAAGCTGGCAGTCATTGAGTATGTCCTGATTCTGGGCCATTTGCTATAGACGCTGAGGGTTGAGTCTTGTTGTCATGGCCATTTTCATTTGCATATTCAATCTCCTACTGTATGGAGATTTACACTGGTATTTTGAAATTTGAATTGAGTGTTCTTTTCTTTTCCTAGATCTTTCCTTACTCCCAGTTTGTCTCTGTACGTTAGAGGTATGGATGAAGTATCAGGGATTTATGCAGCTGACCCCAAAGTGAAATAGGAACCAACTGGTTCCTTGAGGAAGGTGAAGGGATCTTCATTGTTCAGTGAGTTCAGTTCTTTGATGTTCTTTTTCTTGAAATACAAAGGAGATTTTTTTTTTTTAGAGTTTTGTTTACTTATTCATGACACACACACACACACACACACACACACAGAGAGAGAGAGAGAGAGAGAGAGAGAATCTTAGGCAGAGGGAGAAGCAGGCTCCAAGGAGGGAGCCTGATGTGGAACTTGATCCCAGATCCCAGGATCACGCCCTGAGCCGAAGGCAGATGCTCATCCACTAAGCCACCCAGGTGTCCCAAGGAGAATTTATTAGGTAACCAGGCTACTCTGGGAACTCGATCCCAGATCCCAGGATCACGCCCTGAGCCGAAGGCAGTCGCTCATCCACTAAGCCACCCAGGTGTCCCAAGGAGAATTTATTAGGTAACCAGGCTACTCTGTGAAGGAAAGTAGAAAAGACCAGGGAGTCTTTGCCAAAGTTTGGGTTTTCAACTTCAGCATTCAGGATTCCCACTTCCCTGAATTGGGAGGACAGGAAACATTTCTTTCCCAGATCTTTTACTTTCAGTTGCAGGGAGAGATGCTTTGGCTTTATGACTATCACAGGAGGGAGAGAGCTCTCCTTCAAAGTCAACCAAAAAAAAAAAAAAAAAAACACCAAAAAGAAAAAGATCTTTCTTGGTATTAGCTTTTCTTTAGTGTGAAGTTAATATATAAAAGGTCTCTGGAAAAATTCAGAAAACTAGGTCAGCTCTAGTACTAGAAAAATGAACTTTTTTCTCTCAACATTTCCAGTGCAACACCCACTTCCCTTTAGTATAGTCACCAAATTTTCATACGTGAGTTGGCCCAGGAGCCAAGAACATCTCAATTCTTGGAATTTCTCTTTCCCTATGCCTCTGGCTCCTTCTTCCTTACAACTCTTCCAGGTAAACTTCTTTTAGATCCAGGACCCCCTTGGGCCCATATCGTTTCACTGTTGCCCACTACCAGCTGGTCTTTGAGGCTATTTCCTAGGAGGCAGCCCTTTGCCCATCCCAGAGCAGAGAGAGTGGCTGAAGGCTTCATCAGAATAGGGGCTTTATACAGGCCAGGTGGGAAGTGAGAGAGAATGAGAATCATTTCTGCTAAATAAAGCAAGGTGGAGAGTCACCACAAAAGCTGTGGTGCTTTTGTGTAGAACTGCTTTGAGGACCTTGCCTTCTAGAAAAGAACTTACTGGTTTGGGTCTCGGAAAGTATGTATATCTAAGGTGATAGATTTGATTCTTATTCCTGAAGAACAGTACCAGAGATTGTGAACAATGAATATGGTTCAGTTCACCAGCCTTGGATCCCCACTTTGCCCATTGGGCTCAGGGAATATGTACTCCTCTCATTAGTTTTTCACCGCAACCTGTTAATCCATTCATAGAGAAACTGGTAGTTAACCACACCACTCTGGAGTCAGACTGAGTTGGGGCCAAATCCCTGTCAGTCATTTACAATCTGAACAAGTTACTGAGCTTCTCCCAATCTCATTTTGCCCACCAGTAAAATGGGGATGATAAAAGCTTTCTTACATAGGATTGATGTGAGGAATAAGGGGATTCAATGAAAGTTCATCATCATTATTAGTAATAGTATTGATAATATCCAATGGAAGTTCATCATCATTATTATTAGTATAGTATTGATAACATCCAATGGAAGTTCATTATTATTATTATTATTAGTAGTAGTAGTAGTAGTAGTAGTGATAGTGGTAGTAGTAGTAGTAGTGGTAGTATTGATAACTCTTTTGCACCTTCTCACTGGTAGGCCTGTGACATCAGCAATACCTGAGTGGCATGGATGTCTGCCATGTTGGGTACCAGATGGGACAATGGTGAGGACAGTGAAAGGGTGAGGATGACAGGATGAGGCAGGAGACACCCATAAACAGCAGCTTTGTGTCAGTAAGGGGATGGAGATGGCAGGAGTCTTGAGGAAAATAAAGAATGGTTGTCCTTGCCCTTTTGGAGTCTCTCTGAGTGGGCAGGACCAGCCACAGCAGTGGCCAGGAATCTGCCTGACTATGGGGAGTTTAAGGATTCAGTTGATCAGCCCTGCTTATGAGGGGTTGGGATGGGGGACAATTCTAGACAGGGAAATTGTCCTTATGCCACCTCTTATAGGGAAGATGAAACACCAGTGACTGAATTCAGGCTTTGCATGGGGGAGTGTACGAGCCCACACACAGGACTGATGATTGAGTCTACATAGAACAACAGATATAAAATGTGATTGATGTGATAGATTATCTTGTAGATTTGCATTTATACTATATAATTATATGCAAACATAAACAAATACAACAGTCTTGTTTCTGACTCCATAAACATACCTTTAGCAGGGATCTATGGTTTGAACCCTCTTCAATGTCACCCACTGATCTTAGGAACACCTGAGGAGCTTTAAAATTACAGATCTGGGTCTCATCCTCCGTGACTGACTCAATTAGTTTGGGGTGGTGTCCAGGCATTGGTATTTTTTGAAAGCTCCCAAGCAATTTTAATGTGTGGCCAGGGCAAAGAGTCATTGTGCTATAGGTTTGGGTTCCTAATTAGAAACAGTTTGCACCATCAGGCGATACAGTTTCTGATAATAGTTAAGCTCCCCTCCTAGATTTTCTGATACAAGATGAGTCATGTTGACAAGTTTGTATCAGGAGAATAATTAGTTGCTGTCCTTGGTTTTTCTTCTACTATTTTTTTTTTTTACTATTTAAATTCCTTTGACATTTATTTTATTTTATTATTATTTTTGTATATTTTTTATTGGAGTTTGATTTGCCAACATATAGCATATCACCCAGTGCTCATCCCATCAAGTGCCCCCCTCAGTGCCTGTCACCCAGTCACCCCCACTCCCCAGCCACCTCCCTTTCCACCACCCCTTGTTCATTTCCCAGAGTCAGGAGTCTCTCATGTTCTGTCACCCTCACTGATATTTCCCACTCATTTTCTCTCCTTTCCCTATAATCCCTTTCACTATTATTTATATTCCCCGAATGAATGACACCATATAATGTTTGTCCTTCTCCAATTGACTTACTTCACTCAGCATAATACTCTCCAGTTCCAACCACGTTGAAGCAAATGGTGGGTATTTGTCGTTTCTAATGGCTGAGTAATATTCCATTGTATACATAGACCACATCTTCTTTATCCATTCGTCTTTCGATGGACACCGAGGCTCCTTCCACAGTTTAGCTATTGTGGACATTGCTGCTATAAACATTGGGGTGCAGGTGTCCTGCATTTTCACTGCATCTGTATCTTTGGGGTAAATCCCCAGCAGTGCAATTGCTGGGTCGTAGGGCAGGTCTATTTTTAACTCTTCGAGGAACCTCCACACAGTTTTCCAGAGTGGCTGCACCAGTTCACATTCCCACCAACAGTGTAAGAGGCTTCCCTTTTCTCCGCATCCTCTCCAACATTTGTTGTTTCCTGCCTTGTTAATTTTCCCCATTCTCACTGCTGTGAGGTGGTATCTTATTGTGGTTTTGATTTGTATTTCCCTGCTGGCAAGTGATGCAGAGCATTTTCTCATGTGCTTGTTGACCATGTGTATGTCTTCTTTGGTGAAATTTCTGTTCATGTCTTTTGCCCATTTCATGATTGGATTGTTTGTTTCTTTGCTGTTGAGTTTAATAAGTTCTTTATAGATCTTGGATACTAGCCCTTTATCCGATATGTCATTTGCAAATATCTTCTCCCATTCTGTAGATTGTCTTTTAGTTTTGTTGACTGTTTCTTTTGCTGTGCAGAACCTTTTTATCTTAAGTCCCAATAGTTCATTTTTTGCTTCTACTATTCTAACTCCAGAGTTCTTTGGAAATCCCATCAGGAGATGAATCTAGAAATTTACTCTTTTGGTTACTGCAGAGAGTTAAATGTTGGCATTTGTGCTAGCTTTAGTTGGGACTGTTAGGAAAGCAGTACCCAGGCATCTCTTCTCTTCCATCAACTTCAGCCCCCATCTGAATCATATGGAGTCATTGCCACAAGGTTTTCTTACTTTGCTAGGATATTTGGAGGCCACATTTATCCCAATTATTATTTTAGAACCATGGTTCCCAAAGTGTGCACCAACGGGCGCTGGGGTGCTTCACCACACTCACAGAGGTGCCATGGGATGTTTTAAGTTTTCAAGGGAAACACAGACATCTGTCAGACCCATGAAAACTACTATTATTAAGTTATTTCAATCTGACTACTTAATAAGCAGAACTGACAGCCACTCCTATCTTAGAGGCTCTGTAAAGAAATTCCTGAGATACTAAGGGCATAGTGAATTGAGACAGTTTGGGAACCTGTGTTTAGAAGTTGGAGGTCATGTTTCTTGGGCAGAGTACTGCCTGGAGATTAATATATCCTTTTGACAGTGCATTTAGGTGTGGGATGAAATCTCAATGAGTGGGACTGAGATGTGCTAGGAGACAGTACTAGATCTATCTGCATGATAAAGAAGAAATACTCTGGGGGCACCTGGGTGGTGCAGTTGGATAAGCATCTGACTCTTGGTTTCTGCTTAGGTCATGATCTCAGGGTCCTGAAATGAGCCCTGCTTGGGCTCAACATAGAGTCTGCCTAAGATTCTTTCTCCTTCTCCATTGGGCCCTCCCCACTCAAATATAGAAATAAATCTTTTTGGGGGTATATTTTTTTCTAAGAGTTCTATTTGCCAACATATAGTATAACACCAAGTGCTCATCTTGTCAAGTGCCCCCTTCAGTGCCCGTCACCCAGTCACCCCATAACCCTGCTGACCACCCCCTTCCACTACCCCTTGTTCATTTCCCAGAGTCAAGAGTCTCTCATGTTCTGTCACCCTCACTGATATTTCCCACTCATTTTCACTTCTTTCTCCTTTAATCCCTTCCACTATTTTATATATTCCCCGAATGAATGACACCATATAATGTTTGTCCTTCTCCAATTGACTTACTTCACTCAGCATAATACCCTCCAATTCCATCCACATTGAAGCAAATGGTGGGTATTCATCGTTTCTAATGCCTGAGTAATATTCCATTGTATACAGACCACAGCTTCTTTATCCATTCATCTTTCGATGGACACCGAGGCTCCTTCCACAGTTTGGCTATTGTGGACATTGCTGCTATAAACATTGGGGTGCAGGTGTCCTGCATTTTCACTGCATCTGTATCTTTGGGGTAAATCCCCAGCAGTGCAATTGCTGGCTCGCAGGGCAGATCTATTTTTAACTCTTTGAGGAACCTCCACACAGTTTTCCAGAGTGGCTGCACGAGTTCACATTCCCACCAACAGTGCAAGAGGGCTCCCCTTTCTCCACATCCTTTCCAACATTTGTTGTTTCCTGTCTTGTTAATTTTCCCCATTCTCACTGCTGCGAGGTGGTATCTCATTGTGGTTTTGATTTGTACTTCCCTGATGGCCAGTGATGCGGAGCATTTTCTCATGTGCTTGTTGGCCATGTGTATGTCTTCTTTGGTGAAATTTCTGTTCATGTCTTTTGCCCATTTCATGATTGGATTGTTTGTTTCTTTGCTGTTGAGTTTAATAAGTTCTTTATAGATCTTGGATACTAACCCTTTATCTGATATGTCATTTGCAAATATCTTCTCCCATTCTGTAGGTTGTCTTTTAGTTTTGTTGACTGTTTCTTTTGCTGTGCAGAACATTTTTATCTTGATTAAGTCCCAACAGTTAATTTTTTGCTTTTGTTTCCCTTGTCTTCATAGATGTATCTTGCAAGAAGCTGCTGTGGCCAAGTTCAAAAAGGGTGTTGCCTGTGTTCTCCTCTAGGATTTTGATGGACTCTTGTCTCCCATTTAGATTGTTCATCCATTTTGAGTTTATCTTTGTGTATGGTGTAAGAGAATGGTCTAGTTTCAGTCTTCTGCATGTGGAGGTCCAATTTTCCCAGCACCATTTATTGAAGAGACTCTCCTTTTCCCAGTGGACGGTCTTTCCTGCTTTGTCGAATATTAGTTGACCATAGAGTTGAGGGCCCCTTTCTGGTTCTCTTTTCTGTTCCATTGATCTATGTGTCTGTTTTTGTGCCAGTACCACACTGTCTTGATGATCACAGCTTTGTACTACAACTTGAAATCCGGCATTGTGATGCCCCTGGCTCTGGTTTTCTTTTTCAATATTCCCTTGGCTATTCGGGATCTTTTCTGATTCCACACAAATTTAAGATGATTTGTTCCAACTCTCTGAAGAAAGTCCATGGGATTTTGGTAGGGATGGCATTGATTGTGTAAATTGCCCTGGATAGCATAGACATTTTCACAATATTAATTCTTCCAATTCATGAGCATGGAATACTTTTCCATCTCTTTGTGTCTTCCTCAATTTGTTTCAGAAGTGTTCTGTTATTTTTAGGGTATAGATCCTTTATCTCTTTGGTTAGGTTTATTTCTAGGTATCTTATGCTTTGGGGTGTAATTGTAAATGGGATCGACTCCTTAATTTCTCTTTCTTCACTTTCATTGTTAGTGTAGAGAAATGCCACTGATTTCTGGGCATTGATTTTTGTATCCTGCCACACTGCCGAATTGCTGTATGAGTTCTAGCAATCTTGGGGTGGAGTCTTTTGGGTTTTCTATGTACAGTATCATGTCATCTGCGAAGAGGGAGAGTTTGACTTCTTTTTTGCCAATTTCAATGCCTTTTATTTCTTTTGTGCCTGATTGCTGAGGCTAGGACTTTTAGTACTATGTTGAATAGCAGTGGTGAGAGTGGACATCCCTGTTGTTCCTGATCTTAGGGGAAAGGCTCCCAGTGTTTCCCCCATTGAGATGGGGATATTTGCTGTAGGCTTTTCGTAGATGGCTTTTAAGATGTTGAGGAATATTCCCTCTCTCCCTACACTCTGAAGAGTTTTGATCAGGAATGGATGCTGTAAATTCTCAAATGCTTTCTCTGAATCTATTGAGAGGATCATATGGGTCTTGTTTTTTCTCTTGTTGATATGATCAATCACATTGATTGCTTTAGGAGTGTTGAACCAGCCTTGCATCCTGGGGATAAATCCCACTTGGTCATGGTGGATAATCATCTTAATGTATTGTTGGATCCTATTGACTAGTGTCTTATTGAGAATTTTTACATCTGTGTTCATCAGGGATATTGGTCTATAATTCTCCTTTTTGGTGGGGTCTTTGGTTTTGGAATTAAGGTGATGCTGGCCTCATAAAACGAGTTTGGAAGTATTCCATCCCTTTCTATCTTTTGGAACAGCTTTAGTAGAATCGGTATGGTTTCTTCTTTAAACGTTTGATAGAATTCCCCTGGGAAGCCATCTGGCCCTGAACTTTTGTGTCTTGGGAGGTTTTTCATGACTGCTTCAATTTCCTCCTGGTTATCGGCCTGTTCAGGGTTTCTGTTTCTTCCTGTTCCAGTTTTGGTAGTTTGTGGTTTTCCAGAAATACATCCCTTCTTCTGGATTGCCTAATTTAATGGTGTATAGCTGCTCATAATATGCTTTTAAATCATTTGTATTTCCTTGGTATTGGTTGTCATCTCTCCTTTTTCATTCGTGATTTTATTAATTTGAGTCTTTTCTCTTTTGTTTTTAATAAGGCTGGCTGATGGTTCATCTATCTTATTAATTCTTTCAAAGAACCAAGTCTTGGTTTTGTTGATCTGTTCTACAGTTCTTCTGGTCTCTATTTCACTGAGTTCTGCTTGAATCTTTATTAACTCTCGTCTTCTGCTTGGTGTAGGTTTTATTTGCTATTCTTTCTCCAGTTCTTTAGGTGTGAGGTTAGCTTGTGTATTTGAGTTTTCTCCAATTTTTTGAGGGATGCTTGTATTGTGATGTATTTCCCTCTCAGGACTGCTTTTGCTGCATCCCAAATATTTTGAACTGTTGATCTTCATTTTCACTAATTTCCATGAATCTTTTTAATTCTTCTCTAATTTCCTGGTTGACCCATTCATCTTTTAGCAGGATGGTCTTTAACCTCCATGTGTTTGAGTGTCTTTCAAATTTCTTCTTGTGATCGAGTTCTAGTTTCAAAGCATTGTGGTCTGAAAATATGCAGGGGACAATCCCAATCTTTTGGTATGGGTTGAGACCTGATTTGTGACCCAGTATGTAGTCTATTCTGGAGAAAGTTCCATGTGCACTTGAGAAGAATTGTATTCAATTGCATTCAAATGCAATTCTGTATAATTCTGTATATATCTGTGAAATCCATCTGGTCCAGTCTATCATTTAAAGCTCTTGTTTCTTTGGAGATGTTGTGCTTAGAAGATCTGCATTTGCAGAAAGTGCCGTGGTGAAGTCTCCTACTATTAGTGTATTATTATCTAAGTATGTTTTTACTCTGGTTATTAATTGATTGATATACTTGGCAGTTCCCACATTAGGGGCATAAATATTCATGATTGTTAGGTCTTCTTATTGGATAGATCCTTTAAATATGATATAGTGTTCCTCTTTATCTCTTACTACAGTCTTTGGGATAAACTTTAATTTATCTGATATGAGGATTGCTACCCCTGCTTTCTTTTGAGGACCAGTTGAATGGTAAATGGTTCTCCAACCTTTCATTTTCACTGTTGGTGTCCTTTGTCTAAAATGAGTCTCTTGTAGACAGCAAATAGATGGGAATTCAGTATCATGGCAATATATATTCAGTTCCTGTTTTTGTGGATTCTTTGGGCTTCCCCTTTCTTTCAGAGTCCCCCTTAACATTTCTTGCAGAGCTGGTTTGGTGGTCATATATTCTTTCATTTACTGCCTATCTTGGAAGCTCTTTATATCTCCTTCTATTCTGAATGAGAGCCTTGCTGGATAAAGTATTCTTGACTGCATGTTCTTCTCATTTAGGATCCTGAATATATCCTTCCAGCCCTTTGTGGCCTGCCAGGTCTCTGTGGAGAGGTCTTCTGTTAATCTAATATTTCTCCCCATGTAAGTTGGGGATCTCTTTATCTTTGGAATTTACAAGAGTCACTATTAAATGTTGAGGTGTTGAACGGTTTTTATTGATTTTAGTGGGGGACCTCTCTATCTCCTGGATCTGAATGCCTGTTTCCCTCCAAAATTAGGGAAGTTCTCAGCTATGATTTGTTCAAATATGCTTTCTGGTCCTCTGTCCCTCTCGGTGCCCTATGAAACCCCAATTAAACATAGATTTTTCCTTCTGAGTCTGTCATTTATTTCCCTTAACCTTTCCTCGTCGTCTTTTAATTGTTTTTCTCTTTTTTCCTCAGCTTCCTTCCTTGCCATCAACTTGTCTTATGTCACTCACTCTTTCTTCTACCTCATTAATCCTCATCATTAGGACCTCCATTTTGGATTGCATCTCATTTAATTGATTTTTAATTTCAGTCTGATTAGATCTAAATTCTGTGGTCATGAAGTCTTTTGAATCCATTATGCTTTTTTCCAGAGTCACCAGTAGCTCTATAACTGTGCTTCTGAATTGGCTTTCTGACATCAAATTGTAATCCAAATTCTGTAACTCTGTGGCAGAGAGTACTGTTTCTGGTTCTTTCTTTTGTGGAGAGTTCTTCCTTGTAGTCATTTTGCTCATTGCAGAGTGGCTGTATGAGTGGGCTGAGTCAAGAGTATCAACCACGACCTGCGTAAATTTCTCCCTAGATGTTTCTGATGAGATCAGAGACCAGAAATTGAAAGCAAAGGTCAGGATGAAATAAAACAAAAGGACCACTAAAGTGAAAAACAAATTTTAAAAAACAAAGTAGTAAAAATAAAAGGCCAGGAATCCGAAAGAAGAAATAAAAAAAGAAAAAAAGAAGAGAAAAAGGAAAAGAAAGAGGGAAAAAAAGAAAAAAGGTGAAGAAAAAAAAGAGGGGACTGGGAGATGGTGGGGTGGTGATGAAGTTGTAATGGAGGGAGAATGTAGTCTACTTGAAGGGTCCTAGAGGGTGATACTCTTGATTCTGAGTATATAAAGTTCTGTATGTTAGAAGATGCTCAGTCCCAAATTTATATAAACCAGAAATACTTGTATAGAGCCCCACGACTGACCACCAAAATGTAAACGAGATAAAAGAGAGGGGCAGAATGGGAATGAATAGAGAATATAACCTCACAGAATGAACCAGCATGGTAAATCCTTGGTTCTGGGTGTGTGCTGGTCATATTTTAGAAGGTATTAACTTCCATCATTGTAGAACAAAATGAGGCAGAGAAAACAAAAAAACACGAAACAAGCAAAAAAAAACACATATCTTTTATATCTCCCAAAATTAAGTTGAATATGTTGAAGGGAATCTAGAAGTGGAAGATTTATCTAAGACCTGTAATTGTAGAAATATGAAAGTCGAAAAGGAAGAAACTTAAAACTGAAGAGGTGGTAAAGTATTGTAGTTAAGGTGAGAAAAGAGAAAAAAAATTGGAAATTTATAGTCTGATATAAAAATAAGTTGTACTGGAAAAAGGGAAAAAAAGGAGGGGTTTCCTCTGGTTCTATATGCTGTAAATCCCTCCACTTCTCCTGGAGCTTTCCAGCGATGCTTGGTCAAGAACTTGCTCTTCCCCTGTCCTTCCAGCTGGTCTTCTGGGGGAGCGGCCTGCTGTGCTGAGTCTCAGGTGTGTGCACCTGGGGGAGCTGCCCGGCTCCCTATCAGGGGCGGGCTCAGTGGGAGCTGTCTTTCCTGTGAGGCCCCTGTTCCCTGGTGGCCCTGTTCCGTCCCAAGCACAGGGTGACATCAGGAGGAACAAGCACACTGGCGGCGGCCAGCTCTCCAGCCCTAGTGTCAGCTCTCGCAGTAATTCCCGCAGCTCCCAGTCTGCAGGGGCCTGGATGCTCCGGGGCGGGGGCGCTGATCTGCATAGCTTGGGGGTCACCTGGCGGCAGGAGCGTCCTCCCTGTCCTGTGTCCTCCCGGCCTCCGCCTGTCCCAGGGGCAGTGCAGGATCCTGGGCTGTGTACCCCCTGCGCCCTGGGATCCGGGGTCTGTGCTGCTGGAATCACACTCCCGGGGCCCCCTCCGCTGGAGCCCATCCCCCCCAGCTGCTCCCAAGGTCCCCCTCAGGCCGCTCCAGCCCTTTACCACGCTTGGCCCCCAGGGTGTGCAGCACTCTACCCCGGGCGCACTTTCTCTGTTAGTGACCCCGGGAACTTGGGGGCTCCTCTGCCCCTCCTGTGGTACTGCCCGGTTTCGCCGCTGAGCACCTCTCTGTCCGGGAAGAATTCGGTGGGTATTTTTAAAGTTCCTGCTTCATAGGGGCTGGGCTTTCCTGTCCTGGAGGCTCTCGCTGGGGGCCTTAGCCCAGCTCCTCGTGGGGGCCCCTCCCCCACTTGATTCTTTTTTATTTTTTTCCACCTTCCTACCTTGTTAGAAGTGAAAACCCTCTGTGGTGTTCCAGCTCTCTCTCTCTCTTTTTTTTTTATAACCACGCCCGACTGGCTTGTTTTATTGGAGAAGGGCATGTGGAGTTAACAACGTGAGGACAATTGGGACCTGAGGTCGGGGAAGAACAGCACCCCCTCCCCATACATGCCCACTGCCCCAAATAAAAAATAACCAACTATGGGAGAGCAGCTGAGACAGTGACTGAAGTTGGGGAAGGGAACAGGGAACCCAGGGGGTGGTGGAAGAGACCATGCGTGTGCTGGGAAACCAAAGTTCTGTTTCAATTTGGGCCCAGAGGCAGCGGCGGTGCGAGTAACATGAGTACGAGTCTCTTGTGTCTTCCACATAGGTCTATATAAATATATAGAGAGAAGTTGTTCACTTTCCCTTGCTCTCTCCTCTGCTCCGCGCGGCTTGCCGCGGTCCCAGCTCCTCTTTCCACATGAGGGCGAAGGGAAGGGGATGATGAGCAAGTCATCACCGAATTGCAATCAGACCCACATCCATCAGCTCCTGGATCTTCTGTGCTATTACAGGATTCTTTAAGTGTTCGCTGAGTGCCTGAGGGTTCTTCTGCATCTGCTCCAGGATAAGCCGCATGGCAGGGTCACTCATTATCTGTGTTCCAGCTCTCTTTAAATCTCAGGTTGAATTCGTCGGTTTTCAGGATGCTTTGAAAGTTCTCTAGGTAAGTTGGGAGGACCAGGTGAGCTGAGGTCCCCTACTCCTCCACCATCTTGCCCCCTAAATAAATCTATCTATCTATCTATCTATCTATCTATCTATCTATCTATCTATCTAAAGAGAAGGAATACTTTAATGCGTCCACAAGCAGCCAGAGAAGGTTAAGGCATGGAGTCTGAGAATAGAGAGAATTGAGGGAAATGAGAGGAAAAGGAGGCCTGGGAGCTGGGACTAGAGGAGTAAGGTGGTCACTGAGAAGTTCCTGAGAGTGGTGTTACTGATAGGTGTCAACCAAGAAAGGTGTAAATTGTTTGCTGGGCTGTCATCCCCCATATCTTCTGGCTCTGTGGTAGTCAAGGTGCCATCTGGGGATTAACAGTGTCATTTGAGAGCTTGTTAGAGATGAAGAATCTGGGTAGGACCCCATGCCAGACCCAGAATCAGACTTCATTTTAACAAGATCCCCAGATCATCTTTATGCACAGGTATTTGACAAGTACTGTGCAAACTGAGAGATGCCAAGCACTGCTGACATTGCTATAGCCAAAGGAGTTTTTAAAAATACTGAAACTCTTATTTAATTGATCTAGGGAGCAAAATTGACATCAGGACATTTAAAAGTCTTCCAGGTGTTTCTAAAGCCAAGTTTGAGAACTACTGGGCTGGTACAATTGCTTTGTGAGAGTGGTGGGTTTTTTGTTTGTTTGTTTTTGTTTTTATTTTTATTTTTGTTTTTGGCAGGATGGGGTTGGAGGAAGAAACCAAAGTTCTGTTTCAATTTGGGACAAACACAGGAAAAAACTGAAATATGTGAGCTATGATAGAGATCAACAGATATAAGAAACCAGTGACTATAAAAGAGGTGTCCCTAAGGTGTTAGGGAATAGGCATAAGGGAAATTGAATTTCCGTTATATATTGGCTAGGGGACTAAGTGAATTCCTACTTAAACATTGCAAAAAGAATGACTCCAGTAGCCTGGAGCAGTTGGAGACATGTAGGTGACTGACATTTAGTTATAGGCAGAATTGGCTCACAAAGCTAATAAAATTCACAATACATCTTCTGAGGTATCCACTCAGGTGATAGCCACAGAGCTACCTAAAATAATATTATATTCAGCCGTCTGGGATCTGTATCCATCAAGCAAAAAAGTCTCAAAACAGTCAGTTCCAAAAGTACTTTCCTAAAAATTCTCTATTTGCCTGCAAAATTAGTCAGTCCATCCACTGGACTAGAGGGTGTGAATGACATGTCAGTGGTACCCTACCACAACGTACCAAGGTACGTATTTTCTTAAGCTCCATTCTCTCCTTCCCCTTAGATCACTGACAACCCACTGGTTTCTAGGGAAATCATTCCTGGGGGAAAATGGCTGTTTTTGTACCTTGGAGAAAGTTTCTCAGAGCAGGTCTTAGGGATAAAATTTGGAAAAGTTAGAAAAGCTATAAGGAGGAGGTCCTCCTAGTGAGAAAACAGCCAGTCCAAGCCAATGAATACTATTTATCTCCCCATCCATGAGGGTTCATTGCTGAGGGTGTCAATTTTAGGTTGGGCCAGAGGGTTGAGAAGGGCCAAAGTCTATGGTGTCCACAGTTCAGGAGGGTGTTCCAGAAACTGGGGTAAGGACCACATACCTGGGTCAGGATGTATTGTGCCTGCAGTTCTGAATGGATGTCTGGAGCTATGTTGTGTCTTTTTTTTTTTTTTTTAATTTGAGAGAGAGAGAGAGCAGAGTGAGAGATCACAAGCAGAGGGGAGGGGCAGAGGGAGAGGGAGAAGCAGACTCTCTGCTGAGGAGGGAGCCTGATACAGGGCTCGAGCCCAGGACCCTGGGATCATGACCTGAGCTGAAGGCAGATGCGTAACTGACTGAACCACCCAGGCACCGTAGATGTTGAGTCTTATATAATATTAAGACTATTGCCTCATTGAAAAAAATAAAATGGGGGTGGGCTGATGTGAAATAATGAAAGCAACAAACAATTAGTCAATAACTCATTGGAAGGGCAAAATAAATACATTGCAAATTCCTTGACATTCTACTCCTTGATGGGGTGGTCAGTGTTCCCTCCTCTTGCCTCTGAGTGGGTCTGTAATTGCTTAACCAATATTTAACAGGATGCAGTAGAATTCTCCCCTTCCTAACCACGTCCAGATATTAAGGACTGGCAACTTAAAAAAAATTGAGATAAAATTGACAGATAACATTGTGTAAATGTATAATGTATTGGTTTGATACGTTATATATTGCAATATGACTGCTACAGTATTTGGCTAACATACCACATAGTTATAATTTGTTTTTCTGTGTTGGGAACAGTTAGGATCTGGTCCGTTAGCAACTTTAAAGTTCCCTGGGTGGCTCAATGGTTTAGTGCCTGCCTTCAGCCCAGGGTGTAATCCTGGGAACCCTTTTATACTGCTGCTGGCAATGTGAAATGGCTCAGCCATTATGGAAAACAGTATGGCATTTCCTCAAAAAATTCAATCTTGAACTACCGTATGATCCAGCAATCCCCCTCCTGGATATATACCTGAAGGAACTGAAAGCAGTATCTTGAAGAGATATCTGCACACCCATGTTCATTGCAGCATTATTCACAATAGTCAACATATGGAAACAACCTTAGTGCCTGTCAGTGGATGAGTGAATTAAGAAGATACGATATACTTATACAATTGAATATTACTCAGCCATGAGAAAGAAGGAAAACTTGCCATTTGCAACAACATGGATGGACATTGAGGGCATTATGTTAACTGAGATAACTCAGACAAGGAGGGGCACCTGAGTGGCTCAGTGGTTTAGCATCTGCCTTTGGCTCAGGTCATGATCCTGGGGTTTCAGGATCCAGCCCCACATCAGGCTCCCCAAGGGGAGCCTGCTTCTCCCTCTGCCTATGTCTTTGCCCCTCTCTCTGTGTGTCTCATGAATAAATAAATTCTTTTAAAAATCAGACAAGGAAAGACAAATACTGCATGATATCTCTTATGTGTAGAATAAAAAAAAAAAAACTGAATTCACAAAAACAGAGTCAAATGATTACCAGGAGCTGGGGGATGGGAGAATTGGAGAGATGTTATTTAAGGGTATGAAATCACAAATAGTAAATAAACAACTTCTAGAGATCTAATGCACAACATAGTGATTATAATCAACAAAACTGTATTATAAACTTTTTAAAAGATTTTTAAAAAATTTATTCATGAGACACACAGGGAGAGAGAGAGAGACAGACACAGGCAGAGGGAGAAGCAGGCTCCATGCAGGGAGCCTGAAGCGGGACTCGATCCTGGGTCTCCAGGATCATGCCCCAGGCTGAAGACTGTGCTATACCACTGAGCCACCTGGGCTGCCCTTCTTTTGTCTTTTTGACAAAAGGGGACAGGTAGCTTTTATGTCATGTCTCCTGAAGTATGCATTGCATGCCAGTCATCACATTGTGAGAAATTCCTAGCAGCCTTGTGAAGAGGTCCATGTGGAAAGGAATTAGGAATTAGAAATTAGGGCCACAAAACATTTTTAAAGGAATTGTAGTAGCTTGGACTGAAAGGGACAGAGAAGTAAAAAATAAAGAGAGGCCTTGACATATTAAATATTATAAATATAATATACAATAATATTTTATATAAATATATAAATATTTTTATATAAATATATGTTAAAATACAAAATAATATAATAAAATATATAATTATAACATATAATATGTGAGTATATTTAATATGCAAAATACAGAATATTTTATATTATATTTATATTTGTATATTTAAATATATTTAGATATCATACAAATATATATTTAATATATATTATATATAATAAAAATAGTGGCCCCAAAGATGTGTACATCCTAATCCCAGAACTTGTGAATATGTTGACTTACATGGCAAAAGGGCCTTGCAGATATGATTTGGTTAAGGATCTTGAGGTAGGGTGATGATACTGGATTATCCCAGTGGGCCAAGATAATTACAAGGGTCCTTATAAGTGAAAGAGGACAACAGGAGGGTCAGAGTCAGAGTGATGCAGTGTTTAAAAAGATTTAATTAGCCATTGCTGTCTTCAAAGATGGAGGAGAGATGTGGAATATGGGTGCTTCCTAGAATCTAGAAAAGATAAGGAAACAGTTCTCCCCTAGAGCCTCCAGAAAGAGCCTGCCAACATCTGGATTTTGGCCCAGTGAGACCCATTTCCAACTTCTGACCTCCAGAACTGTAGGACCATGTTTAAGTTGTTTACATTATCAAGTTTATGGTAATTTTTTTATAGCACTGATCAGAAACTAATACAGATCTCCAGCTTTCCATGGGCAGGAAGCACACTGAGAGAAGTACTCGCTGCAGACATGGGCTACTCCATATGGAAAAGGAAGGGTAACTCAGAGGTTGGAGCTGATAGCCCAGGGGTAGAGCCTGCTCCCAGAGAACAGGGTAGCTCCCTATTAAAGGAACTGGTGATGTGGTCCCAGCTGGGCTTGCATGTCTGGAACCTCTTGTTTTGAACAGGAAGATCTCCTGTGGTTGCTCTCTGTCTGTTCACCATTGCATGATGAGTATGTGTGGATAAATAACTTGTCTCTTTAGTTCACAAGTCTTTAGATTGGGAAAAACTTCTTCCAATAATTCCATATCTATACCTGGACCTGATTTAGACCAGAGGTGGGCAACTTCTTCTGTAAAGGACCAGTTAGTAAATCTTCTGTTTCACAAGCCATATAGTATCTATCATGACTACCCATCTGTGCCACTCAAGCCCAAATGCAGTCACATACAATGTGTAAATGTGTGAGCAGGCCAGATGTGGCCTATAGGCCATACTTTACCTGATTTAGATGATGAAATCCTAGACAACAAGCTGAGGCTGTAACTGGATGACACTTTGGGAGCCCTTGGGTGCGTCCAAGTCTATTTTGCATAAGTAAGGACTAGAAATAAGGCAGACTGTGAGGGATTAAAAATAAGTGCAAATTCCTTGACATTTTTCTCATTGAGAGATGGCATTTATGTGTATTCCTATTGAATCAGTGCAGGTTCTGTGATAGATCAATAGAATTATGACAGAAATAAAGTTTTGCCAGTTTCTGGGTCCAGGCATAAGATTAGCAACTTTGACTGTCTTCTACTCTTTGAGAGGTTGGGATACTTGTTCTTGGAATGCAGCTGCCATTCTGTAAAGAGGCCTTAGCAGCCGCAGTATGGGTTATATGAGCATTTGTGGCTCTGAACAATTGACTTAGAAATAGACCCATGGGACACAGTCTGTTCCTAATTCTGGCTCTGTGTGTACCTTTTAACTGGTACACACAGGCCTTGGTGAGTGGTTGCAGCTCTGGGCCTGGACCCATGGGGCCATGGGGCACAGAGGTCGTGCTGGTCCTTGCTGAGTGATTCTCATGATACAATTCCATAGAGCTGTGTGTTTTCCCTCAAAGTCTTTAATTTATAAATTAGTTCTCATAGCAACAACAGAAGTAGAAGAGCAGGAGTAATTCCTTCATTTAATATATGAAATGCTTATGGGCTACAAGCATGTATAGGGCAGGAGGGGCCAAAAGGACTCTTCTGCCAGTGGCAAGTTCTGCTCTCTCTGTGGGGCTAGGCCCCGGAAGAATCCAGAAGGGCCCTGTGCCCTCCAGAGCCAACTGCCAATGATCTGTTTTCTCCCAGCTCTGATTCTAGGACAATTCCTTACCACCTGTGGGCTGAGAACCATGGTAAGTCATAAAAATCAATTGAAAAACAAAAAGGAATAGAACATACATCAGAATCCATTAAACAAAGTGAGGGTGAATAATATATTATGAAATGCCTATTTTACATTTAGCTCACAAATTCTCCGTAAAGCTCTTTTTCAGCAGGAATATTCTGCTCCCATGTCTTAAGGAGCTGAAAATGGTTTGGATGGGAGCAGTTGGGTTTTTTAAGACACACCAATATTTTAGCATCATGTAGTGTGGAATTCAGTGGGCTTGGCAAGATTTTACACCCTAGGGGCACCTGGGTGGCTCAGTGGTTGAACATCTGCCTTTGGCTCAGGTCGTGATCTGGGGGTCCAGGGATCACGTCCTACATTGGGCTCTCTGCATGGAGCCTGTTTCTCCCTCTGCCTGTGTCTCTGCCTCTCTCTGTCTCTGTGTCTCTCATGAATAAATAAAATCTAAAAAAAAAAAAAAAAAAAAGATTTTACACCTAGATCTTCTCTATGAATTCAATAATCACCCAAAGTAACTGAATCTCAGTGCTTTCAGAAAGAACTTGACATAAAGCCATGACACCTTTCTATTTCTGCAGCCCATCACCAGGACACAAGCTTCTCCAGTGCTTCTAGAATATCTTATTTATTTTGAGCATTTATTTGCTCATGAATAGTCAGCCCCAGTAGCTTGTCTTATAGAATTTCTTTTCAGGGATCTTAACTGCTGTGGTAATCGTGCTTGTTATTTACGTATTTTTTACTGACCTGAAATGAAAATTTTAACTTGATATTCTATTAGTAGTTATTTGAGAGTAGAACCTTTTATCCTTGCTCCATTGGTCTCAAACAGTGTAAGAGCTTTTACACAACCTGGGTTAGGGACTGATTCTAGCACTGTGTGAGGCATTTGCCTTTGACAGTTAACTGCGTCATTCTGTGACTAGCTCCTGTTGTAACCAAGTTTGCAGAATCATTGTTTTTATTTTGCACTTGCAGACACTTTGGGAATCTCCATTCACGTGCAAGGTGTCCCCACAGTTTGTTTCCTGCTCCTGGTGAAAACTCCTCCATGCAAACAAGACATTTAAACTAAGGAAGGGAATTATTTGGAGCATGAATCCAAATATACGATAATTGTTATTGTGTCTGCTACAAAATAAGACACCAGGACCAAAATTGAGTCATTCATGCTAAGCCCCATGTTGCCACATGGAGGCTCAATTACAGTTTCAGCTCTCCCTGAAATGGAATCTGAAACTAGCAGTAAAACCAAACCAAACCAAACCAAACCAAACCAAACAAAAACTTCCAAGTCGTTCAGGAGTCACCTGATCAGCACTAGTTAGGTAATCTGCCTGAGAGACCCCTGCCATCCCCTAAAAGAAAGTAACCTTGCAATAATCAATAACCAACCTGATTTTTTGCCGAGTATGACTTCCTTGTTTCCACTCCTTTCTGCCTATGAAAGTCTTTCATTCTGCACAGTCCCTCAGAGCTTCTTTCTCTCTGCTTGACTGGGTGCCACTTGTTTTGAGTTGATTTCTACTCATATAAATTCTCAAAATGTTTAATATGCCTCAGTTTATCTTTTAACATGTTACAGAGTTTTGTCTCTGCAACTGTGAATAGCTTGTGAATCAGATATCCTAGTTTTAATTAAAATGTTACATATCCTGTTCCCTAGAAAATAAACAACTCACGAAAATTAAATGTTTCATCTTAAGGAGGCTGTAGCCCTTTATGACTACACAGTCAGATTTTCATATTTTTTATGTTACCTCATTTTATTTTATTATTTTATTGTAAATTTATATTTTATTGGTGTTCAATTTGCCAACATATAGAATAACACCCAGTGCTCATTCCATCAAGTGCCCCCCTCAGTGCCTGTCACCCAGTCACCCCCACCCCCCGCCCACCTCCCCTTCCCCCACCCCTAGTTCGTTTCCCAGAGTTAGGAGTCTCTCATGTTCTGTCTCCCTTTCTGATATTTCCCACTCATTTTCTCTCCTTTTCCCTTTATTCCCTATTTTTTTGGTAAATTTATTTTTATTGGTGTTCAATTTGCCAACATATAGAATAACACCCAGTGCTCATCCCATCAAGTGCCCCCCTCAGTGCCCATCACCCAGTCACCCCCACCCCCCGCCCACCTCCCCTTCCACCACCCCTAGTTCATTTCCCAGAGTTAGGAGTCTTTCATGTTCTGTTTCCCTTTCTGATATTTCCCACTCATTTTTTCTCCTTTCCCTTTTATTCCCTGTCACCATTTTTTATATTCCCCAAATGAATGAGACCATATAATGTTTGTCCTTCTCCGATTGACTTATTTCACTCAGCATAATACCCTCCAGTTCCATCCACATCGAAGCAAATGGTGCAATTTACACGTTTAATGCAATCCCTCTCAAAATACCATGAACTTTCTTCAGAGAGTTGGAACAAATTATTTTAAGATTTGTGTGCAATCAGAAAAGACCTTGAATAGCCAAGGGAATTTAAAAAAGAAAACCATAGCTGGGGGCATCACAATGCCAGATTTCAGGTTGTACTACAAAGCTGTGGTCATCAAGACAGTGTGGTACTGGCACAAAAACAGACACATAGATCAATGGAACAGAATAGAGAATCCCAAAGTGGACCCTCAACTTAATGGTCAACTAATATTCGACAAAGCAGGAAAGACTGTCCACTGGAAAAAGGACAGTCTCTTCAATAAATGGTGCTGGGAAAATTGGACATCCACATGCAGAAGAATGAAACTGGACCACTCTCTTTCACCATACACAAAGATAAACTCAAAATGGATGAGAGATCTAAATGTGAGACAAGATTCCATCAAAATCCTAGAGGAGAACACAGGCAACACCCTTTTTGAACTTGGCCACAGTAACTTCTTGCAAGATACATCCATGAAGGCAAGAGAAACAAAAGCCAAAATGAACTATTGGGACTTCATCAAGATAAGAAGCTTTTGCACAGGAAAGGAAACAGTCAACAAAACTAAAAGACAACCTACAGAATGGGAGAAGAGATTTGCAAGTGACGTATCAGATAAAGGGCTAGTTTCCAAGATCTATAAAGAACTTACTAAACTCAACAGCAAAGAAACAAACAATCCAATCATGAAATGGGCAAAAGACATGAAGAGAAATCTCACAGAGGAGGACATAGACATGGCCAACATGCACATGAGAAAATGCTCCGCATCACTTGCCATCAGGGAAATACAAATCAAAACCACAATGAGATACCACCTCACACCAGTGAGAATGGGGAAAATTAACAAGACAGGAAACAACAAATGTTGGAGAGGATGCGGAGAAAGGGGAACCCTCTTACACTGTTGGTGGGAATGTGAACTGGTGCAGCCACTCTCGAAAACTGTGTGGAGGTTCCTCAAAGAGTTAAAAATAGACCTGCCCTACGACCCAGCAATTGTACTGCTGGGGATTTACCCCAAAGATGCAAATGCAATGAAACGCCAGGACACCTGCACCCCGATGTTTCTAGCAGCAATGTCCACAATAGCCAAACTGTGGAAGGAGCCTCGGTGTCCATCGAAAGATGAATGGATAAAGCAGATGTGGTCTATGTATACAATGGAATATTACTCAGCCATTAGAAACGACAAATGTTACCTCATTTTAAAGAATGTTTCAACTCCCAAAAAAAAATTAATCATAAAACAAGAAAAGCAGGATATACTGATACAGTAAATTTCATATATTCAGTAGCTAAAAATCTGAATATTTCACCAAAAAAGGCTTCAGCCATATAAATGCAAACGGTACGTACTGTTTCAAGTAATTTGCAGAAGGTACAAAGACCAAAAGTCTACTTTCATTATCTAAATTTAATTTTGTTAAACTATTTTGTATTTATCAAAAATTCATTTCGTAATGAAATTACATCAGTCAGATTTGGGTAGGTTAACAATTACGAGCCAGTAATAAATTTACACGAATGCGTGAACTGGGTTGCAAGTTAAGATGTATTTCCAACCGAGCTGCAGTAAAAAAGAAGTTTGAAAACAGGATTCTAAACTTGCCGCAAAAGTCCCGCCTTGAGGCGCCCGCGCTGAGCTCAGAGCTCCAGCAGCGCCCCCTGCCGGGGATGTGGCCTCCGGAGGCTCGCCCTTTAGATTCATTCGGTGCCAGCGCGCCCTCTGCTGGTCAGAGGAGGCACAATTTACCGCTCAGCCGGGGCCTAGCTCTAAGTCCTGAAGGTGTTCTGGGGTAACCAAAGGGTGGTCTCTGGATTCCTTGGCAGCCAGACTCTCTCTGTAGCAGCATCCAGGAGTGAGCAGGCGTTTGTGATGAACCAAACACTTGCATTCATGAAGTTACAGTGAGCGAGGTGGTGAGCTGAATCAGCTCATGATGGGTCTTGGGGTCTCACTATGGAGCTTGGACTTTCCAGGTAGAGAGCGGAGAGGGTTTTACTAGGGGGAATGGTATAATAAGATCTGAATTTCAGAGAGTTTTAAAATAATTTTTAGATTGATTTATTTATTTGAGAGCGAGAACAAGAGCAGGATGGGAGAGTGGCAGAGGGAGAGAGAGAGTCCCAAGCCGACTATGCCCTGAGCACAGAGCGCATGACCCTGAGATCAACACTGAGCAAGAGTTGGACACTTAACCCACTGGTCACCCAGGTACCCCTAGAGAGATGTCTTGGCCAAAGTTGAGGCAGGCAGCCTGGAGCAGGGAGCACCTGGAGGTGGGTAGGCAGTTAAGGGCTGTGCCAGGAATCTAGGTGATAGGTGGTGCCCTGAGGCTCAGGAGAGTGAGCCCCATGTCTCTACCTATTCTGTGTCTGTGAGGCTGACCTTGTGGGCTGCTTTAGGGGTCTCCTGTCCTCTGTCTCTTGGTTGGCCTAGGCAATGGGAGATCAGAGGGAGGGAGGAGAGTTTGTTAGAATTCCTCCCCTGCCCCCTTTCCTTGCCAGTTGTCAGTAGCTGTGTTCCCTTCCTATATAGAAGCCACAATTCAGCTCTGGGTATACCAGTCAGTGGCAGGTCCCCTTACCCCTTTACCTCTTGGGGGTGTGGGGATAGGGGAACACAGCTGTTGGCAGACCCCCATGCTTCACCGTCTCCTCTGCTTTCTCTAAACCTGCCCTTGCTTACATTCTCCCCAATGTGCACCTTCAGGACTTGGAGCTAGGCCCTGGCTGAGCCATCAACTGTGCTTCCTGGGACCAGAGGGTGTATACTCTTATCCCTTGGGGCCATGTCCTGAGCCATGTGAAAAGGGTTTGAACTTTATTGTTCAGGCAATGGGGACTCATAGAAGGTTTTAAAGAGGGCAGTAGCAAGGGCAGAGGTGTATTCAGGAGAAGTCTGCCCGACTGAAGTGAGCAGGACAGCCCAGTCAGTGACGATTTGAGGCAAGTAAATCGTTAACAAGCAGCAGGAGGAACCCAGGTGATAAGCCAGGACTCTACGCCCCACATCATTGGCTCAGGGAATGGCAGAGGGAAGCCAAGCCATTAGAACAGCATGCCAGTTACACATATTACCTGGTAATCAACTTAAAGAACCTGTGCATTTAATGTTTTGGTTTTTTAGTGTTGAAAAAATAGGTGTGTCAAAAGTGTCACACCAAAATGTGTTTTTCCTTGGCTCTCTACCCCTGCCCCTTCCACACAGGCTGGACCAAGTGGCCACCTCTTCATTGACGTGGTACCTCAGTCTTTCTGGCACCAAAGCTGCACCTTTAGAGTAGTGTTCAATCAAAATGTAATGAATGGTGAACCACAAATATGAGCCATATATAGAATTTTAAAGTTTCTAGCAGCCATGTTAACAAAAGTAAAAAGAAATAGGTGGGGATCCCTGGGTGGCGCAGTGGTTTGGCGCCTGCCTTTGGTCCAGGGCGCGATCCTGGAGATCCGGGATCGAATCCCACGTCGGGCTCCCGGTGCATGGAGCCTGCTTCTCCCTCTGCCTGTGTCTCTGCCTCTCTCTCTCACTGTGTTCCTATCATAAATAAATAAAAATTAAAAAAAAAAAAGAAATAGGTGAATCTCTTAACATTCAATGATGTGAGAACAGACAACCCAATAAAAAATGGGCAAAAAGAGACACCTGAGTGGGTCAGAGGTTGAATGTCTGCCTTCAGCCCAGGGCGTGATCCTGGGATCTGGGATTGAGTCCCACATCAGACTCCTTGCAGGAAGCCAGCTTCTCCCTCTGCCTGTGTCTCTGCCTTTCTCTCTCTCCCTGTGTCTCTCATGAATAAATAATAAAATCTTAAGAAAAATAAAATAAAAATGGGCAAAAAATCTGAATAGACACCTCGCCAAAGAAGCTATACAGATGATAAATAGGTATATGAAAAGAGGCTCACCATCATATGTCATTAGGGAATTACAAATTAAAACAATAAGATACCATTACACGCCTATTGAAATGGTCAAGATCTGGAACACTGACAACACCAAATGCTGGTAAGGCAGCAGGAACACAACATGGTACAGGCTTTTTGGAAGGCAGTCTGGTGATTTGGTTTTTTATTTTGTTTTGTTCTTTTTACAAAGCTAAACATAGCCTTACCATCTGATCCAGCCATTGCATTCTATGTAAAATTTGCACATGAATGTTTATAGTAGTCTTTAGGGCTTCGGAATGTCATAATTTCCCCTAAAATATTATCCAAAATGTTGTATTAATATCTTGTGACTATTTTAGAAATTCAATTGTTTAATAAATTGGTTACCAAAATTTTAATTTATTAAGTATCATGTGATTTGTTTTGAAATATCCTTAAACATAAAGATGACTAAAGTTTTAAGAATTCTCAGGAGCAATAAGGCCTTTATGTATTTATGTGTAAATAGACTAATACTTTATGAAGATTTACTTTCTGGCTAGCATAATAGATAATTTTGATCAAAGCTGAGAAGTCTCAGATTGACAAGACAAATGTTTGTTTCATTTGGGGGAAAAAAAAACAAGAAAATAAGTTTATCTTATTTAATTTTTCCAAGAAACTAAGTTTAAATCACCAAGTAGACAATATGCTAGGGAACACCTCAGTTTGGATTTGCTCAACTGATAATTCCCCTTTTCATTAGTCTAAACACCTTATTCGTATGGAAAAATTATCAAAGAATCAGCAGTACTCTAACCCAACCACTCTAGCAGTTTACCATAATACATTCATTTCATTTTTCTTTTTAACTTTTTATTAGAAATAATAATAGACACACCAAAAAAGCTGAAAAAAAGTACAGAGAGTTTACACATATAATTCACCTAGCTTCCTCTAACGTTAGAATAAATAGCTGGGCAGCCCCGGTGGCGCAATGGTTTAGCACCACCTGCAGCCCAGGTGTGATCGAGTCCCATGTTGGGCTCCCTGCATGGAGCCTGCTTCTCCCTCTGCCTGTGTCGTTGCCTCTCTGTGTGTGTGTGTCTCTCATGAATAAATAAAATCTTAAAAAAAAACAAAAAACCTTAAATAGCCATCATCTCCAGTCTGGAGATGGTAGCTACCAATGAGTTCTTCAGGAGACTGGAGTGCCCCTCACCAACACATTTGCTATTAGTTCCTCAGGTCTTCCTGGGGTGGAAGATTAATGGGCAGCCGACTA